>NW_005371455.1:812337-875118 GCF_000412655.1 Myotis brandtii | reverse complement strand
CCGCCCACACACACACACACACCTCATACAGGACCAGGGCTGTAACTATAGCAGTTAGAAGCATGGATGATTCCTAAACAAGAATCTACTTAGAATTAGTCTTCACCCCATTTGACGAAATTGGGGCTACAAACAAATGCAGCTGCATTGCCTGCTGGTAAATATCTCTCACTAATCCGACCTGGTAACCTTTCCCTATGTGAACAGAAAGGACTGAAGAGGAAGCACTTACTAGACTAGTATTGCTACCTGAAATCAAGACCAGCACAATGGGTGAACCAAATGTCCCTTCCAAAGGTAGAAGAGTCTAGGTATAAATGAAGAGAAAAAGGAATAGTGACTATAGATTAAGTAATGAGTAAATAATTTATATACCAAGGAAAGTCTAATATTAACACCTCTAAAGAAGCTCAGAGAAAGAGATGATATTATATCTTAGCTCAATTATATCAGATGCCTGGAAGGGTAAAGTTGGCCAAGACCACTACTGCCTTCTGGACCCCAGAAAATTGAATGTTAATCTGCAAATCTGAGTGAATTTGCCCCTGGGAAACATTTTCCTATGATGTAATGATGGACTGGAATGCTTATTAATTTAATAACTGCATGGGATTTGAGTAATTTTCCAGTATCTCTTGGCTTATATATCTCTCGACAGTATATTTTGCTATAAGATATCAATGGCCAGACACCAGGTGGTGGACTATGAGATAACAGAAAATATGTATAGTGGTCTCTGCCTCCAGTTCCTAGCATAGAGCTCCCAAAATCCTTGTAATCTCTTAAGTGGTAAGAACACCAGGGGCATCTTTTGTTCTATTGGGTGACTCTGCATGAGTGGGCTCTTGGATGGAGGTTGGTAACCAGAAAGACCAAGCCATGATTAGGAGCTCAGAATCTTTAGCCCCCTCCTCATCCTCCAGAGAAGGGTAAGGGGCTGGAAATTGAGTTAATAATTCATCATGCCTATGTAAGAAAGCCTCCATAATATACCAAAAGTAGGGTGTTCAAGGAGTTCCAGGCTGGTTAATACATCCACACTGGGAGAGTGACATGCCCCAACTCCATGGGGACAGAAGCAACTGTACTTGGGACCTTCCCAAACCTTGCTCTACATATCTCTTCATTTGGCTATTCACCTATATTCTTTATCATATTCTTTATAAACTGGTAAACATAAGTGTTTCCCTGAGTTCTGTGAGTTGCTCTAGCAAATTAATTGAACCTAAGGAGGGGGTCATCAGAACTTTTAATCTATATCTGATTGGCCAGATGCACAGGTGATAACTTGGGCTTACAAGTGGCCTCTGAAATATATATATATGAAGTGGGGGCAGTCTTGTGAGATTGAGCCCTTAACCTGTGGGATCTGATGCTATTTCCAGGTACATATCATAATTGAATTAAATTGTCAGACACCCAGTTGGTGTCATGAGAATTGCTTATTGTGCTGAAATACCTCCACACATTGGTGACCAAAAATGTTAGGAATGAAGTGTTCTGTATGAGTCACAAAGGAGACTCACAGGGATGAGAAACACAGTAAGGAAGAACTGGGGTGTCCATGCCCAGAAGAGAGAAAACTACATTTTTTTCCTTATAGACCCGGTACTGGTGAATAGAAACTACACGGTGCCAAAAAATTGTCTTTGTTCATGGGGAGCTTTTTCAGGATTATTTTTCTGGGGTTTTCAACAACATGATTTTCTTCTCCAGTTTTCCCTCATGGCATTTTCAATGATAACTCACTGGGATTTCTGACTGGTCTCTGAATTTTTCCAGACAAGCATTTAATGGGGCAATAAACCCATGGCATACTTCACAGAAATAAACACACACACACACACACACACACACACACAGGAATACATATGTAAGTAATTTTAGGAAGCACTGCATGTCATATTCTTCTTAGAGATTTATAATGTTTATTATCTCACTAAAAGCTCTGAATCACTGTACTAGAGAAACCAAGTTCCCAGATTGACCTTAGGATCCTTTGGGTGGTTCCATTGCAAGAAAATCCCCTCCTCCATGTATTATCAAGGTCCCCTGAGTTCAGAGTATCCCAAACCCACTTTTCTCTTTAAGAAGTTATTACTTTAACCAAATTCAGCAATACTTAAAAAAAAATTATACACCATGCCATGGCCAGTGATCAGAGCATCAATCTACACACCAAAGGGTTAAGGGTTCAAAGGGTTCAATTTCCTGTCAAGGGCACGTACCTGGGTTGCAGGTTCAATCCCCAGTCCTGGTCAGGGTGTGTGCAGGAGGCAATCAATCTACATGTCTCTCTCACCAATCTCAATCTCTATCTCTCTCTCTCTCCCTCCCTCCCCTCTCTCTCTCTCTCTCCCCCTTCCTTTCTAAAAATCAATAAAAACATATCCTTTTTATTTTTGAAAATTAGACACTTATTTTTTATTTTGTCAAAATATATTTTTACTGATTTCAGAGAGGAAGGGAGAGGGACAGAGAGATAGAAACATCAATGATGGGAGAGAATCATTGATTGGCTGCCTCCTGCAATGCCTCCTACTGGGGATTGAACCACAGGTCAGGCATGTGCCCTGACCAGGAATGGAACCTGGTTCATAAGTCGGCACTCAACCACTGAGCCACATCGGTCGGGCAAAATTAGATATTTTAAACTTTGTTATTATATTATCTGTACTTCTTAATATTTTTACTTACCTTGCTTTATTTTTATGTGACTTATTCTGGGTATGTTCTTTAATATTCAGTTTACTAAACCTGTTTTCAGCTATGCTATTACAATATTTAAAGACTCCATTAATGTTTTAAAATTTCAAAGACTTTGGTTTTTATTTTTAGAAATTCTGTTAGGTGCTTTTTCAAATATTCCCATCTACTTAATAGATTTTCCCCCTCATGTTTTGCTTCCTTCTTTCATTTATTAAATCATTATAATAATAATGTTTTTATTTTGTATCTGATTATTATATTAGTTACAGTGATTTATTTATGGATTTCTAATTTTGTTCTCTGAATTCATGTTGGATGTGTTTACCTTAGAGAATCTTAAGGATTCTTACTAAATATGACCTGATATTTTTGTTGGTTCCGTACTAAATATGACCTGATTAATATTTTGGCTTGCCTATTTCTTCCTAGGTTACTTAGGCCTCTTTTTATGTGACTACCCAGTGTGGTGGATCCTGAATCATGCATTTGCCTGAGTGAGGCGACCTGAGTCCTTTATTTTATTTACACCTCTATCATATTCCATGTGTTCCTAGAACATGGCACTTCCTTCCTATAGCTTTGGCACAAATTGGTTACTTAGCTTACTCTTTTTTTCCATCTTATTTTTAACTAGAGGCCTGTTTCACAGGCCTTCCTTTCTCCTGGCTGCCGGCACAGGTTTTCCTCCAGCACCTGGGACCCAGGCCTTCGCTCTGGCTGGAGCCGCCTTCAGTCTTCCATCTTCGCTGCTCCAGCCAGAGCTGCCTTCCGTCTTCCATCTTTGCTGCTCCGGCCGGAGCCGCCTTCCATCTTCCGTCTCCGCTGTTCCAGCTCGCCTTCAGTCTTCCCTCCGCCACTTGGAGCCTACATATGCAAATTAACCGCCATCTTTTTTGGCAGTTAATTTGCATATCAAGCTGATTAGCCAATGGGAGGCGTAGCGAAGGTATGGCCAATTACCATGTTTGTCTATTATTAGATAGGATTGTTAATAATAATAATAATACCAGGCTTCTTGTTTTTGGAAATAAGTCATTCAATCTCTCTCTCTCTCCCCCTTCCTTTCTAAAAATCAATAAAAACATATCCTTTTTATTTTTGAAAATTAGACACTTATTTTTTATTTTGTCAAAATATATTTTTACTGATTTCAGAGAGGAAGGGAGAGGGACAGAGAGATAGAAACATCAATGATGGGAGAGAATCATTGATTGGCTGCCTCCTGCAATGCCTCCTACTGGGGATTGAACCACAGGTCAGGCATGTGCCCTGACCAGGAATGGAACCTGGTTCATAAGTCGGCACTCAACCACTGAGCCACATCGGTCGGGCAAAATTAGATATTTTAAACTTTGTTATTATATTATCTGTACTTCTTAATATTTTTACTTACCTTGCTTTATTTTTATGTGACTTATTCTGGGTATGTTCTTTAATATTCAGTTTACTAAACCTGTTTTCAGCTATGCTATTACAATATTTAAAGACTCCATTAATGTTTTAAAATTTCAAAGACTTTGGTTTTTATTTTTAGAAATTCTGTTAGGTGCTTTTTCAAATATTCCCATCTACTTAATAGATTTTCCCCCTCATGTTTTGCTTCCTTCTTTCATTTATTAAATCATTATAATAATAATGTTTTTATTTTGTATCTGATTATTATATTAGTTACAGTGATTTATTTATGGATTTCTAATTTTGTTCTCTGAATTCATGTTGGATGTGTTTACCTTAGAGAATCTTAAGGATTCTTACTAAATATGACCTGATATTTTTGTTGGTTCCGTACTAAATATGACCTGATTAATATTTTGGCTTGCCTATTTCTTCCTAGGTTACTTAGGCCTCTTTTTATGTGACTACCCAGTGTGGTGGATCCTGAATCATGCACTTGCCTGAGTGAGGCCAGGCCTGAGTCCTTTATTTTATTTACCTCTATCATATTCCATGTGTTCCTAGAACATGGCACTTCCTTCCTATAGCTTTGGCACAAATTGGTTACTTAGCTTACTCTTTTTTTCCATCTTATTTTTAACTAGAGGCCTGTTTCACAGGCCTTCCTTTCTCCTGGCTGCCGGCACAGGTTTTCCTCCAGCACCTGGGACCCAGGCCTTCGCTCTGGCTGGAGCCGCCTTCAGTCTTCCATCTTCGCTGCTCCAGCCAGAGCTGCCTTCCGTCTTCCATCTTTGCTGCTCCGGCCGGAGCCGCCTTCCATCTTCCGTCTCCGCTGTTCCAGCTCGCCTTCAGTCTTCCCTCCGCCACTTGGAGCCTACATATGCAAATTAACCGCCATCTTTTTTGGCAGTTAATTTGCATATCAAGCTGATTAGCCAATGGGAGGCGTAGCGAAGGTATGGCCAATTACCATGTTTGTCTATTATTAGATAGGATTGTTAATAATAATAATAATACCAGGCTTCTTGTTTTTGGAAATAAGTCATTCAATATGATGATAATTAATTAAATTATTAAGGGTAATTCTTCCTTGTAGTGAGTCAAAATGGGTCTTCAGGTTTTGGTTTTGGCTTCAAACTTTGAGTTCATACTATGTCAGCACTTTAATACTTTAGGTTTGCTGAGTCTTTTTATTTTTTTTCTTCTATTCTGCATATTAGAATTTATATGATTTCCTTTTCATTATTTCTGGTCATTGTCTTCTAAACAAGTCCCAGTTAATCAACTATCACTCAAAGAAAAATGTGTCATTAAGAACTGACAATGATTCCCTAGGGAAGAGTGTCGTATGCATTTGACTGACGTTTCTTGAATCAAAATTCCTTTAAGCACAAAGTTGGCAGGACTCTTAGAGAATTACATGTAACACATTTTACTTTCTCTTTCTCTACATTTTGTCCATATCTATGTTCTCCAACCCTCATTGAAGCCAGATTATATTAGGAAGTTCACCAATAAGTTACATGTCTTATAGCTAAAAACTCTATCTATATAATGCCTATCAAGACATTTTAACATTTTGGTAGATAAATGGCAAGACTACCTTTAAATAAATGCCATGCTATATGCAAAGTTGCAGCTAAATTTGTCATTTGTTTATGTTAGGGTAGATTAAGACCTTCTGAGTCAAATCGTGGATCTGAGTATTGGCAAAGAACATTTCAAAGATGATTCATAAAGTTTCTTGCTAATTCATTTGGTGGATGGTAGTGATGGTTGGACTCAATGTGGCTATATGTTAGTGGGACGTTTGGGTTGAGATAATCAACAAGTAGTTTTATATATTATTTTAGAGTTCAGGAGAAAGATGTCATAGACAGAACTTAAAGACTTGAAAGTTTTGTCTATGAAGAATATGAGTTTTCTGTTGTTACTGTAACAAACCAGCACAAATTTAGTGGCTTAAAACAACATAAATCTATCATCTTATAGGCCTGGAGGTCAGAAGTTTGAAACTAGTTTCACTGTGCTAAAATCAAGGTGTTGGCAGACCTGCATTTCTTCTGAAGGGTCTAAAGGAGAATCCATGTCCTTCCCTTTTCCAGCTCCTAGAGGCTCCCTTACATTCCTTATCTTGTGGCCCCTTTTTCTGTCTTCAAAGACTGTAGCATAGCATCTATTCTTTTCTCTGGTCTCTGATCTGTCCTTACTTCTTCCCTCTCTCCAAACTCCTGTATTCTCTTCAATGGGGTTATTGTGATTACACTGGGCCCACCCAGATAATCCAGAATGAGCTCCCCATGTCAAGATCCTTAAATCATTCATTTTAAAAAATCTATTTTTGCTATGTAAGGTAACATATTAACAGGTTCTGGAACTCTTAGGTGGCCATCTTTGGGTGGTAATTATGCATCCTAATACAGAGCGGGGCAGGGGAGGGTTAAAAGTCTGAGACTATAAAATTAACCAAGGAGAGTGCATAGACTAATGAGAGAAGAAGAGGATGAAGATGATTTGGGGGGAACATTGGTCTTTAATGAAAAAATAGGGAAAAAAAAGCATGAGAAAGAGCAATAAGGAAGGCTGGAGGGAACTGTGAGATAAGGGAATAACCAACGGTAAGGAAGGAGAGATTTTCAAAAAGGAACAGGTAGTTAAGAATGCTGAATTCTTCAAAGATGTCAAAAAAAGTGACTCTTGTTTGACCTATTTGTCCATTAAAAGGTTCCCAAGAGTTCATGGGGGGAAAAAAAGAATTTTGTGTTCAAAACTCTGCTGTAGAAGGCAAAATCATAGATAACCTATTTTCAAAGAATTTCCTTGAAAAAATTAAAAATGTAGAAAGCTCTGACATTTACAGACGTATAACTTAGCAACCTGAACATCTGAACTATTCAGCACCACTGGTTCCCTCAGGCAGCGTGCTGGGATGGAAAGACCGCAGTATCACAGGCACTCTTGTTTAAATTGCAGCTTCAGCACAAAATAATGGTTTTCTTGAGCAACATACTTAAACTTCCTAAACATTTACTCTGTTTTCTCCCCTGTAAATTGAGATAATGATGTTTAATTACCAAGTAATTATTACCATTGGCTGGGGACAATATTACATGCCTGACACACAATAACACTTCAATAAATAATACTCAATATCATTACTACCACTGTGGAAATACATTCTAAAAAGTGTACATCAAGCTCCACAAATAGTCACTATTATAATTTCTCATATTAATCTGGATTTCAAATCAGAAGTGGGGCCAGCAAAATATGTAGATGGCCTAATAGGCTTTAATTCAGGCCAATACTTTGTCACATGATGCATACACTGTTCCTTTGGGAAGAGAACAATCAAATGAGAATGTTTCTGTTTTCTCTGAGCACCAATGACACCAACCATTGTCAAGATTCTGTCCGTTAAAAGTTCACAGTTGTTTTGCCTAATGATTCATTCCCTGATCTCTTTCTAGCCACTGAAAAATATCAGTCTGGGATCCACCTTTGTAGCTCCATTCCTAATGGCTTCCCTCATTGAATGATCTTCTGGTCACAGTGAGAGGAATTTCTCAGTTTTCAGCAGGTTCTGTTATGCTTCTGCCTTTCTTTCTAGCCTTGTGGCCTTCCTAGTTAGACCAGTTCAAATGCTGATGGATCACCCCTGCCTGAGTGGTTAGCATGGTAGCCTGCTATAACTCTGTTCAACACCAGCTTCTCTTGACCTTGGATTTGAGTGGGTGGTTTCTATAGTTTATTAGGTCACCACGATTATGATTTCTTTCTGGTTAGAAACTCAGTTGTTCAGCAGGGCCTCTTTCCCCAAGCTGGCAGAGGGACAGCTATATGGTAGAAACTCAGTACTGGTCCATTTCCTGATATCTGTTATTCAACAAATACTTGTTAAAATAGTAACATTTCCTATTAATAAAAAGAGTTGGTATGAAGGAATAAGAAGCAGGAATTGCTCTGGTTCAGCTTTAAAAAGGCAGCTCTTTAGTCTAGAGCTCATCAGTAGGGTAGTCAGGAAGGCCTGTACACACAGATGCATTTTGCAAAAGGCAGAAATAGATCATTTCACTGCTTTCTCCAAGACTCCAATAGCGTTGAAAAAAGCAGGTGAGACTAATGTAGTGTTCTATTTACATCTTTCAGGTATTTTTATTTGCCCAAATCAAAATATCTCATTCAACAAAGGCATGTCAGGCCCTCACATGGATGAGATCCAGGAGAAAAATTTGCCTGAATAGATAATGAGGCTTGAAGTCCCGAGTTTCCCGGTGCACATTCATACTGGATTCAAAGGACTAGGAGGGAGAACGGCTTGGTTTGGCAACAGTAATAAGATCTAGTTCTCCCCGTGCCCTGACACCTCTGGATCACAGAGCTCCTTGCAAATGAGTTCTCTTGTTACAGATTTTTCTGTTTGCATCTGCAAGAGATGAAACTAAGGTGTAGGCAAACCCAGAGTCTCATAGAGCCTGACACCAGAATATGAACAGCACATGTTAACAACTAGAGACCTGGTAGATTTGCAGGTGTAATGTTCTCTGGTCTTATTCAAGAGGTGATTTTGCTTGCTCACTTAGGTGGGAAACAGAATATTTTTAGTTCAGCAAAATGCTTTGGTTTGTCGGATTCCGATGACCCAAAAGCCATTTGCTCACAGGAATTAGGGGCAACATTTAGTTCCCATAAATACTGAGGTCAACAAAGTGTGGTCTAATGTCCTAACAACAATATATACCTGAGTAGCAGATACAAGGCCAATGCTAGAGGCAAAGTGATACATTTCAAATATAAAGCTCAAGGGCAGAAAAAAAAGAGACAAGAAATCAGGAGTTGAAAAGACTAGTATACTTGTAAGTATAGTACAATACTAAATAATTCTGATTTATTTGGTACAGAATTGACACTCTAAGGGATTATAGACTCATTCTTTTTGGGTGGTGCCATCGTAAGTACAGATACTTTGATTTAAAAGAGATTCAGGTTGAAAGTAGAAAGAAAAGGAACAGGAAAGGTTCTATCAGTTTCCTACAGAAACAAGTTCAAAATCTTTAGTGGCATCATAATCTCGTTCCAATTACCTTGGCAAGTTCATCTCCAACTTGTTGCCTTCATGTTATTTATTCTGCAACAAAAATAGGCCATTTGCCTCTGTGCCATTCACACATGCTCATAACTCAGTAGGCCACAAGTACTGCCTTTGTAAAGTCACTAAAAATTTCTGAATAGGTTTTAAATTTCTTTCCAGTTGGTCATCCTAGTGGAGGTGGGCAAGAAACAGTTGGACTATGGATATGACGCTACATGAGAAGGTTTGGATTAAGCTATAGATTTTTTGTGTCATTAATAGGAGTCAGAGTAGAGGCAATGCATGGATGAGTTCAATGACATGAATATAAGAAGAGACGAGAAAGAGCCTCCAGAACCACCTATATATCCTTCAGTGGAAAGAGAAATTAAGACAGGGAGAGAGCAGTCTGAAAGCAAGCATCAGGAGAAAATTTAAAAGGGGGGCGATCATTAGTGTTAACCACGATAGAAAAATCAAAGAAGGTTGAGACTGAGGAGCGTCCTCCTGGACTGGAAGAACTGGAAATTAAACTCTCCTGTCAGAGGTTTGTTACTGTGGTGGGGATGGGAATAGATTAGCACAATGTGAGAAGGAAATGAGGAGGCAGTGGAGGAGAGAGATTTGGGAGAATTTTATTATGTGGAGAAAGGAGACAGATGGGACGGTAGCTGTGGGTAGAACTAAGATTCAATAACCAATTTATTTGGTACAACTTCTCAATAACGCATTATCATAAAAGGCTTTCCTTCTGAAGTACTCTTTTTTGTTTTTTTTCCATCAGTAAGAAATTTACTTGTTTTGAAAAAATCCAAATGCTGGTACTATCCAGAAAAATTTGTTAGGTTTACTTATCCTATATAATAAAAGGCTAATATGCAAATTGTCCCCTGGACCGGGAGTTCGACCAGGGGGCAAGGTGGCCAGCCAACTGCCCGTAGCCCCTCCCCCTGGCCACCCTGCCCCCCATCGGCCACCCCCCCATGGGGCAGGTGGGCCGGACTCTGCCTGTGCACGAATTCATGTATTGGGCCTCTGGTATTATTATAAAGTCAATCTGCTGAAACGTGTTCACTGAAACATTTGACCTGCATTAATGCTTTATGTCCCCGCATTTATATTTTAAAAAGTCACACACAAATGAAAATGGAAAAACTGCCAATACCTGATTTTTGTCTCCTATATTCCATGTGCAATCATATACTTAGGTACCTTTTGACCCCATGAGGGGACAAAACTAACATTCAGAACAACCAATAACAGGAAGAAGAGGAAAACATTTTTTTCAAAGAAAATGTTTTTCATTATAGTGTATTCTTTTTAAAATACAGTAATATATTTTTATTGATTTTAGACAGAGGAAGGGAGAGGGAGGAAGTGAAACATTTACATGAAAGTCTCCTGCACACCGCGTACTGGGGATTGAGCAGGCAACCTGGGAATGCACCTAAGCATGTGCCCCTATGGGGAATTGAACCGGGACCTTTTAGTGCATGGGATGATGCTCAACCAACTACACTGACCATGGCACATCCTAGTGGATTTTTTTAAAAAAAAATCTTTATTGTTGGAAGTATTACATCTATCCCCCTTTCCCCCCATTGACCTTGTTCTCCACGTATGTGGTGTGCTAGCTGGATGTCTTTGGGCATAATTGTTACACATTTGGTGTGGATAGCACACAGATGGTCTTCAAAAAGGCCAACCCAGATGGCCTCACTTGCCTCCTACAAAGCACCTACAATTTCTTGCATCAGACACGAATCAGAAGTTAAGTGGACTTCTGATAATGTCTAATTTCATGAAGTGCCCAGGTACCAGGCCTGTAATGATGAGGTTTTCTTCACCCCTCCACCAGAGAGCTCAGTGGTTGAGTCCTAGAGAAAGACCTGAATTCTGGGCAAATAAATAAATCTTAGTGGCCTCCATATTTTTCATCTGAAAATAGGAATGCCAATTATTGAATTTTAAATGTTGCAAAAATTCCAACATTATATTTTAAACTGAAAAACCTATATAAAATAGGTAATTACTCTCATTATAATCAGTTATGTAAATTTAAAAAGTCTAATATAGGGGGTAATGAGTGGGAAATTGGAGACATCTGTAATTCTATCAACAATAAAAATATATTAAAAATAAAGATAAAAAGTATAAAATGTTAATATTCATATCTAAAAATATTTAATACCAATTAATTTTATAGGTAACAATTATAAATTTAATTAAGGAAATGGACATTTATAAAGTACTCACACTATATGCCAAAGAAATAAATTATTTTTCTCCTTTCTCTTTAATAAACAATTAGGTAAATACAGTTTTGTTCATTTTATAGATGGGTAAGGTTCTCTGAGATATTAAATAGAACTCTCAAATTTAACTAACCTGTTAGAGAGAAATCAGGACTCACAATTTAAATATGTTATAAATTTAAAATCTATGCTGATCAAATCTAAACACTTGTCACCCAAAATGTTCATATATATGTGTGTGTGTATATACATACATACACTAGAGGCCCAGTGTACGAAATTCATGCACGGGGGAGCGGGGTCCCCTCAGCCTGGCCTGCAAAGACACCAGCGTCCCACGCCCTGGCTGGCCTCTGGCCAGAGGCCCGCCTGCCCGCTCTCCCTCCCTCCGACAAGGCTGAGGGGACTGGGTGCTGTCATCTTTGTGATGGGGTGATGGTTAATTCACATATTACCCTTTTATTAGATAGGATGGAATCTAGTAAATAGCTGTTAGGTTTGACTGGATATGTTTAAATAACTACCTTGATAGTTATGAATTAAGTTCAGAATTGAAAAAGAAATCCTTAACAAAAACTTCCTAGGGGTTTTCTGGGTATAATTCACTTTAGATTTCCTATGTGTTTTTGCAGAAATAAGCATGGAAAGTTTTTGTTTTGTTTTGTTTTGTTTTTTTTTAGTATTAATTAAAGCTCTGGCCAAGTAACTCAGCTGGTTAGAGCATTGTTCTGATATGCCACAGTCACGGGTTCAATCCCTGGTCAGGGCACATGCAAGAAGGAAGTAATGAATGCATACATAAGTGGAATAACAAATCTCTCTCTCTAAAAATCAATAAATAAAAATTTAAAAAGTATCAATGAAAATTGTATGGCAAACCTATTTTACTATCCATGTCCTATTTCTCACTAAAATGCTCTAATCTTCCTTCATTATTCTCCAAGACGGCTGTGTCGAGGACTGGCGGATGTTAATCAGCTAATAGGGTCTTATTCCCAAGTCAAATACTCTCAGCTATACAGATATTTGTAATTAGTAAGCATGTATTCATGTATATGTGAAAGCACCATATGAAGACATTTTTTCATTATTTTCATGATTATGTAATAATTAAAATTCAACTTTTACTGGATACAGATGATAGAAATCAAGAATATAAATATGATGAGGATGAGTGGAAAGAAAAACAATATTTTCCAACTGAAACTTACTATTATCCCCTTTCAGTAGGAGAGGTGGCACAGCATAGTGGTTAAGACCTAAGTTGGAATGCAGACTCTGCACTTTATTAGCAATGTGATTCAGACAGGACACTCCAAGGTTCTGTGTTTTGATTTTCTCACTCATAAAGTAAGATTTTATAATTATTAAATGTAAAGGGAGAGACCAAGATGGCGGCATAGGTAAACACCGCAGACTGCTGCCGCAAAAAAACACTTCAAAAATACAACTAAAAGACGGAACGGACATCACCCAGAACCGCAGGAAGGCTGGCTGAGGAGAGACTCTTCAACTAGAAGGAAAAATAACAGCACACCGAGGCTCAGAGGAGGCGCAGTGTGGAAAATACTCAGGTGCGGAGGTGCGCGCGCAAAGCGGGCTGGTGGCTGAGAGCGCGGTTGTCGTTTTCGGTCAGGGGGGAGTCTCAGACTCTGAGCTCCAGATACGGGCGAATCGCTGGGGACTCGGACCCAAACGGGAGAAGCGGGAGTGTCTGGCATCAGTTGGAAGGCAGCTTTCCCTCCGAGGTTTGCAGCGGTTCCGGGGGTTCTGAGAAGCAGAGCCTCTGGGAACAGGACTGAGGGCACCATAACGGCTCCCTCCGCCCGCCCTGTTGAGCCCGCCCCGCCCAAGCCCTGCGCAGAGCCATTTGCCGGATCGCCTCAGGCAAAGGCTAGATTAGCACCTCCCCAGAGGACAGAAGTTTTCCGCGGCAGACACAGCTGATTCACACAGCCAGTCGGCCTGGTGGTCAAATCCCTCTAGTATTAACTACAACAATCAAGGCTCAACTAGAACAAGACTGCGCACAAAGACCACTAGGGGGTGCACCAAGAAAGCATAAAAAATGCGGAGACAAAAAAACATGACAGAAATGGAGGATATAGAGCTAAAAAACGCAATTTTGAGGGCTTGCAATAAACTTCTGGAGAGCCTCACGAAAACTAATGAGACCCTCGATGCTATGATAAAGAAACTAGAAATTAAGCATACACGCCCTGAAATAAAGAATATTACACCCAATAGCAGACCAGAGGAGCGCAAGAATCAAGCCAAAGATTTGAAATGCGAAGAAGCAAAAAACACCCAACCGGAAAAGCAAAATGAAAAAAGAATCCGAAAATACGAAGATAGTGTAAGGAGCCTCTGGGACAGCTTCAAGCGTACAAACATCAGAATAATTGGGGTGCCAGAAGATGAGAGACAGCAAGATATTGAAAACCTATTTGAAGAAATAATGGCAGAAAACTTCCCCCACCTGGTGAAAGAAATGGACTTACAGGTCCAAGGAGGAACAAATGTAACCTGAACAATAAAGATTTAATTAAAAAAAAAAAAATTAAAAAAAAATACCTAGCACATAGAAAGCCTTATATATTATCTATTTTTCATATTAATTATGAAAAATAGATATTTTCAGTTATGAAGATATATCACTTGATTACTTTTAAACAAATAGACAAATTAAATACTGTTATCCAGAAAAACTAGATTTTAAACTCTATGTAATCCTATATAATAAAGAGCTAATAAGCAAATGGTCATCACTCCCTCGTGCTGGGGCCGGGGGACCTGAGGCTGCGCCCCCCCTCGCCCTGCAGGGCTTGATGGGGGTGGGGCCTGCCAGGTCTGGGTCTCATGCGATTTCAAGGAGCGTACGGGTGGGCTGGGACTTGACTCTGGGTCCCGCAGCATGCCCCAGACTCTGACAGGAGGGAGAGATTCATATACATTTTACTAATTTTTTTTTTCATCTCTGACACTTCTATTATAGAGAAAGGGCAAATAGCAATATTAAAATATTTCCTCTAATTAATTCCCTTTTAATGTGCACGAATTTCATGCACCGGGCAACTAGTACCAAAAGAAGGCTCTTTGAGACAAGTATAAATTCAAGGAGAGAATACGAGATCTTTTTCTCAGTAGAAGAGTTCCTTTGTTGCAGTCCACTCATTCATTTATTTCTGTTTATCCAACATTTATTGAGGGTCTACTATGTGCCTCTTGCCCTGTATGTATGAGAGGACAGCCATCAATTCCTTCTCATGCTACACATCAGGAGCTGGAGTCTATTCCCCATCCCCTCAACTCTGACTGACCTTGCTTTCACAAATACCATGTAACAGAGGAGATGCTGTGTCAGTGTCTCCTGGCTTTTAACATAACTGCCAGCTTCTGCTTTCTCTCTCTTGGAAGCCAGCTTGTAGGTAAGATGTGTAGCTATGTTAAGACTCTGTACTCTGAGGAAGCCCAAGCCAGACATACAGGGAGGTCACATGCAGAAGAGGGTGATGCTCATCTAACCCCTGGTAGCTCTGACCATCCCAGACATGCAGATGAAGAAACAGTCCTAGACTCCAAACCTTCTCAGGTGCTGTGGGGAGTAGAACTGCCCAACCAAGTCCAGCCAGATTTCAGATTTGCGAGAAATAACAAATTGTTGTTTTAAGCCACTTAAGTGTAGGGGTGGTTCATTAAAAAGCACTGAGTAACCAAAACAATGCTAGTAGCTCAGCAGCAGAAGGACCTGAAACTATGAGACCGAGTTGCAGCTAAAAGGTGAGATAAGATGAAATATGCGGAAAACAGACGGTAAAAATCAGAATGCCAATTTACTAATGTATTATGTCAACTGAACTGATATGTACTTTAGTCAGCACATTCACACCTCTGTTCTACAAGCAACATGAAAAGCCAATTTAACACCAAAACATCGCATGATGGGCAGGAGATTCCACAGGAGTTAGCCCTGTGCTCTGAATGGCAGAAACCACAAAAGTAGGATAATCTGAGGCACCTACCTAAGTGGATAGGCCTGATAAGGAGGGACAATGTGCATATCAGCACCTCTGAAAACCCTCTGTGCCAGGACAGTGCAGGACATGGATTGACAATTTCAAGTTCACTGGTCTCTTTTTCAAAGGCTCCATGCTTCCCGCTCCCATTAGTTAACATTCTTCAACACAGAGTGTACAACTGGTTGTGACTGGGTCAGTTTCTCCAATTGGCAATGACTAGACTGGACTGATTGACCCAAATATGATATCTTGAAACAAAACCAAGAATACTTAGAATGTACTGGATGCTCCCCAAATTCCTCAGCTTCCCATTTTTGGCTAGTCCTTTGGATGACATGTTTTCTTGGCTGCATGGTTTACAATGGAAGGTTTTATGCATATTTCTGAGAGTCTTCATTGTTATTTGTAAGATTGCTTAAATGTGATTTTTCAGCCTGGCCATGGAACTATTTCTTTAGCCTCTTCATTATTTTTTTTTTCCCACAGATGACTTAACTTTTTCTCAAACATATTCATGACCAAGATTCTTAGGCCTCATCCTTCTAACTCAGTGGCATGTAACACACACAGATACCTTTTATGTAGGAGACTTACAGGTCTTTTTTGCTCAACCTTAATTTAGCTCTCTATTCCAGACTTGCCAAATAACTTTATTGGATATTTTACCTGCATCTTAAAATCAGCACGCCAAATATGGAATTCATCTTAATTTCCCAAACATCTCCAAAAGCTTGTCCTTTGGCTTCTTTATTTTTCATTTACTAGAATAGCTTTCCCTTCCCTTCCCTTCCTTTCCTTTTCTTTCCTTCTTTCCTTCTTTCCTTCTTTCCTTCTTTCCTTCTTTCCTTCTTTCCTTCTTTCCTTCTTTCCTTCTTTCCTTCTTTCCTTCTTTCCTTCTTTCCTTCTTTCCTTCTTTCCTTCTTTCCTTCTTTCCTTCTTTCCTTCTTTCCTTTCTTTCCTTCTTTCCTTCCTTCCTTCCTTCCTTCCTTCCTTCCTTCCTTCCTTCCTTCCTTCCTTCCTCCCTTCTTTCTTATGAGCATTCTAGGTTTGAAACAGGGTTATTTTTCATACTATGTTTTCCCCTTCTTGGCATGCAAATTATAATGCAAATCTTGCAGATTTGGCCTCAGCATTGTTGCTCAAATCTCTCTATTTTCAACACCAGCATCCAAGTTAGGGCTCATGTACTTCTCTCCAGGACGGCTGTGACAGATATTCCACTGATCTCTCTGCTTCTTGCCTTTTCAAACTCCAGTTGATTCCATGCAAACTGCCAAATGGTTCTTCTTAGCTGCCCTTCAATTATCCACTAGTTAAAACCCACCAGGAGTCTTCTTGATTTACCAAATGAAGCTCCCATTTCTTCAGTTTGACTTTCCAGACCTTTTGTGAACATTTCATGCCATTACTTCCATAAGTATACCCTGTACTCTGAGCCCATTGGAACCTGGTGGTGTTTACTGAATACATCACATTTTTTCAGCTCTGTGTTTTTGCTCTCTACCTACAAAGCTCACTGCCTTCATTGTTCTAGCTAAAAAAGTAATATATACCTTTGAGGCATACTGCAAATACAGGCTATTTTATAATTTTTTTTATAATCCTTCCTACTCTCTTTTAATATTTCCAGATCTCTTATAACATTACTTGCAACCCTAGTCATTTATGCAGCAGATTTACTCAGTCTTTTTTTGCCAGTGTCTAGGAGCCTTGAAGAAAGTAGTTGTGCCTTATTCAATTTGATAATCTTAATGACTTACACAGTGCCTGGCACAGTGTGGAAGCTTCATACTGCTCTTCGAACTTGGAATAGACCAGACTTAAGTGGCCCACAGGGGATCAAGTCCATGACCCTAGTCTCATTATCACTGAAGCCTGGCCACAAGAAGAATGTGAAAAGTGGAAAACATTCTTGTTATATTTGAACTTTCATTAAAGTACATTCAATTCTAAAGACAAGTTCCAGTTTAGTGACCCTGAAGAATAGAGAATGTCCTCCATTCATTAACTGAGCGGGGAGAAATGCAAGTTCCTCTAGGAATTTCCATTTTAAAACAGTCAATATTGGCCCAAACTGAAAACCGAGATAAATGCCTAGAGATGGAGACATGCGGAGTCATGAAGATGTTTATAAGTTAAAAGCATTTAGTTAGCCAGCCATGTTGTTAGTTTCTACATTCTTAGACCAGCTTCAAGTACTGGAAAGGATTTTTAAAAAGAATAAAACATAAGATTACTAGTTTCAAAGAGCAGATGTTTATTGCATATATGAATATATATATAACATATGAATATATATTTTATGTATATGCATTTAAAATATACATGAGTGCATTTATATGTGTGTATGTAATAAGTGAAGGGAAATACAAATATAGAGATATACATATATGCACACATATGCACATATATCTGTGTAGTTTTTATTGTTTATTTAAAATAGTTCATAGTCTGCTTGCTATTTCCTACTCATAACATGCTCATGTCTGCCTCTCTGTCATGAAGCATCTATTCCTTTATACCAAGATTATTCAATTTCATTGATGACAATCTAGGTCAGGAGTCATCAAATTTTTTTCCAAAGGTAAATATTTTAGTAGCCACCTATGGTCTCTGTCAAAATTACTCCATGCTGTCATTATAGCAGGAAAGCATCCATAGACAATACATAAATATAAGGGTGTGGCTGTGTTCATAGTTACACAAAGCACAAAGCAGGATGGGATTGGACTACAGGCTGTAGTTTGCTGACCTACATTCTCTGTCAACTCCATCCGGGAACATTTCTGTATTTGTCTCTACCTTACTTGAGTTTTTAAATTTTGGGGCAAATGTGTGAAGTTCTTCTATATTAAAACTGAAAGAGGGAGGAGAGAAATATTAGAGACTAAAACAAGTGAAGACAATGAGATGTCTGATACTGGGCATTATGGTAAGACAATCTGAGTTCTGAGGAAGGGGACTGCCTCTGCCAAATGAAAGCTTCCTCTAATTCTTTGTTTGAAATCCAATGATAGTTGGGTCAAACCAGGTGCTTCATAACACAATGTGACTTTCTTTTGCATTTTGGACAAAACAACCACTGGCTCAAAAAGAAAATAAGTAAGAGAGCCAATCCAATGCCCCCAGAAAACCTCTTGTGTTAAGAGAAAAAGAAAACTCTGAGTAAGAAGAAAACAGTCAGCTGAGAAAGTCTGTCCATGTAACTTCCTTCCCACTGTTGTGAACTTGCTACTCTTAGTTGGCTTTAACTTTCAGGATACTTAAGGTAGGAAAGCAAGCCAAGAGGCAGGCTGCCCAGGCTGCTCTGAACCATGGGGAGACTGAGGGTGAGTCTCCTAGGTTAAGACTTCTGTTGTAGGAAATTTCTATCCCTAAGAGCAATGCCAGAACAGACCAGGCAACACAAGGTGGATATGCAACTATATCTCATTCACATTTACTATGATCGAAGTCAGCACTAACATAAATTCCCTGAAGCATTTGATACTCATTGAACCTCTAATAACCATTAAACTTTTGAGTTTATTTTCCTTAAGGGTGAGTCTCCTAGGTTAAGACTTCTGTTGTAGGAAATTTCTATCCCTAAGAGCAATGCCAGAACAGACCAGGCAACACAAGGTGGATATGCAACTATATCTCATTCACATTTACTATGATCGAAGTCAGCACTAACATAAATTCCCTGAAGCATTTGATACTCATTGAACCTCTAATAACCATTAAACTTTTGAGTTTTCATTTTCCTTATTATGACACAATCTTTTTTTATTTTATTTTTTATTAAATTTTATTGTTGACACTATTACATATGTACCCATTTCCTCTCCCTTTTTGCCCTCCTCCCCCAACCCTGCCCTCTATGCAATGGGCTTTTATTTTATTTTTAATTTGTGAAATAAACTCCTCCTAAATCCCTATCTTTCTACCCAGAAGTCCTCTCAGGTAGAACTAAGTAACATCAGGCTTTGTGACTAGTTCATTTTTACTTGCATGCATGAATTTATTAGAATACTAAAAAAATCATCAAAAACTTTGAATGAGATATTAAATTCTAATTGATCAGATTTCTCCTGGATTCTTGGTTACCTTCACTCCGTGGTTAAAAGCATGCACACCATTTCAAGTTCTCTGTTATTATGTATCCCATTCTGTTCTCGCTCTTCACAAGATTTTTCTCTTAAGATCCCAATAACTAGCACAGTTTTTCGTAAATTTACTAATTTAAATAATTGATGTTGATACTTTTTCCCCATACATCAAATTCCCATGCCAAAAGCTTTTACTACTTTTGGCAGAAATTAACTACCTATTATACTTATTTCCCTTTCTCCCTGGGCACAGAGGTGGATTGTATTTCCCGATTCCTCTCTGTTTATTGCAACCACATGACAGAGGCCACCTAAATCCCTATCTTTCTACCCAGAAGTCCTCTCAGGTAGAACTAAGTAACATCAGGCTTTGTGACTAGTTCATTTTTACTTGTATGCATGAATTTATTAGAATACTAAAAAAATCATCAAAAACTTTGAATGAGATATTAAATTCTAATTGATCAGATTTCTCCTGGATTCTTGGTTACCTTCACTCCGTGGTTAAAAGCATGCACACCGTTTCAAGTTCTGTTATTATGTATCCCATTCTGTTCTCGCTCTTCACAAGATTTTTCTCTTAAGATCCCAATAACTAGCACAGTTTTTCGTAAATTTACTAATTTAAATAATTGATGTTGATACTTTTTCCCCATACATCAAATTCCCATGCCGAAAAGCTTTTACTACTTTTGGCAGAAATTAATTACCTATATTATACTTATTTCCCTTTCTCCCTGGGCACAAAGATGGATTGTATTTCCCGATTCCTCTCTGTTTATTGCAACCACATGACAGAGGCCATTGAAATTCTGTGGAAATGATGAGTGTTCCTTTCGGATGTGACCTATGAAGACCATACCATCCTCATTCTTTCCTGTGCACTGGCAGGAAATGAACTCAGATGCTCTGAAATGTGGTGGGACCATGGGATGAAAGAAAATGGTCTCTAGATCACCACGTGAAAAGGCACCTATTAAACTTGCTCATTGGGTTATTAAATGAGCAAGAAATTGAACTTTTTATGCTGAACCACTAAGATTTCTGGGGGTTTATCTCTAACTGCAGGCTGGCATTACCCTAATTTATATACCACTTAACACTGTCACCCATTACTCTCCATAATGCTTTCTATGATTTCATTATTCCCTTTTCCATAACCCTTTCTTTATAGGTGGAACCACTTGACCTCAAATGAGGGGGATTTTTAAATACAATACAGTAAAACATTGCAATCACTTTCATTCCCTGTAATTTGATAACAAACCTGACATTCAGTTACTGTTTATTCTTATTCTACAGAAGACAAGGAGGCTCAACAGATAAGTGGTTTGCAAAATCACAGTTGATGACTGAAAGACCAGTATTCAAGTACAAGTTGGTCTGGTGCCAAAGCCCAGGCTTTTGATATTTGTCACTTTTTCTATCATGTTTCAGACTCTCTCAAGAGCCTGTAATGTTACCGCAATTCCAACAATCTCTTTCTCAACCTACAATGAACACAAAGCTTCTGGAGAACCAGTTGTGCCTTGCAATGTCAGGAAGGCATTTAAGGATATAAGGGTAACTGGAGGGCCAATATAAATGTCTTCCAAAACTTTATTAATAACTCCCCTGGCACAAAGTCCAAGAAGTCTGGTTATGCTGCTTTCTACACTCCAGAGGGCTTGTTGAAATTCTACCAGGGCAACTAAGCCAATGAGAACATTGTGAAACTTCTAAAGCCAAAATTCAGAAATTAAAAAAACGACAAACTCCATTTATTTAAAAGAAGCTATTAAATATTCTTTTAGAATGTGAGAACTCCATAAATCATGAGCACTAGGAGATGAAGTGCCATTTTGCATTGTGATCCACATCACCTTTTATTTATAGATAGGACAAGAGTAACAAATAGCTTCTTTGTAAGACACCCTTATGACCTACCTAGCACCTTTCTTGTGAGTCCCACCATTCTTGTCATCGTCCATGTGCCTTGTGATGTTCAGTGAGGAAGCTGTTGTTATTGCCTTTGCAGTTGAGAGAGATTTAAATCACTGAATCTTGCCTAAGCTAATGGCAAAGCTAATTGACAAATAAATACTTCTGGGATCTGAACACATATTGAGTTTCTACTATGTGCTATCTATAAATTTGATAAACATCATTTTATATTATCTTGACCTTTAGACTGTTTACCAAATATTGTTTTTTTTGTGCACACTGGTTTGAAGCAGTGGACTAGAATGGACAATGTTCTTGCTGTCAGGGTGCTGATAACAAACCTTAAAAAATGTTTTTGACATCCCCCTACAGGTAATGACTGAGGCTTATAAAAGTTTAAAGCTTATCCAAGCCCTCATAGCTGAATTTAGACAAGCCATAATTCAAACTCATGACTGTTTCATGTAAATTCAGTAATAAGCCTGTTACCCAAGACATGGCTAGGTATAAAATATAGGAAAGAAAATGAAAAATTTACTAATCTTATAGAAATAATAATCTAAGAGGATAGTACTTATGTAAAAAAGAAAGAAAAGAACTCAACAAAGAGTATAATTTAGGGGTAGGCTATTATGATTTATAATAAGAAATATATATTTGGTCTTTGTCCCCATTTCTGGCACAGAGCTCCTAAAACCCTTGGAATTTAATAAGTGGAGTTACAAAGCTGTCTCTTGTGATGTGAATAAGAGACTTTTGGACTTTACCTAAGGATGGGGACTGGTTTCCAGGAGAACCAACTATATGATTAGAGGACTGGAACTTTCAGTTCCAGATCCTAACCTCCTGGGATAGGACAGGGTCTAGAGGCCAAATCAATCAACCATGGCCAATGATTTAATCTGTTATGCCTACATAATAAAGCCTCCATTATAACCTAAAGGACTGGGTTCAAAGAGTTTCCACATTGGGAAATATGTGGAGATTTGGGGAGAAGGTGCACTTAGAAAGAGCATGGAAGCTCTGTGCCAATTCCCCATACCTTGTCCTATGTGTCTCCTTCCATCTGGCTATTTCTGAGTTATGTCCTTTAATAATAAACCAGTGATCTAGTAAGTAAAGTATGTGAGTTTTATGAGCAGCTCCAACAAATTAATCAAACCCAAGGAAAGGGTTGTGTGAAACTCTGATTTATAGCCAAAGGTACAAGTAATAACCTGAATTTGTAATTGGCCTATGAAATGGCAGAAGGGAGAGCACAGTCTTGTAGGACTGAAACCTTTAACTTGTGGGATCTAATGCTATCTCTAGAGAGTGTCCGAACTGAATTATGAAGAGTGGAACTGTGGGATACCCAGCTATCCAGCCAGTGTCCAAATAATTGCTTGGTGTGGTGTAGGACACCTCCCCTCCCACACACATACACTCATTGAAAATTTAGTCTTGAAATGATTTTAAGGGAAAACAAAACTGTACCAGTCAAATAGTAAGTGCTTTAGTAGTTTCAAGCTGAAGTATAAAAAAGAAAGTCAGAAAGGTTTTTGTGGAGAATTTCTTGGGGTATAATAGAGCGACAAGGAGGCCAAGAGAGAAATAACTTTCCAGAAGAGAAAACAACAGGTTAGAAAGTGCAGAAAGGAAGAGATTATGTTTGGATCATGAGAAGTTAAGTATAAATAAAGTAGCTGGTTTAAAAAAAAACAACAAGTTAAAATGTGGATGTGATCTATTAGAATATAGCATTAAAAGCCAGGAGAGGAGTTCATATTTTTAGGAGGACATTAGAAAGCCAATGCACTGATTGTTTAAAAGTAAAGTATAATCTGCAGGAAGAAGGGACCAAGATTGCAATAAAGGAGTCTCCTGCACTTCCCTCCTCCCATAAATGCACCAAATGTGCAGCTATACTCAGAGCAATTCCCTCTGATATAAATCCAGAAACTAACTGGGTGACTCCTACACATAGAGCAACTAAGAAAGTACTCGGATTGATAAGGGTAGGAAAGGCTGAGACACACTCTCCATAAACTCCACCCCAGGTAAAGTGCCATACAATCAGGAAGGAATCCCCAGCTCCCAACTTCTCCCTGAGGAACAAAGGGTTTGGGCCACACATATAGAGGCTCAACTTTTAAGACTCCCTCTTGATGAACAGGCCCCCAAAACACTTAGATCTGAAAACCAAACAGGCTTGTGTCCATGAGACCCATAGGACTAAAGCAAACTTCCCGGGCATGTGCACAAGCACTTGCTATAGCCATCTCCCCATGGCTCAGTTGGCAAAATTGCCCATCTCCCAGCTGTCCACTGAAAGGGGTTTAGCTGCATACTTTACAACCTGTATTCTTTACGAGAGCCCATCAGTACACATCTAAGTTCTGCCTGCAACCCTCCCTGGAGATTGGGGAAACCAATGGGCACTTCCTTGCCTTCTGCTTCAGTTCACTCTAATGATAAAACCAGGCTGCCCGCATGTCTCTGCAGGAAGCTTTAAACACATAGGACACCCCAACTTTTGTGGCTTCTTCCCAAAGGATAGGCCCCTAGACTGCCTGGATCTGATCCCAATAGAGCTTATCATATTCACAAGTGCCACACAACCGTAGCAAACAAAGAGGCAGTTTTAAAATGGGCACAATAGCACCCCTCAATGGATATACATCCAGGCTTAGCACAGAAAGAGCAGGCAAAAACGCCCATTTTGCAGATTTTTACTAGAAGGAGTTTAACTATATATCTCTCAGCTACTGCTGACGTTCTGATTTCTCATCAGCCTGAACATTGGACATCTTCCAGTTGGGGACACTGATGGGTCTTGGTACCCTCAACTACTGGGAACCACTAAGAAAAAGATGGTTTCATGGACAATCACAAAGATTCGAAAGACAAAAGGAACTCAGGCCAGGCTGATTGCCAAGGCTTATCTTCTACACAAGACCAGTCTGTCAAGACCAGGAGAGGTAGCTATTTTATGTAATGTGCAGAAGCCAATAAAGAGAGCCAAAGAAAGAAAGAAATGAGGGAACATATTCCAAACAAAGAATAAGATAAATCTTCAAAACCAATCTCAATTTGTGATTGAAAAAAAGTTATTTATTCAATAGAGAGTTCAAAATGGCCATAAACATGTCCAATGAAATCAGAAGACCAATGAAAGAGATAAAGAAAGAGGATTTTAACAAAGATACAGAAAATATAAAATAGTATCAAACAGAAATCATAGAGCTGAAGCATATAATAACTGATTGAAAAATGCAGTAGAAGGATTCAATAGCAGACTAGATTAAGCAAAAGAAATGATCAGTGACCTGAAGACAGGGCAGTGGAATTCATCCACTTAGAGAGAGAAAAAAAAAAGAAAAAAGAAAGTGAGAGAGATGAAGTGATTTATAGGACACTATTAAACAGACCAATTTCCCAGAAAAAGAAAAAAAAAGGAGCAGAAAGTTTATTCAAAGAAATATAGCTGAAAATGTCTTCAACCAGGGGGCTATAATTTTAAGATATTTTATGTAACAATTAGAGGAAACACAAAGGAAAAACCTGTAGTAATTACAAAAAATAACATGGTAAAGAAGTTAAATATGATACTAAAAGATATTGAAACACAAAAAAGAGAGCAGTATGTAAAACAAGCAAATATGATCTACAAAACAACCAGAAACAATTAAAAATGGCAATAATGAGTACTTACCTATTAATAATTATTTAAATGTAAATATATTAAATTTGCTATTCAAAGGCCATAGAATGTCTAAACGCATTTAGAAAAACAAGATCCAATGATACACTGCTTACAAGAGACACAGCCTTAAAGACACAACCTGAGAGTGAAAGGACAAAGTCCTTTCAAGCTAATGGTAATCAAGAAAAAAAGCAGGAATTGCTATACTTATTTCAGACAAGATAGACTTTAAATTAAAAATGGCAAAAAGGTATGAAGAATGGCATTACATAATGACAAGGGGATCGAGAAGATATAATAATTGCACATATTTATTTACCTATCTTTTGCTAAATATATAAGAGCAAATCTAAACAGAACTAAAGGAGAAATAAGCCACAGTACAATAAGAGATGGGGACTTTAATAACATACTCTCAACATGAGTGGATCATTCAGCAAGAGAATCAATAAGGACACAGCTGACAACACTATAAACCATATCAACCTAATAGATATATACAGAACATTCTATTCAACAGCCAAATACACATTTATCTCAAGTCCAGATGGAACACTTTATAAGATAAATCTTATGTTAGGCCACAAAACAAGTCTTACCAAATTTAAGATTTAAATAATACCAATGGTCTTCTCTGACCATAATGGCATAAAACTATAAAGCAATAACAAGAGGGAAAACTTAAAAATATTGTGAACACATTAAAATGAAATCACACTCTCCTGAACAACTAATGGATCAAAGAAGTACTTAAAGGGGAAGTAAAAACTTTTCTTGAGACAAATTAAAATGGAAACACAATACCAGGACTTAAGGGATGAAGCAAAAGCAATTCATAGCAATAAGTACTTATATTAAGAAGCAACAAACAACAAACCTAACTCTATCCCCCACAACAATCTAACTCTATGACTTAAGAAACTAGAAAAGTAACAAACTGAGCCCCAAGTTGGCAGAAAACAAGGAAAATCACAAAGATTAGACCAGAAATAAATTAAATAGGGAACAGAAAACTATAAAAGATTAAATATAATAAAAGTTGTTTTTTTAAAAAAATGAGAAAAATTGGCAAACCCATAGCTAGACTAACCAAGGAAAAAGAGGAGTTAAATCAACAAAATTATAAATTAAAAAAGGAGACATTACCACAGAAATACAAAGGATCATAAGGGGCTACTATGAACAGTTACACTGCAACAAACTGGAAATCCTAGAGGAAATAAACAACAACAACAAATCTTAGAAACATGCAACTTACCAAAACTGACAGGCAAGATAGAAAATTTGTATAGACCAATTGCTGATAAGGAAATTGAATCAGTAATACAGAAAAGCTCCCAGTAAAGAAAAGTCCAGTACCAGATGGCTTCACTGGTAAATTTTACCAAACATCTAAAGAAGAATTAATACCAACACTTCTCAAATTCTTCCAAAAATGAAAGAGGAGGGAACACTCACAAATTATTATTTTTTCTTTTTTAAAAAATATTTTATTGATTTTTTACAGAGAGGAAAGGAGAGGGATAGAGTGTTAGAAACATCGATGAGAGAGAAACATCGATCAGCTGCCTCCTGCACACCCCTTACTGGGGATGTGCCTGCAACCAAGGTACATGCCCTTGACCAGAATCGAACCTGGGACCCTTCAGTCCGCAGGCCAACGCTCTATCCACTGAGCCAAACTGGTTAGGGCACAAATTCATTTTATGAGGCCGGCAGTATTCAGATACCAAAACCAAAATAATATTCATATCATATTTTGTTCTGCTTTTAGTTCAAGGATCCATGTTCTTCTCTAATCCTATCTCCTAAATGGTCATCTTCCCCCAAACAGTGGTATACCAAAAAATAAAACAATATTGAAATTAAATTTAAAAAAGAACACTTTAGTTTACTAGTACAGTTAACTTAGTTACATGCATTAAGTAGAGAGTTTACTTTGTAAGTTTAGTTTCTAGTTGTAGTTTCTATGGAAGGGTGTGTGTGTGTGTTTTCCCTGGTATGGCAATTATAGATGTTTCCCTGTGACATATTTAAGAAGTTAGTTGTCAGGAATGTAGGCTTTGAACTCAGATAGCCTAGATTCACATTTTGGTTCAGCAACTTGCTGTATGACCTTGGGCAAATCAAGTTCTCTAAGCTTCTGCTTATTCACCTGTAAAATGACAATTAAATTGGAACATACCTTATAGAATTGCTGTGCGGTTTAAATTTTAAAAATTCATGCACATACTAAGCTTTCAACAAATGTTAGCTATTATTATCACTAATATTAATGAAGTCAAGGCAATGTTTTATCTTATTAATTTATGAAGAATTTACAGCTCCTAGGGATCCTATATGCCTGCCTCTGTTTCAATACAGTGACCATCTCCCTCTGCCCAGATTTTCCCCTTAGGTCCCGTGCCACCTGACTCTTGTTTATAAGTGACCCTAGTCCAGCCGTATGCTGCTTCCAGCATAGCCTTGCATTCCTGTATTAATTCTTGGATTTTGCCTCGTTCCTATAACCCAGGTTCTCAGAAATTGTCCTTTAATAGAAGAGAGGGGCATGGCATTTGAACACTTATGGATTCTGACCGTGACACCTGCCTGAAATCCTCTCCTCAATGGCAAAGTAGGAATTCTTGCCTACTTCTCTGTCAACAAAACAAACAGGCAGCCAATCAGATGGGAGATGATATTTTCAAATAGTAGCTCTGACAAAAGTTTAATTTCCAAAATGTATAAAGAACTCATAAAACTCAACACCAAATAACCAATCCAATCAAAAATTGGGCAGAGGACTTGAAAATACACCTCTCCCAAGAAGACATACAAACAGCCAATAGATATATGAAAAGATATTCAATCTCACTGGCAATCAGGAAAATGCAAATTAAAACTACAATGAGATACCTTACACCAGTTAGAGTGGCCATTATCAAAAAGATAAGCAACAAGTGTTGGAGAGGTTGTTGGAAAAAAGGAACCCTCATTCACTGCTGGTGGGAATGTAGACTGGTGCAACCATTATGGAAAGCAGTCTGGCAATTCCTCAAAGCATTAAAAACAGAGCTACCATACAACCCAACAATCCCACTCCTGGGTATATACCCGAAAAACTCGAAATCACTTATACGCAAAGATATATGCACCCCTATGTTAACTGCAGCATTATTCACAGTGGCTAAGAGTTGGAAACAGCCAAAGTGACCAATGATAGAGGACTGGATGAAGAAGATGTGGTATTTATACACAATGGAGTACTACACGGCCATAAGAAGGGATGACATAGAGCCATTTACAACAACATGGATGAACCTTGAGATCATTATGCGAAGTAAAATAAGTCAAACAGAAAAAGGTAAGAACTGTATGATTTCACTCATATGTGGAAAATAAAACTGAAACTTATGAACACAAACAGCAGTGTGGCGGTTGCCAGAGAGAGGGGGATGGGGAGAAAGAGGTCCTAATATGAGGTGACAGGAGAAGATTTGATTTGGGGTGGTGGGCACATGGTCTTACATACAGATTTTGTAAAGTAATAATCCACACATGAAATCTATATGTTCATGTTGACTAATGTCACCCCAACAACATTTTTAAAAAATTGGGTATGTGCTAACATTTGAATAGAGATACCCAATCTGTGATATCTTTGTTATTCAAAGTTCCTATATCTTTAATGATTTTTGTCTGTTTTTCTACTATTTATTGAAAAAAGTATTTAAAAAGCTCCCATTTTGATTAATGAATTCTGTTTTTCCTTGTATTTCTGTCATGTTTTACTTCACCTATTTTCACAATAAATATTTATTCATAAAAAAAAGAATATATCTCAGCCTTGTTTTTTTCTATTCTCAATACTAAGTAACGCAGGCCCCAGGTCTCAGGAGGAGGACATGTAAGCAATGTAACCACAAGCTGTCACTGGTGGTTAGGAACATTCCACAGGGGATGTGCTGTACACTTTCAGGATTGTGTCAAGTTTGCCTTTCTATCTGGTAGCAGGTGGAGTTTCAGGTTTCTCATCACTGTAAATCCCATATCAAATTGGAAAAAGGCTCCTAGGAATAAAACTTGAATATGCTGTGGGTATTTTAGGAAGAGAGAAGCAGGTCTCACTGTGAGAATGGAACTACTGACCTCTGGGGTTCTCCTTAAGAGTGAATGACAGAATTGCCGCTATAATCTAGGGCCAATCCTCATATCTCTGCTTTGGTCCCATGAATGCTAGCCTGCTCAGAGACTGTGCCCTGGTGCTTAATCCTCTCTCTTTCTCTTGTATATGTAACCACTTCCTATCAGCTGAATTGTTATTTTTAAGCATAGGTAATTCTCGCCAACATAATATAAAAACAAAACACACAAATAAAAGCCAAACCTTTCATCTTTCTCCCCTACCCCATATTTTTTTTTAATTTTTCCTGTCTATATTATGTCTTCATTTCGCCAACATAATATAAAAACAAAACACACAAATAAAACCCAAACCTTTCATCTTTCTCCCCTACCCATTTTTTTAAAAATTTTTCCTGTCTATATTATGTCTTCATCTTATGCTCCTTGCCCTTCTAATTTGGTTTCTATCTTCATCTTTCCACTAAATCAAGTCTTGTTAAAGTCACCAGTGACATACAGGTTGTTGAATTCAATGAGCACTTTTCTATCCTTAGTTCATTTAATTCTGAACAACATTTGATATAGTTGACCTCTCCCTCTTTCTGAAAATACTCTACTTCCTGAGTTTCCATGACAAAATTCTCCCTGCATTTCCTCTTCTCTGGCCACTCACACTGCCCTGTTGAGTGCTACATTCTCTTACCTTTACCACATGAGTGTCATGAGGATTTTACTTCATGCTAAACACCAGGCAAATATTAGGCTAGAATCAGGTATGAAAGATAGTCTATAATTTTAATGTGTAGTAGTTCCTAAACCCTTATTCCTTCCCGTATTGCAATTCTTAGATACAGTAGCATCTTGTTTTAAAATTCTGAGTCTGTGGCCTTTTTCAACAGCAGCAAATACTAATATCAGAGGAGGCCAATAGGAATTTTACATTCACTTAATCTTTAATTGACTCCTCACCTAAAGCTCAAATCTCACTCAGCTTATCTGTCTCTCTGATCTCTGAAGGAGACCATTTGTTGATCACATTTGTTGGGACCAATTTCAAAGTATCTTGATTTTTAACACTTATCTGGCAGTTGAAGATTCATTTTAAGTCAAAAGAATTTCATGATAGCAAGTCATGCTAATGGCTCTAATGAAATCAAGTGCTCAGAAAACAAGTTTCACGAGAGAACAGGATTCATTAACATGCTAACATTGAAGGAAAAGGGGTCCAAGGCCCCAGAATATGACCTGTGTGAAGGTGGTTGTGTGGATGGTGGTGGGGCTAGTTAAGATAGCTTAAGCCAAAGAAACCTAGAAACAAGGTATGGAATGATGCCTAAATTAATTGAAGTAAGTTCCAAAGAGAGGGGTAGAGTTAAGCTACTAATTATTTTTATTCCATCATTTTTTCCTACGACTCTCCTTAGATCATTCTCTGGGAGCCATTAATTCAATCTTAACTCTAGAGTATATTCACAATTTTTCTCCAGGGACACATTTTGGTCTTCATTTGAGGATAATTGAATGTTGGATAATTTTATATCTTTGGGTCTCTGCTGTATTTTCTGGAAATTATCCCATGGATTTAGGGTCATGAAATAACAAGGCAAACATCTAGAAAGCTTCAATGGGAGCCATAACAATGTTCCAACAGAAGGGTGGCATTTAAGGTAAATGGCAAATGCCAAATTCGAGTCACGTCTGTAAAAATTTTGCATTTCCCATTAGAGAAATAATGCAGCCTCCATTTAATTTGCAAGTTTAAAATTGCAAATCCAACTCGTGGGAGAAAATTGGGCGAATCACAAGTGACTATTGCTTAAGTTTCACATGAGTAAATACATTGGCCACGTTGCTCTTATTCAACACTCAAAACCAGAAAATACATTTTTGTATGATTTTGCTTGTAGAAGAATGACACAATTATTTTCAGAATAATTAACTCCTCAGTTTAGTGACAATTATGTTCCATTATAATAATTAAAAGCACATCCTGCTATTTGGATGAACTCAACAGAATGATTTCTTAGGGGAAGATTTAATCAGATCATTATGTTTCTTTCCTCCAGCATTAAAAATACCTGTAAATTATTTAAATTCATTGTACCACTGCTTAATTTTGAAAATTTCTGCTGTCCTTTGGAAAGAAATACTAAAACAAGATGGCAATATCAACACACCCTTGAACCATCTGCACATCATAATTTTTTTGGAGGCATGTAAGATCTTGGCAAAATTCAGAGCACTTGTCTGGGCATAGTGGCAGGGCTACAGATCATGGGATTACCGGGAACAGGTGGGTGGAAGCCAGTGATGGGCTGCAGAGTGGTGTTTCAGGGGATAGATTCACTGAAAGGAGAACTCTAGTAAGCTGGTGAGAGAATGTGAGGAAGGGTCAATAGCTCTCCTGGGGATAAAGTTGGCAAGAGTTTGGAAGACTATTAGGGCCTTATGCAAATTAACTGAAGTTCAGGAAAGCACCCTCCTGCTTTCATTTATTTACTTATTTTTAAAATATGTTTTTATTGATTTTAGAGAGAGGAAGGGAGAGGGGGAGAGAGGAAGAGAAACATCAACGCCAGAGAGAAACATTGATTGGTTGCCTCCAGCACACACCCTGACTGGGGACCAAACCCCCAACTTGGACATACCTTTGGGTGCATGGGATCACACCAAACCAACCAAGTCAGGGTATTTACTGCTTTTACAATGAACTAAAGTGCAAAGCATACAAAGCAAAAACCCAAGGGAGAATGTGTTAGACCAGTGGTCGGCAAATTGCAGCTCGTGAGCCACATGTGGCTCTTTGGCCCCTTGAGTGTGGCTCTTCCACAAAATACCACATGCAGTATTTCAAGCGCACATACAGTGCGATTGAAACTTCGTGGCCCATGCGCAGAAGTCGGTATTTTGTGGAAGAGCCACACTCAAGGGGCCAAAGAGCCGCATGTGGCTCGCGAGCCGCAGTTTGCCGACCACTATAGTTAGACCAATAAGGCAAGGGTTAAGGCAGAGCTAAGGACTTTTGGACATTGTGATATTCTAATTCATTCTGAAGTATATCAGATTCTGGAATTATAGCAGTGAGATTATAAACTCTACTTAGGCAGATAGTATATTGGTAAGTATTGCTAGTGCTACCTGCTTTATCTCAGCTGGAATTATCTTTATGTAATGAGATGCAGAAGGGAATGACCAAATTAACTGATGAAGGTGTTGAAAATCTTAACAGGAAAAGCCTAAACTGTGAGCATCAAGGCAAGAGTGAGACGCAATAAACCCAGAAGTGTGCTCATCCCCTAGATAATGGTAGGTTGCTCTGTGGCCCCTGAATGTAAATGACTTAGAAGTAAGAGGTAGTTTATAGTTGGGTGGTCAGAGCCCACTAGGCTAATAGGTCCACAGAGGCAGGAATCAAGAACCTAACAATGTCTGCCACATAGTTATACATATTTGTTGAATGAAGATTGATTAATAAAATGATTTCAAATTAATTCTGTCACTTCCAGAGTCTCAGTCTCTTTAAACATGAGAATGGGGTCATAATTCTTTGGCTGATTATTTCCTAATTGTTTTTCTTATCACTTTTGTTGTGTTATAACAAATGCATAATCATGAGGCTCAAATATTGTAGCTCAAACAGAGCAGCAAGGAAGACAATTCTGGGAAACAATAGCTTCTTCAAAAAGAATAAAACAAGAAAAGAATGAGAGCAATCTTCTAAGGAAGACTAGAATCTATATGGAAGCTGGGGTGAGACAGAAATTACTATAAGGATTCCTAATTACATTAAAGTAGAAGAGGATCCAAGAAGACGGATGTATACCAATCTTGAGGAGACCAGGTAGCTTGAACCCAACCCCTTCACTCTATCTTTGTGATTCACCTGATCTTGCTCCTCACAAAGGGATTTGAAAGAATCTAAGAAAGAAGAGGTTCTTGATATTCTTATTCTACAGAAGAAGCTATAGAACTTGCTGATGGTGCAAAACTGGAAGGAGATACCCAAAGGTTTTGCTTGTTTTTTTATTTTAACAACGTAGTCAGGATTGATAGTGTCTATAGACTCATCTGGTTGTTGGGAGAAAGCTGCACCCCATAAGAAAGATACTGTAAACAACAGAGACCAAAATCTCCCATACTCAGTGAGTTCAAGTCTTACTGAAATAGGGGCAGGTAAGATTGTCTAAGGATACAGTGTGGCAAGTCATCTGCTGTGTCTTCAGAATTAGCACCACCTACATCCCACATTTTATTCCCTTTATCAAGTCATGCATGTCAGCATTTATTTTTTAGTCATTCACCCTGTATTCTTTTGCCTAAACTCAACTCTTAATTCCTCCCACCACACTAGTCCCAGATACGAATTTCTGCACTTGATATTGCATCTGCATTAGGATCCTTATCTTGGTGGGACTGACCCTTGGCTAACTGTGACTTTTGGGTCTTTGGCTTTCAGTAGTATCACCAGTAGTGTCTTCCCCAATCATTGTACTGATCTGTGAAGTTTATTCTAGAATTATATCTTTTTCATTGTATATCTCGCAGAGTGAAATTATGCTTAATTATAAGCTTCTTGAGAACATAAAGCATGATTTCTCATCATTGAATTCCTAGCCCCAACACAGTGGTTGGTGGTCAGAACATTTTGGTTAAACCAGCGGTTCTCAACCTGTGGGTCGTGACTCCTTTGGTGGTCGAATGACCCTTTCACAGGGGTCACCTAAGACCATCCTGCATATCAGATATTTACATGACGATTCATAACAGTAGCAACATTGCAGTTATGAAGTAGCAATGAAAATAATTTTATGGTTGGGTCACAACATGAGGAACTGTATTCAAAGGGCCAGAAGGTTGAGAACTACTGAGTTAAAGAAATGAATGCTTGAGTTAATGAATGACAAGTTCACATCTTCCTCATATTTTGAGCTCTGAGAGTTTATAAGAGATTGCCTTTGTAAAATAAAAGCTGAGATAGTTTTTCAAAGTTCTACATCCACTTCACATCGTTACCCTGGAGTTGTGGACATATTTCCTGCCCTTGAATATCTCCCAGTCTAATGGAGAAACCTGATACATAACTGGTATCTATAGAAAGGCCATAATAAAGACATATACAGAGTGCTGAAGGGAACAACTATGCAATTGTTTAAGGTCAATAAAAGGAAATGACACTCAATGTGATCTTTAAATATTGAACTGTAAGTAAAGAGAGAGGAGAAGGGAGTGGTTTCTGTGGGAAAGTTGGGTATGAAAATATATAGAATCTTGCTAGCAGAGGGTCATTCCAACAAAAGGCATGAAGTATGATATAGGACAATTATCTGCAATTTAAATATTACTGGAGCATAAAGTTCCTGGCAGAGAAAGACCTGAATTGAGACTGGAGAAGTAAAAGTGACCATATGGTAGAGGGCTATCTATACATTTTGACAAGGATCTTAAACGTTCTGTGAGAATGACTTAGAAAGTTTGCAATTTAGAAAACTCTAGAAGATGTGCTAAGGATTAATTTGAAGTGGGAAAATCTGAAGGCATGGAAACCAGATAGGAGAATATAGCAGTAGTCTGTAGGAGAGAAATATGAGAACCTGAACAAGGCAAAAATAGATGTGAAAATGAAGTGTCTAAACTTGGTGCTTGAATAGCAAGGGGTCTGAAAGTTTTCCTGGAGTCAAGAATAATTCCCAGGTTACTAATTAGGCTGAACTGTTGGATGGTGGTGACACAAATTGGAAAAAAAGAGTAAAAGTGAGAACTGTAAGGTGTCTGCAGAACATCCATGAGTATATCTCGTAAGCCACAGACTGCATGAACTTGAAGTTTGAGGAGAAAGGGCTGACAATGTCAATTTGGAAGTTATTAATATATATGCAGTTAAAACCATGAAAATGTGAGCTTCTCAGGAAAACTGTCTGGAGAACATAGAACTGAGCACTGAGTCAGGATGAATAACTACATCTAAGTAGTGTGAAAGGAAGAAAAGCCTGTAAATTTAACCAATAAGTACCATACTTGCTTTAGGTGACAACATAATATTTCCCAATATTCAATTTCCTACACCCTCTTAACTTTACAACCCACTGCAATCTGGCTTCTCCCTTTCAATACACTTTTTAAAAAATATATATTTTATTGATTTTTTACAGAGAGGAAGGGAGAAAGATAGAGAGTTAGAAACATCAATGAGAGAGAGACATCGATCAGCTGCCTCCTGCACATCTCCTACTGGGGATGTGCCCGCAACCAAGGTACATGCCCTTGACTGGAATCGAACCTGGGACCTTTCAGTCCACAGGCCAACACTCTATCCACTGAGCCAAACTGGTTAGGGCTCAATACACTTTTTTTTTCTTAATTTGGAGATAATTATAGGTTCACATGAGATTAAATGAAATAATAAAAATGTATCATGTGCTCTTTTCCATGTTTCTCTTAATGGTAAACCCTGCAAACTATATGACAATGAGGATATTGACATTAATATAGTCAAAATACAGAACATTTCCTTTACTATAAGAATTGCTCAGGTTGTCATTTTGTAGCCAAATCCTCTTCCCTCCAGCTCCCAACCCCTCCATAACCAAAATGGTCTTTTTATGATTTTGTCATTTGAAGAATGTCATGTAAATAGGATCATACAATATGTAATCTTCAGGGATTGCCTTGTTTCACACAGCATCATTCAGGTCACTGTGGGTATGGTAAATGGAAATTGCCACAAAAGAATAATTTATGTCAAGGGAACTAACATGGAGACAGAAGTTCAGAAAAGGTTTGACGTCATACCTATGAACTATCAAGCCAGCTGTGAGACAACCTACACATTTCCTCATCATGGCAACCAAACCATCTGTACTTTTCATCTTGAAAAGAGCCAATCTGGTTCACCAGCCAATATCTTACATTTGCATACATAAGACCCAACTAAGATTGGGCCTCTTGAACTTTTGTGCTTACTATAGAGGCATATCTGGAACTTTGTTCTCCCCAGACACAGTTTGAGTGGTTACCCCAATCTGTATCTCTTGGATTGCAATCCTTTGTTCAAATAAATGCTTTTTATTCCTTACTAGAGGCCCAGTGCATGAATTCGTGCAAGGGTGAGGTCCGGCTGGCCCAGCCCCAATCAGCAAATTGGGGCCAGGCCTGTTGGGAGGAGATGGCGGGAAGTTGGCTGGCAGGCCCCGCCCCCAATTGGGGTGGGGGGGCCAATCAGGGGTCAGTGGCTGGGGGAGGGTCTGTGGGAGGTTGGCTGGCTGGCCCTGCCCCAGATCGGAGTAGGAGAGCCAATCTGGGGTGGAGCTGGCTGGAGGGAGGGACAGGGCTGCAGGAGGTTGGCCAGCCCTCCCCCCACTTCCCACCCCTATCCGCTGGTTCACTGGCCGCAGTGGGCGTCATAGCCGCCGGTGGTTATAGCTTTCCGGTTTCTGGATTTTTATATATACTAGTATAGATTACAGCCTAAACCTTCTTTATTTTTCCCTTGAATTTATTGGAGTGACATTGGTTAATAAAATTATATAGGTTTCAGGTGTAAAATTCTATAATACATCATCTGTATATTGTATTGTGTATTCACCATCCAAAGTCAAGTTTCTTTCCATCCTCATTTATCCCTCCTTTACCTTCTTCTACTTCCCTCCACTCCTCTTTCCCCCCTGTAAGCACAATACAGTTGTTTGTGGAGTTGTCTTGGTTAACATGTGGTGATCAGGAATGGAATCCAGAGTGACTGTCCTCCAATCCCATGTCACCAAGAATTCATGCAAGGTATGTGCAAGAGACCCTTGTTCTCACTGTCTCCTCTGGCAGTCCTGGCATTTGGTGGTAAGTCCTCCTGAATCTGAACCTACTTCTTGGTTGAGGTTCTGGCCTTTGAGTCTTCTTTTTCTTTCTGCTGGCTTTCATCTTCAGTTCTCTGGTGGGACATTTGAGTCCAAGGATTTGTATCTCTTATTTTTAAGTTTGATATTAAAGGTTCAATTTTTCCATTTCCATTGGTCTAAATGGAGATGTGTGTGTGTGTGTGTGTGTGTGTGTGTGTGTGTGTGTGTGTGTGTGTGTTTTGTGGGGAGGCAGGGGGAAATCACCTCAAGGAGAGGACCCTTCACTCAGTCTATGAACTTGGTTCATATAGTTCTTTGGACCTCATCCATAAAATGTGCCCCTTTAAAATCAGGCCTGCTGAAGCTGCTTTGGGTTCTGAACACTTCAACTTTATTAGGCATATAAGTCCACCCTACTTTTAAACCTTGTGGTACGTGTAAAATTTATCTTCCAGTCTTCCCCGAGAAACTCAAAGTATTTGAAGAGTTACAATGTGTTTTCTGATTGGTAAAATAAATTATTTTAAACTAAAAGCTTCTAATTTTTCCAATTATTCCTTATAAGGAGTACCCACCTGAATAAAAGACTAGATACCAAATCAGGGCCCTAATCATAAAGGTCACTGAAAAGACACCAAATGTATATATAATAAGATAGAGTATTTGACAGAGTCTGGCAAATAAAAGCATCCCTATGAAGAATACTCTATCTACTAGGATGAAATGCTTTGATAAGCTGCTACTCTATCCTAAGCAGCTTATCAAAGCAGTAAATGACACTCTCTCAAGTGGGAATCTTGAGAAAAAAATTAGTTATTAATATATAATCTTCTTCTGCAAATATTAAGCAAATATTAAGCAAATATTTCATTAAAATTCCCTTCAGAGGCCAGAAAACTATTACTCAGTTTTTTAATTCTCATAAGTCAGTCTAGATCTGATTACAAAACATAATTTTTAGATTATTCAACCTCCTTATCTCTCAACAGGAAAAAAAATCATAGTCATAAAAATAGAATTATCTACATATGGTTTTGACAAGAAAAGAAAAGAACAGGAATATTGTTTACTGTAGTGTAACTATTTTATTTACATAGATTCAGTCACAGTTTGTATTGTTGTTGTTTTTTATGATGATCATATTCATAACTTATCTAGTTTGCTATAAAATCTATTCTTAAACAGTACTTATATAGTTGTCTGAATTAAGCCTATTTCCCCCCCACTCACACTTAGGCAGTTAGTTTTGAAATTCAGGATGTATTATTGTTCTAAATAAAATTAATGATTAAAAGTAACCTCTTCTGTTTCATTTTGCCTTTTTAATCCTCACCTGAGAATATTTTTATTGATTTTAGAGAGAGGGGAAGGGAAAAAAGGGGAGAGAGGGAGGGAGAGGGGGGCAGAGGGGGGGAGAGAGGGAGATACACTGATGTGAGAGCAACACACTGATTGGCTGTCTCCCACTCCTGTGCCTACCGAGCCAGGGATTGAACTGGGAATTGAACCCATGACCCTTCAGTCTGTAGGCCAACACTCTTAACACTGAGTTGAACCAGACAAGGCCAGTATGTGATATTTTGAATTTAAATGTAACATAAAGACCTGTTTGAAATCATACAACACAGTTAAACTTTATACAGGGGTACCCTACCTCTGCACATACTAGAGCAAGAAGATATAAAATTCTTGACACAGTAGATTTCTCTTTTAGTATGCCTACTTTGTCACCCGTTCTGCATCTGGGGGTCGATGCATAAATAGATGACACAATGATATATTGTTTTCTTGGCTGTTGTATTTGTTATGCCCCTTGTGTAAATACTGGTCAAGCAAATCAATAAGCACAGAATACATTAACTACTGTATAAGGACTATTAATCTTGTGGCTATATGTATAAAATCACTGATGCCTCTGAATGTACCTACTCCTCTCTCTCCATTAAACACTTAATCCCTTTTTATCTGCCCAAGACTATACAGACACTTTAACTCAAAAATAAACTGCAGTTAAAAAAACCCTCACTGAGTTTTCAGAAATACTTATTCACAATGCAGTTTTACAGATACTAGTAAAATTCAAAAATAGTTCTCTCATAAATAAAATTAAACCTTAATATTTAAAAAAAACAACAGAGAGAAGGTGATTTTTGAAAATACATTTTGAAAGTGATCTATAGAAATTTCTATTTCTGACTATGGTCGTGTTACTAATAGAGAACTTGCCCACCTATTGAAAGAAAATCGAAAACTGGACAAATGAGTGAAACAAATGAAGCAGACATTGGACAACAGGAAGCTCAGTGTCATGAACCCCAAGAGAAGGAAACATGAGGGTCAGCCCTGGCTTTATGTCTGAAGGTGCTTACTCTATTTTGGTGTAGAGAGGGGAGGCCTAATCAGAGCAGAGTAATACTATTAAAATAAGGATCAAAGGTCCAACTTCTGGTAGAATGACAGCTATCCAAGGCACAGTATTGGGGAAGATATAACTGCACAGAGAAAGTCTTAGAATTATACATAAAGTTCCCATTGAATCTTTGCTGAGTAATATACAAGTATAGGAGAATCTGTCACCATAATTCTGGATTAGGAATATGTCAAATAATTCTTTTTTTCATTTTGAATAAAACGTGAGCCAATGGAAACTCAGATCCCTGTAAAAGAAGAAAGGATGCTAGAAATGGTATGTGTGGATATTATAAAAAAAATTCCCATCATTAATGAAATAGTAAAATATAACTGACTAAAGCAAAATAATAATGTACTGAGGTGTTTATAATATAGAAAAGTAATATGTGACAAAAATAGGACTAACTAGGGGAAAAATTGAAATATACTTACTATGTTTCTTATACTACTTGAAAAGTAGAATAGTCAAAGTAGACAGATAAGTTAAAAGCTTATTTTGTAAACTTAGAGCAACCACTAAAAGTTTTTTAGAGAGGAGACAAAATGAAATATAAAAATGCTCAATTAATCAAAAAAGGCAAAAGGGGATATAAAACAAAAAAAGATGAGACAAGTAGAATGCAAATATAAAAATGAGAGGCCTAGACAAAAGCATATCAATGATTACATTAAATATAGCCTACATATTGTTAAGTGAATGGTCAAAACTGTTAGATGGGAGAAAAAAAGCAAGACAACTAAATCCATTTCTTTAAAAAATATTTTTATTGACTTTTTATAGAGAGGAAGGGAGAGGGATAGAGAGTCAGAAACATCAATCAGCTGCCTCCTGCACACATCCCACTGGGGATGTGCCCGCAACCAAGGCACATGCCCTTGACCGGAATTGAACCTGGGACCCCTCAGTCCACAGGCTGATGCTCTATTCACTGAGCCAAACTGGCCAGAGCCTAAATCCACTTTTTAAAAAAAATATATAAATTTGTATATATGTGAGAAGTAAAAGGATTATATATGCTAACATTAATTTTTAAGAAGCTGAACGGGCTATATTAATATCAGAAAAAGAACATTTTAGAATAAAAGGTTACCAGGGAGTAAAAAAAGAACACTTAGTAATAACAAAATAAATTCAGCAAGAAAATAAGAAAAAAACTAAATATGTATGATATTAATTACAGACCTTCAAAATACATGAAACAAAACACTGATAAAACTAAGAGAAGAGCCCTAACCGGTTTGGCTCAGTGGATAGAGTGTCGGCCTGCGGACTGAAGGGTCCCAGGTTCGATTCTAGTCAAGGGCATGTACCTTGGTTGCAGGCACATCCCCAGTAGGGGGTGTGCAGGAGGCAGCTGGTCGATGTTTCTCTCTCATCGATGTTTCTAACTCTCTTTCCCTCTCCCTTCCTCTCTGTGAAAAATCAATAAAATATATATTTTAAAAAAAAAAAACTAAGAGAAGAAATGGACAAATAATTGTTAGATATTTTAAAACTTAATGGGACAATGTAGATGGCAAAATCAGTAAGGATAGGGTTTAACGATACTACCAGTAAACTTGACCTAATTGACTTTTAAAGAACATTCCACCAAACTGCAGATTATTCATTTTTTTCAAGTGCACATGGAATGTATTCACCAAATTAGACCATATTCTGGGTTATTAAAAAAAAAGATCATAAAATTAAGAGAAATCATACAAAGTTTTCTTCTTATCACATGCAAACTATACTAAATAAATGAATAATAAAAAGATACCTTGGAAATTACCAAATATTTAGCACTTAATACACTTCCAAATTACTTATGGGCTAAAGAAAATAAAATGGTTACGAGAAAATGTATATTTTTCTATTGAATGTTACTAAAATAACAGTCGAGATTTGTATGATGCAGTTCAAACAATGCAGAAAAGATAGTGTATACTTACAAATACATTTGAAAAGATTTAAAATCATTGATTTAAATTCATATTTAAGAAATTAGGAAAAGATTAAAATACTAAATTCAAGGTAAGGAAAGTGGGAGAAAAAGAACCATAAAATCAGAAACCAATGAAATTAAACAAATATACAAATAGAGTAAAAACACCCCAAAAAAACCCAAAACTGGTTATTTGAAAAACAATAACAACAATGGATTAAACTGTAGCTAGATTTATAAAGAGAATAAAAAATAATAAAATACCAATGTCAATAATGACAGAAGGGCATTATTACAGATCTTACAAAATTAAAATAGTGTGGCACTATAAACAATTTTATGCTAATAATTTTGTTAAAACAACAAATTCCCTGGAAGATACAAATTCACTGAAGCTGACAAAAACTTTACAAAATCTGAATACTGCCATATGACCTAAAGAATTTGAATTTGTAATTGAATAAACACACTTCCTACAAACAATACTCCAAGTCTAGAAACCTTCACTAATGAGTTCTATTAAACAATTAAGGATGAAATGTTACCAATCCTACACAAACTCTTTAAAATATACAAGAAGGGGCCATATTCTAACTCATTTTAGGAGACCAGCTTTATATTAATAGCATAATCTTTAAAAGATACCAAAGAGAACTGCAAGTCAATATTCTCTTCCACTCAGACACAAAAATCTTTAAGAAATAGTCAAATTGAGCAATATGTAAAAGAGAAAAATACATCAAAAGCCAGGGTTTATCTTAGGAATGCAAGGTTTGATTAACATTTGGAAAAATCACGTAATCCGCCATAAAATAAAACAAAGGAGAAAAGAACACATTATTATATAATAGGCATTTGACAAAAATTAATATATGTTCATGATATAATCTTTCTGAAAATTAGGAATAGGAGATAAAATCCTCAATCTGGTAAAGGTTATCCACAAGAATTTAGAGTTACCATCTAGCTGATGGTGAAAAACTAAATGTTTTTCCCTAAGTTGGGAAAAATGCAAGGATTTCCATCTCATCAACTGTATCATAAGGTGACACAAAGAAATTATAGTCATACTTTCATTTTTGAATGGAAAAAGTAAAATAGTCTCTTTGCAGTTAACATGATTATGTAGATAGAAAAGTTTAAGCAATCTCTAAAGTTACTAGATACCATAAGTAAATTTAATAAGTTTAAAGAATATAGCTTATAGACAAAAATAAATTTGCATGTATTATAAATACTTGAAAAATGAGATTTATAGATCCCAAAATATAATACTTAGGAATAAATTAACAAAGTGTGTAACAATTATATAAAAAAGAAATCCTTTAAAACAGTGCTTAACACAATTAAAGAAATTCTAAATAAACAGAGACACATCATAGAAAAGAAGATGAAAGATTATAAAAATAACAAAGCTTCTTGAATAGATTCAACCCAATTCCCATAAAAATTCCAGCTGGAGCCCTGACTGGATAGCTCAGTTGGTTGGAGCATCATTTCATACACCAAAATGTTTGGGTTCGACCCCAAGTCAGGGCATATACCCCCAGGTTACAGACTCTATCCCTAGTCAGGGTGCTTAAAAAGGAGGCAAACAATGTTTCTCTCTCCCTCCCCTCCTAAAAGAAAAAAAAAAATCCCAGCTGTGTTTTGGGGTTTTTTTTTGTAAAAATTGAAAATATTATTCAATTATGTATATGGAAAAAGGGACCTAAAGCAGACAAATTAATCTTGATAGAAAAAAAAGGACGTATAGTACCTAGTTTCAAGGCTTACCATAACGCTACAGAAATCAAAGCAGTATTGTATAAATACAAGAATAGACATGTAAGTCAATGGAACAAATAGAGAATCCAGAAATATAATCACACTTTTATGGTTAATTGATTTTAAAGAAATGAGCTAAATTAAATGTGAAAATATTGTCTTCCCAACAAGAGGTGAAGGGGAAAAGGAACTCACCGGAAAAAAAGAATCTTGGCAATTAATCTACCTTAATCACTTACCTTAATCACTTACCTTAATCGCAAAATTAACTTGAAATATATCAATGATCTACATGTAAAAACTAAAGCTATACAATTTCTCTAAGTAAATATAATTGAAAATCTCCGCAACCTGTTATAAACAAACACTTCTTATGATACAAAATGTATTAGCAACAAAGAAACAAACAGAAAAACACAATAAATGGCACTCATTTAAAAATATCTGCTCATCAAAAATATTATTACAAAAATAAAGCAACAAAGCACAGGCTGGAAGACAATATTTGCAACAGACATAACTGGCAAAAGATTCTATTCTGAATATATCAGCAACTTCTAGACCTCAAGAAGGCAAACCATTACAAGTTGGCAAAAGATTCGAATAAATATTATACAAAATAAAATGCGAGGCAAATATGCACAAAAAAGCCACTCAGCAGGAAAGTATTAATTAAAATCACTTATATTTATTCTAATAGCCACTAGGTAGTAAAACTAAAAATAAGATCAACTATATCAGATGTTGGTAAGGGTCTATCAGGGGCGGGCAAACTTTTTGACTCGAGGGCCACAATGGGTTCTTAAACTGGACTGGAGGGCCGGAACAAAAGCATGGATGGAGTGTTTGTGTGAACTAATATAAATTCAAAGTAAACATCATTACATAAAAGGGTACGGTCTTTTTTTTTTTTTTTAGTTTTATTCATTTCAAACGGGCCGTAGTTTGCCCACAGCTGGACTGGAACTCTTAATACATTGATGGTGAGAGTGTCAAATGGTACAGCTACTATAGAAATCAGTTTGGCACTTACAGGTTAACTACAGTGGGGCCTTGACTTACTAGTTTAATTCGTTCCGAGACCAAGCTCATTAAGGAGCTCGTTAACTCAAATTACTCTGTCAACTCAATGCAAAAAATCAGCGGATAGACAGTTGGTATCTCAAAAAACTCGTTAGTCGGGACACTCGTAAGTCAAGGCCCCACGGTATATGACTTCCACTCCTAGACATTTCCCCAGGAGATAGGATACCTTCTGTCCACAAAAGGACATACATAAATGTTCATTGCAGCTTCATTCCAAAAGAATAAAAAACTGAAAACAACCCAGGTGCAACAGATACACAAGTTGTGATATAATGCCACAAAATACTACTCAGCAATGAAAAGAAATGTGTTACTGGTACATGTGATAAACGGGTGAATAAAAAATGTTTAACAGTAGAAGACAGACACTAAAACAGTGGTTCTCAACCTTCCTAATGCTGTGACCCTTTAATACAGTTCCTCATGTTGTGGTGACCCCCAATTTCACTGTTACAAATTGAACATAATTAAAGCATAGTGATTAATCACAAAAACAATATGTAATTATATGTGTTTTCTGATGGTCTTAGGCGACCCCTGTGAAAGGGTCGTTCGACCCCCAAAGGGGTCGCGACCCACAGGTTGAGAACCTCTGCACTAAAAGATACATACTTCACCAATACCAAATTCTATTCAAATTAAAACCTACCCATAGCAACACAATGCAAAACAGGGATTGCCTCAGGCATGGGTGAATTAGAATTGTTACCATGGGGCAGGAGGGAGAGAGAAGCTTTCTATATGGTATTAATCTGCTATAATTGCTGACATAACACCTTACCACAAATTTAGCGACATAAAGGAGCACTTACCTATGATCTCACAGTCCTGGAAGCCACAAGTCCAGATACAAAGGGGTGTGTTCTACTCCAGGCTTCACAAGATTGAAATCAAGGTGTCAGCAGTGCGGCGCTACTTTCTGGCAGGCTCTGGGGATGAATCCACTTCCAAACTCAAGTTTTCAGAATTCAGTCCTATGGGCCTGTCGGAATGAAGTCCCATTTCCTTGCTAGCTGTAAATTAAGGACCATTCTCAGTCTACAGAAGTATTCCTTGCCATATGCCCTCCTGCCCCCTCCCTTCCTCCAAACTCAAGAAAACAAGGCAGGTTGAGTTCTTCCCATATCTGGAACCTCTCTGACTTCCTTGATGCCTCAGTCTTGTCTCACTGTTCTGCCTTCCTCCTCTGCGTTTAAGGGCTTGGGGCCACGTGACAATCCAGGATAATCCCCACCAGCTGATGAGGCACCTGAATTACATCTGCAAAGCCCCTTCACAGAAGTGCAGCATAGTTAATGTTTGACTGAATAACCAGGAACTGGAATCCTGGGGTAGGGGGACTCTAGAATTCTGCAGTCAGACCTCATTTTGTTGTGTTTTGCTTTATTGCATTTCATAGATGTTGCATTTTTTTACAAATTGAAGGCAAGGCCCTCCAGCAAAATGGTTAGGACTCATTTTATTGCCATACTTGCTTTATTGTGGTGGTCTGCAACTGAACTGAATCTCTGTGGTATGTCTGTGTATCTTGATTGGGGTCGGGGTTACACAGGTTTATTCGTTTGCGAATGTGCTTTAAGTTGCTGTTCACTTAAATGGGTTAATTTTATTAAATATAACAGACCTTAATTAATTTGATATAAAAATAAAAAATCTATAGAGTATTTTTGTGAATGAAAATATAGAAAAAAGCCATGTTTTAGGAGAAATGAAAGATCATATTCAGATAACTTTTTTAGTAAAGAGTAGTAGGTGTAGCATGCAATACACACAAGTGTATATACACACATACACATTCAATTAACAGATTAAAAAGTTAGCTTAGTTGTTTCTAAGATGACTCCTCAGAAATTTTTTTACCTGATTTGAGAAAAAAAAATAACACAACAGCAGTGGCAGCAAGGACAGCCAAATTACAGATAAACTCTATTTTACATATCTCCTGTGTAAGTTCTCCATAAACTTGCGTAAATAAATATAGATGCCATTCGAACTGACTGGAGAAGTACTGTATGAAATATGGGGAGGAATAAGATTTCCCACAGGCTGTGAATAGTGTCTAGAGCAGTGCTGTCCAATACAAAGATAGTGTAAGCCACATACGCAGTTTTAAAAATACTAGTAACCATATTATAAAGAAAATTAAGAAAAACAGATGCAATTAATTTTGATATTTTATTTAACCAATACATCCAAAATATTATAATTTCAACATGGAATCAATGTAAAAATGAAGGAGATACCCTACATTCTTTTTTTTTAAAGTCTTTGCAATTCTATGTCTTTAAAAAATAAGTGTAATAATTAATTTCATGTGTCAACTTGCAAGGTGCTTTTGGATGAGATTGACATTAAATCAGTGACCTTTGGGGAAAGCAGATTGCCCTCCAGGGTGTGGGTGGGCTTGTTTACCTCAATAAAGGCCTGAGGGGAAGCTAAGAAAACACTAGCCTTCGAGAGAGGGATTCCCCAGCAGACTGTCTTCTAGCTTCACCCACACTGCCGGTCCTCCTGGGTCTCCAGCATGCCAGCCCCCACTGCAGATGTGGGCTTGCCACACTCCATAGTCATGTGAACCAGTTCTGGTATCTGCCTCTGACTGGCTGTCTCTCTCTTTCACAGCTTTTCTTTTTACCTATAACAATGCAGGGTTAAGAGTGCTGACTCCCTGAGTAGTTGAAAATCCATGTACAACATAATTTTTTAATTCCTCAAAACTTAGTTGCCCTTTGGTATTTTAGAGGGATTTGGTTCCAGAACACCCCGACAGATACCAAAAACTGTGATGCTCAAGTCCCCTGTATAAAATGGTGGAGATCAATGGATACTGTCAGCCCTCCACATCTGCAGACTCTCAACCTTGGATTGAAAACAGTTACATGTGTTTATTGAAAAAAAAAATTGCATATAAGTGGATCCATGCAATTCAAACTCATATTGTTCAAGGGTCAACTGTATATCTATATATTATATATATTTATATCTCTATTCCTATATCTATATAATATATATCTAGATCTACCTTTCTATACCTATATAAAATTAATTTAAAATAAACCTTTGATATAAAGTTTCTCTAGAGAATCTTACTATTAATTCTGTTTCTATTTCTATATACTTTCAGTACTTCTCCATTCAATTAACTCTTCAGTTACTTAATTGCATCAGCTACATTTTAAGTGCTTAGTAGTCACAGGTGGCTACCATAATGGTCTAGAGCAGCGGTTCTCAACCTGTGGGTCGAGACCCCTTTGGGGGTCGAACGACCCTTTCACAGGGGTCACCTAAAACCATCGGAAACACATATATAATTACATATTGTTCTTGTGATTAATCACTATGCTTTAATTATGTTCAATTTGTAACAATGAAAATATATCCTGCATATCAGATATCAGATATTTACATTATGATTCATAACAGTAGCAAAATTACAGTTATAAAGTAGCAACGAAAATAATTTTATGGTTGGGGGTCACCACAACATGAGGAACTGTATTAAAGGGTCACGGCATTAGGAAGGTTGAGAACCACTAGTCTAGAGCAAGTGTTGCCAAGCTTTTTTTCTAAAGGGTCAGGTAGTATTATTTTAAGCTTTTATCTAGGTCAAATGACTTCTGTGGCAACTACTCAACTCTACTGTTGTAGCCAGAAAGCTGCCATAAACAATATATGAACAAATGGGCGTGGCTATGTTCCAATAAAAGTTTATTTACACAATCAGGCAGCAAACCAGGTTTGTCCAGACAGCTTTCATTTGCCAACCGATGCTCTAAAGAAATTAAAGAGATATTCTGGTTCTATAGTACTATGATTAAATGCATATGCATTTTGTGAAATGTGTCTGTCTTGGAAAGTAATCTTTCAAATACTCAGTTTTATCAGCTTTGCCTCTTTTTATTGAATATCACACACAGATCAAAAGTTTACAGAGACTAAAAAGAAGTTCACATATACATATATAATTTGGAGTACTTAAAAATATTAATGTAGTCACAATAAAAGGAAAAATTAGAACATACTAATATATTCTACTTCCTTTTAGGTGAGTGTTCTATAAAGAATATTTACACTATAGCACATCCTCTTTTTTTATTGCTTTAGTCTAACAGCCAACGGATGTGCCAAATGCAGGGCTTTCAATAATCATAAATAATTCTAAATGGAAGGGCACGGGGAGAGCAGACACAAATTACAGTGAACTTTGAAATCCGTACGTAATCTGTAAGCATGTACTTCTTCACCTTTTGGCTTGAAGACCGAGGTTGACATTTTTGTGTGTGTGTGTGTGTGCTCCCAGTGGAGGTGTGAACGGACACTTGTGTATTGAAGCTGTTATTTATATACTTTTATAGTTATAGTTAGTTATATTTAGTTATAGTATATAAGTATACATAAATACACACATACATAGTATGTATACACATATATACAAATGTATATATATGTTATATATAATGAATAAATGAAACTTTGATCTATATCTCAAGGAAGCAGATATATAGTTTCACAAATATAGAAATCATTCATGTTGCTTAGATAAAATCAGCTTCTAGTTTTTTTATGTGTGTGTTTAAAAATTCTGCTCCTATGATCCAAGATAACCACAGTTCTTAGTTAAATAAAATGTTAATAAATACCTACAAGTTCAGTTTGTGCTCTGTAGTTAAAGACTGTAGCCTTGAGCCCAAACCATTTTTAAGAAATAAATATGAAACCAGGTATACTCAAAGATAATAATAGGTTTTGGTGTGGTTTGTTATGCAGAATTAGTCAAACTAAAAAGGATTTTATACCTTAAGCTACAGTAGAAGTCACAATTAACATAGCAAATTAAGTCTATTTCTTCTCACATTGCCTTTTTCTTTAGTTTTTCCCCAAAGACCTGTAACTGCATAACATTTGTGTGGTAGTGCTGTTAGAGCAAGTGAGGCATGGGCTGTGCCCTATTGAAAGTAACAAGAACATACTGAAGACAATTGCAATTTCTGAATGCTGCTGTCACCAGCCACCAGGCAAGGTAGAAAGACCAAGGGGAAGAATATGCCACCACCCATAGTATCTGTGGTGAAGCAAGTGGCTCAGCACCATCCAAAAAACAACGCCCTACACAGCCATTGCTCTTTACAAATATATTAGATGAATATAACTAAAGGGAATGAAGAATTGACCTGAGCTGGTTCTAGATGTATCAGCTCCTCCATCAGAAAGTTAGTTGGAAGGTTCTGTCCCAAGGTGATATATTCAACTTAACTTTGGAAACTTTGGCCAGGAATTGGACTGAGTGTCAATTGGGAAAGAATGTGCCAACTGGGAAAAGTCCAAATGATTCTTTTATCTTCAGGGCCACTGTGAACTCTGCAATGTGCACTGGAAATCTGCTTTGGGATGACTTCCAGACATTGACCTTGACAAGAACGGGCTGTGTTTAGAAAGAACTGTTACCAGGCTTATTGTCTGAATGGATGGCTAGGTCAAGTAATTAACTCATTATTAGACATTCAATCAATCTTTAAGTGTTTTAATTAATTAACTTGATACTTAGAATGTGAGACATAGATGTTCCTAAGAGTAAAACATGTGAGTTAATAAAATGTAATTACTCCCCCTACGTGCTTTATCTTATTCTCTGTTTGGCCTTTGCCTTCCTTCCTTCCTTCCTTCCTTCCTTCCTTCCTTCCTTCCTTCCTTCCTTCCAGTGCCCTGCATAGCCTGTCTAGCATCTGTGAACTTTAATTCAGGGTGTGATTACGATTCAAATATTGTCTTTGGTTATTATGTAAAACAGCCCACATTTTGGATGAGCTACTTTCGACTTGGGCCCTCTGTCTTTGAGAAAGAATTCTTGCATTTCTTTTTTCCTCTAGAGCAGTGGTTCTCAACCTTGGCTGCACATTAGAATCACTGGGAATCTTTTAAAAATCCTGATTTCTGGGTCTCATCCTCCGTGGGCCTCATCCTCCGGAAATTCTGTTTCTTTGTTATGGGGTGGGGCCACAACATTAATAACAAAGAAACAGAATTTCCGGAGGATGAGGCCCAGAAATCAGGATTTTAAAAAGATTCCCAGGTGATTCTAATGTGCAGCCAAGGTTGAGAACCACTGCTCTAGAGTTTAGATACCTTTCATATTCTACAGTTTTCATGCCCTTGGAAATGCAAATATTTTGACATTTTTCTCTTTCAGTTTTTTCAGAAACATATGAAATATTTGGGAACCATTCTAGCTTCTCCCCAACCCCTTGCCTTATCTTATTGCTGATCCTCTGAAAGATGTCTGGTTAAAGTTTTAACATAATTTGGAATATATGCAAGTCTCTTATTGTGTAAAATTATAAATTCTTGCTGATAGGAACTACTAACTCATAATTTTCACTAAACCAGCCATTTTTGTTTTGTTGTTGTTTTTTTAATATATTTTTATTGATTGCAGAGAGGGAGAGATAAAAACATCAATGATGAGAGGCAATCATTGATCAGTTGCCTCCTATATGCCCCCGACTGGGGATCAAGCCTGCAACCCAGGCATGTGCCCTGACCAGATGACCTCCTGGTTCATAGGTTGATGCTCAACCACTGAGCCACACCAGCCAGGCACAGCTTTGTTTTTGACAGACTTAAACTTCAAGTATTTAAGAGTGTTCTTTATCCTATCCTTGTTCCCAGTGGGAACCTGAGCAAGCCGAAGTCAGTATATCAGTAGTTCCCAGATTCCACCAAAATATCATTCCACCAAAATATCATTCCCAATTCTTGAGAGAATCTTAATTGTGTTTTCCTCGTGATTTACTGTGTTTTCTGTGATGATGCTGCCTCCTAAGTTGAAACAACTCTTATTTCCGGTAGCAAAAGCTATGATGTCTCTTGGCCCCTTATCCCACCTCTGAAATCACCTATAGCTGAGGTGACAGCATTAGTGCATGGGGACAGCTTTCCCTTCAAGGCCTGTGTCTCTTTGAGGACTTGGCTCTAGAGCTGTGAAGGAGAGATGGTCAGCAATGATGGCTGCCCAGAAGACTGGAGACCAGTGGTTCTCAATCTGTGGGTCGCGACCCCTTTGGCGGTCGAACGACTTTTTCACAGGGGTCGCCTAAGACCATCCTGCATGTCAGATATTTACATTACGATCCATAACAGTAACAACATTACAGTTATGAAGTAGCAACGAAAATAATTTTATGGTTGGGTCACAACATGAGGAACTGTATTTAAAGGGCCAGAAGGTTAAGAACCACTGCTGGAAACCTCACACCGCCAGGAGCAATTGTCAGCAAGTGAGAGACCAGAAGCAGGGAATAAGTGTCTCAGCTTCCCATCTCTCATATGGAAACATTGAAACCCATTCCATAGGCACCTGAGAGGGGCCTAACAGCAATGAACCTTCATTGTCCACAGAAGGGGCTTGCTCATTAACACACACTTTATTGATTTTTTTTCTTTTCTTGGTTCACTGACCCCACTTCCTTACTTGTGCTTCCTAGGGTGACATCCCAAATGAACCACTTAGCATGCCAGTCAATTTATTAAGATCAACTTGGGAGGAATCCTACCTAAGACCATTCCTTTGGTGGAATAGCACAGGGGAAGGGAGGGGGCGGTAGGCACAACTGATCAGGACTCAATAAGTCATCCATGAGAGCACCAAACTATAATTTAGCTGCACTTGACTTGCCTTCCTACATTTCTAACTGTCTAAGACAGTGATGGCGAACCTTTTGAGCTCGGCGTGTCAGCATTTTGAAAAACCCTAACTTAACTCTGGTGCCGTGTCACATATAGAAATTTGTTGATATTTGCAACCATAGTAAAACAAAGATTTATATTTTTGATATTTATTTTATATATTTAAATGCCATTTAACAAAGAAAAATCAAGCAAAAAAAATGAGGTGACACGCGTGTCATAGGTTCGCCATCACTGGTCTAAGACATACAGGGGCACAGAGAGACTTCAATTTTCTGAGGCAAGGGTGGACATTACCTCATGGTATGATCTTTTGCATTGGGCAAAATACATTTATATACTTATCTCATTGATCCTTCATAACATTTTGAAAGGTCAGCATATTAAACCCATTAATAGATGGAAATACTTTTTTAAATGTATTGATTTTAGAGAAAGAGGGAGAGGTAGGGAGAGAGAGAGAAAGAGTGAGAGAAAGAGAGAGAGAAGGAGACATTTATTTGTTGTTCTAAATAAAAAATATTTATGCTACTTGTCTATTGCTCTGACCAGGGATCAAATGTGCAACCTTGGCATATTGGGAGGAAGCTATAGGCAACTGAGCTACCTGGCCAGGAATAGATGGAAATATTGATACTTGGATTATAGGACTATAAAAACTCAACAATAACAAGGCCATGTCAGTAAGAAAAGATTTCTTCTAACTTCAAAATCAGTGGACACTAGCAGATACCATTCAAGATATGAAATGGTTACCTAGAAACTGAAAATCCTAGGGAACATCTTACTGTTATTTGTCATCATGCCATAAGAAAACAAAAATGCTTTTAAAATAATTATTTTCAGAAGTTCAATAGGGTGATGATCACACAGTCTCCCTTATCTGCAATTTTTGAAAGTCAGGGGTAGGTGGGAGGGTGCAAGGACCCCAAGGTGTATCTAATTGACCAAAAGCACTTCCAAATATAAACAACCATTCTCTCAAAACATCACTGCTGTTTCTAAGGCATTTTGGCCGTTTTGGCCTACTGCATCAGATCTTCATTGCTTTGCCTGACCTTCAAGTTATCCTAAACATATTCTTATGTGTTAGAACTTATTGTATTGCTAGTGGATCTCCACACACACCTTTCCTAGAGTCAGGTCAGCCCTCTTCTCAAAATGAAATCCCTCTTTTCTGCTCAACCAATGCCTACCTCCCTTCATGTAAATCTCTGACTCTCATACTTCATGGTCCAGCTGGCATTCCCTTTGCTCTCCTACAAAAGATCTCCACTGCTCTCCCCCTCAGAGCCACCATCCTGTCCTAAAATGTTTCCCGTGTGCACTGGTTTTCAATTCACTTACAGAAGCAAACAGGTTTGCCAAGTCCTTAGCAGCACACTACCACAGTGCAATTGCACAAAACCCATCTCAATTATTGACAGGCTAACCAATGGTCGGCAAACTGCGGCTCGCGAGCCACATGTGGCTCTTTGGCCCCTTGAGTGTGGCTCTTCCTAAGCCTTAGGAGTATCCTAATTAAGTTAATAACAATGTACCTACCTATATAGTTTAAGTTTAAAAATTTGGCTCTCAAAAGAAATTTCAATCGTTGTACTGTTGATATTTGGCTCTGTTGACTGAGTTTGCCGACCACTAAGCCACGAGGAGAAACTCCAAGCTGCAGGGATAAGCAGCTACAGCTCTGAGACTTCATTTCCTCACCTAGGCGATCATTAGCCAGCTGTTTATTGTTCTGGGCCTTATGTGAAGGAAAGTACTAAATGAGCATTCCTTTGAGGACCCCGATTCTAAATATATTATGTATTACAAACCCGGAAGAACAGATGGGAACATAATACTTAAAAGTGTGATACTCACTCCTCACCTGAAGTGTGAGTCACCTATAGGTTTCTGGGATTGGGTTTTAGATTTTTCTGTTTGTTTTGTTTTGTTTTTGTTAATCCTCACCTGAGGCTATTTTTCCATTGGTTTTTAGAGAGAGTGGAAAAGAGAGAGAAAGACAGAGAGAAACGTGGATGTGAGAGAAACACATCGATTGGTTGCCTCCTGCGAGAGCCCCGACCAGGGCCTGGGCCGGGAAGGAGCCTGCAATAGAGGTATGTACCCTTGACTGGAATAGAACCTGGGACCCTTCAGTCCTCAGGCCGATGCTCAAACCGGCTAGGGTGGGTTTTAGATTTCTCATTGAGATGGATTCTACAGAAGACCTTTGATGATTTACAGGGAAAGAATATTGCGATTGTCTTGCCAGCATTTTCAGCTGAAGGTGAGAGTGAGCATTTTGTGTGGCTGGAGTGTAAATAAGGGAAATGTCCCCGGAGCTCTTTAGGCTGTGAGTTTGGCCCACTTTGCAGTGTGTTCTTGCTCTGCTCTGCAGCCTCTCCAAGGAGCTGATCCAGAGAGCCTTCTTGAAATAACTTGGAAGGAGCTCAGAGTTTGGGTCAGCTCTGTAGGGAGGACAGACAGAGAGAAACAGCCCTTGAGCTGAATGGTTTCTTGAACTGGGAATTTGAAAAGAGAGGGAGGAGGACTGAGAAAAGGTTGCTTCTTAAAAGAGGGAACAGAAGATTTGCAGAAGATGCTTTTGGACAGGGCTCTGGGTAACCACGGGCTTCTTGGCTGTGCGGCCTTCGCCTGTGGAAGGATTGTTGTTACTGAGGCTGTCTCGGGTGGTCCAAATCAAACTGTAAACACTTGTGCTCCCCACAGCTTGGGAAAGGCTTAGCTGAGGGCAAGTTAGATGGATGGTAAGGAAAGTGATTCAATAGCTGAAAACCAAAACTGTCAAATGAGGAGCAGCCTAAAAATAACTGCAGAATTGGCTGTAAAGGTAAAGGTTGAAGAAGAATGGCCAGCCAGTCCACAAATTAGGATTTGCACCTACTCTGTCCAGGCACTTTATCTGATGCTGAGACGCACATGGTCAGTTGGTCAGACCATGATGCACTGCTCTCTCTGGGATTCGTGTTCAAAGGATGCCCGGGTAGGAAAGAATTAAAAGATTAACTAGACTAGAGGCACAAACTAGGGTCTGATAAGTAGCCCTGGTTGTTTCTAAAACTTGAATGTGAATACTAAACACCTTTAGACCAGGTATGTGCACACCCCAGTTGCTATACTTCTAAGTCTTGTGTTCTTGAGCCACTGAATTTCCTGACTTGCTTTCCTGTCTCTGAAATCATTTGAGTTTGTGAATCCTGCCCTTCTCCTAGGTCTATGGAAGGGGAAACTGAGGTTAGGGGAGGTTAAGGGATTACCTCTGTTTTCACTGCAAATTCGAGCAGAGGCAGGAGTGGGACCAGGTCACCTTCCTCCTAGTTCAGCACACTCACATCAGGGCTGTTAGTGTCCTGCCCGTGACTTAGAGAGTGAGTCAAGTCCCAAATGACTCTCTTGGGTTATCCAGGGTATCAGTTTCAAACAGTGCACAACTCCAGTCTGTTGCTCTAGTCACTCAGGACCCCTCCTAGGCTTCCTGCTGCTTTATTTTTCCTTTTCCCAGCTGAGTAAGATAATGAAGCAATCTCAGCCAAGCTTCAGGACGTTTGGCACAAACTTAGATGGACTGCTCCAAAAATCAATGGCTGTTCAGCTCCACTAAAGAGAGCAGACATGGGTAGTGACAGCCATTCAAATCTCTTCCTTCTTCCCCACCCCTGTACTAAATGCCTTACCCCTGCCCCTTCTACTCTGCAGACTGATGTTCCATCAGCTCTTTAGCTGCCATGTCTGGGTACTTATTGTCATATGGCCTAGAGGTTTCAGCCACCCTTTCTCCCAACATCATTACCCAGAAGTCATCAGCACACAATGAATTTTTTAGTTGCAACTGACCAGGGTGAGAGTATTGTCTTAATTGTTATTGAATAACTGTAAATTAAGCAGGGCAACAGAGAAGACAGGAGGGAATGGGGATTGTACTTCTGTTCAGAGGCATAAATTCAGGGCTGCTGCAATTGTACTGTGACTCTGAAAACTGAGAATTTATGATTCTTAAAAATATATATACTGGGAACACTTCTAGAGTAGATTGCATTTTCTTTCTAATAGTAGGTTTAGTAGGAAAGTGACAGGGCAATAAAAGAGGTCCTTGCCTGATGACAGCAGAATATTTTAGATAAGGCTCAGCATTGAGACTTAATTGATTTTATGCTGGTGAAGAGCAATAGCAAAGGGGAAAGGAGAAATGGAATAATGACGTGGCAGCCCCTAACCAACTTGGCCACAGTCTGAGAAACAGAAGAGAGAAAACTAGCATTTTATGTGTTAAAAAAAATCACTGTACATCATGTGCCCATCCCTGGGCTAGGTACTTAGGGATATTAAATAAACATGACCACAAAACAACAACAAAAAACAGTGGTTCTTTATTGTTTGTAACTTAGTTTGGAAAACAGAAAAGATGTTTAGAATCAAAGACTAGGTTGTGGCCCAGCCAGTGTGGCCCAGTGGATTGAGCATCGTTCCATGCACCAATGAGATCACTGGTTCAGTTCCCAGTCAGGGCACATACCCGGGTTGTGGGCTCCATACCCAGTGGGGGGCTTCTGGGAGGCAGTGATAGATGTTTCTCTCTCATTAATGTTTTTATTTCTCTCTCCCCCTCCCTTTCTCTCTCTATAAAAATCAATAAAAACATATTTTTTAAAAGACTAGGTTCTGTTACAGGAAAACCGGACAAGAACCAGACAGCGCTCTGAGAGTTTGGAGTTACACTTTATTCACCGCGGCGGGCTTAGGGAAATGAATCCAAAATCTAAGCAAAACTACAAGCAGAACTTCCCTTTTTATAGAAGAGCCAGCCCTTTGTGTGCTTGCTGGCGACGGCCTTGAAAACTATACAGTTCTATCCAATTAAAAAAATGCACCTGGCATGGCATTGGGTGTATCTAGTCTCTGGCCTACAAGGTCAGACAGCTAAGTTTATCTCCCCCACTATTCAAGCAGGCTAGAAAGCAAAGTTACTTTTTCAGAATAAGAGGCCATCCAAAGAATAGCAGAGAATTCCAAAGAGTAGTTTTACAGAATAGGGGTTTTCCTTCACAGTTCTGTGGTTTGAACACAATGCATGGCCGTGAAGAATGAAGAAGGGAAAGGCCAGGATGGGTTAGGAATCTAGGACAGTTTCTTGCCTAAGTTGGACCCAGAAAGCTGTGGAGAGAAGCAGGGAAGGAGTGGGGTCTGAAGATGTGATATGATATCAATAAGACTGGACCAATAGGGGAGACTAAGGAGACTCATGAGCTTTAAGCAGAGGGTCTGTGCTAAATTGTTGGTGATAGATGGTTATAAAGGCCAGTCATTCAAAGACATTGCTGCTGAAGGTGCTGAAGGCTTTCTAAAGGTTCTCACCCTAACTTACCAATAGGGTAATAGCCCTCTCTTGTCAACAGGAAACAGGGCTTCTTACCTGGCTGATGTAGGGAACTAGCTGGGCGGAATCCTTGGCCCCGAATCTGTCACCTGATTTGCTTGATGACTTCTGAGGTCATCTGACCAAGAGCAAAGCCATGAGAAATGAGGCTTCAAAGGCTTAGGACCTTGTGAGAGGGGACATAGAGATGGACAGTAAGTGGCTGATGGCCAAGGCTTTCTAGAGAAGACAGTTTGGTGAGTAGAGAAGAGTTCTGAAGTCATTGCCTGGAGACGATAGAGGAATTGACACAATTTGGGGGTGTGGGATGGGTAAACAGTAACAAATGGTGTCCATTGGCTTCATAATGTGGTAGAAAGAGCAAGGCCCTGAGGTTCAGATAGATAGACCTGAGTTTAAATCCCGACTGCCAATTTCTGGGGATCAGCAAGTACTCAGCTTTCCAATAAAGATGGAAAACTTTCCTTGAGAATAGAGAATGAGAGAGCATGTAAGCGAAACATCTGGCACCAAGCCTGGCTCCAGCAGGCACTGAATAAATGGTAGACATGATTAAAGAAAAATATAAGAACATCACAAAGGAATTTCACTAGCTTGATGATTTTGACAACTTTAGTGCTGATGAAAGAGGAACTGAGGTGTAGTTGAGAAATTATTAAAAGTCCTTTCTTGTTCTCCACCCAGTGCTTTTCAGTCAGTGTGAAATCATGGCAGGACTTCCTTCTCAGGGCTATGGGAAACACCTGTTGTTTTTAATCTACATAGAATCCATTTCTTCCTTCTCTGATAATTGTACCTCAGTTATCCTTAGAGGAATCCTCCCACTCTACTATAAATTCACAAAAACCCAGAGTTTATGTGGAATTGAATCGAACTCCTAGGTGCAGGGCAGGCAATGGATCCAGGTATAACCAGTCAGAACTAGAACCATCCATCCTTCTGGCCATTCCATCCACTTCACCTCCCATCCCCAGGGATTTGAACGTGACTCAGCAATCAAACCAATCAGAGTAAGTAAAATAGTGTGTGTATGTATGTATATATACGCTTTCTATTGGGGTTACTGTGAGGACAGGCAGAAAGCAAAGAGCTGGCTATCTACTGAGAAGAACCAGCCAGAATGAAGCTCACTAGAGGGAAAGAGAGAGGAGAGATGAGAAAGAATACTGAGAGTGAACTTAGCAAATGCGGCAGGCATTGTTTAAATGCATTGGACATCAACTTTACTTAATCCTTTCAAAAACTCTATGAGAACATAATTGATAATATCTCCATTTTAGAGGAAAGAAAACTGAGTTATTCACTGAAAGGTTTGATAACTAGCTTCAAGTTACACAGCAAGTAGGTACCAGTCCTGAGATTGAATCCCAGACAGTCTGGCTTCAGAGGGCTTGCCTTAACCACTAGGCAGCTGCCTTTTCAAGTGATGTTTCAGATTCTTGTCCTTTATAATTTCAGTTTTGTGAGCCAACACATTTCCTTTTTGGCTTAAGCCAATTTGAGCTGCAATGTTGCCATGGGCACCAAAGGAGTCCTGAGTCATCTAACTGCACACCCAGTGTTTGCTCTTCCTTTCTCAGGGTTCCAGTCTTAGCCCCTACCCTCCTCTATATCTGCTGAAGTCATTGCCCAAATGCATACACCTTGCATCAAAGTCCCCTGCATTTTGTGTGCATGGGTCTTACTTCCATTCCTCCTCTACAGGAATGTCCTCTTTGCCATCTATTGTCATTTCTCTAAGCCTACTGCTGAAGTAATCACCTCCTCTTAATCCACTGACACCTCAGATCCTATGTTCAATCATATCACCAGGGAAGAACACTTCGTAATTTCTTATAAACCTATCCCTTATTAGATAAGTGTAGTAACCTCTCCCCCTTCTTCCTTCTCTTGCAAATGAGAAGCTGCAGTCTTCTCCACAGCCCACTGCTCCTTGTTGGCTTTCAACAGCAGTTGAAATATTTTAATTAATGTATTTTATTTTTTAATTAAATGTATTGGGATGACATTTGTTAATAAGATTATATAGGTTTCAAGAGTACATTTCTATGAGACATTATCTATATATTGCATTGTGCATCCACCACCCAAAGTCAAATAATTTTGAAATATTTTAAAGAAGTTTTCCTCTTAACCACTTCTGAGGAGGAAAATGGTCTTGCCGAACTTGTTATCTAAATGAAGAGGCTATGGAACTGTGAACAATGCACTGCCCTGCGGAGGGGGTGAGGGCATAGGTAGGGGGAAGGGTTGTTATGCTGGTGCCAGGACAGACCTTCTGATGTGGCCTGACACCTGGGGGCCTTCCTGCAGGGCCACGAAGGGGGCAGGGGGCATATCTGCAAGACAAAGACCCAGCAGGATATATATAGACAGGCTCTCTGCATGTTTCTTCACTCTGATTCCTGGAGTCCACTAGTGTTAATAAACTGGGTCCCTCCCTTTCTCTAGGAAGCATGCTTGGTATTTCTTTGGTCTTCTGTAATACTTCTTCCTCCCTTATGCATTCTCTCCTTTTCTAAATGTATTCAGTTGTGCTCCCAGATATGTGGGGTTGCCTGTAGTGAGAGAATGAGAAGAATAATTGATCCACATGAGGCCTGAGGGAGGGATTCTAATACTAGTAGGAGTTATTTTTTTTAATGGGAGAAAGCTGCTATTTCTATCTGTGGTTAGAAAAAGCAGCATTTTCCAATCAAAATCTCCAGGACTGAGACAGATTTCTTGAGAATGTTCATTGTCCTCCACTTGACAACATGGCTTTGTTTGGGATGTTGTCGTGCCTTAAAGGCATTGAGGAGAGTACAGTGGAACCTCTCTTCTCAAACTTCATTCAAAAAGGCTGGTCAAGAAGCAATTTGTTCAAAAACCGAATCAGGTTTTTGATTTGTTTTTTTCAGTAGAAATAATGCAAATTGAATTAATCCATTCCATTTGTACAGTGCATGTCTAATGTACTGTTTCATTTATAAATAAACACTTTTAAAAACAAAAAGGACATGAAATTTAAATGAAAATTTAACAAAGAAGAAATGAAATATATAGTAAAAAAGGAAAATTTGCATACATACCAGAACTTACCTTTAATGTTGAGAGCAACAAAAGCAAAAAAACACAAAAAATATTCACAACACAATTTCCTGAGATGTTAACAACATGAGGTCTCATGGTAAACTGAAGCATACCCGTGCATTCTCTCCTTTGTTGCCTGAGAGGCGCATGCCTGATCGTACAGGTATTAGCATGGAAGGGTTGTCTAGTTGAAAACCAGTTTTGTTCTACAATTGAGACATTTTTCTATGAATTTGGTGGAGAACTGAATGTTGGAGATGGGAGATCTTTGAAAAGCCAGGTTTGGATGCTTAATCTGTTTACCAGGGACACTTGAAGTGCCCTCCCACCCCAGGTGCTCTTAATTAACCCTAAAATTGCTGAGTCAGGCTAAGCTGTTTCCCTGGGTGGTGGTTATACACTCCAAGTCCTAAGCTTCATTTGTAACTTTCCCATTTCCCGATAACCCCATTCCCATTTCCCTAGTCAAATAGATCTGCAAACATACAAACTTCAATCCCAAATTACTTGCAACTCCAAAGGAAGGAACAACAGGCTGAGGTAGAAACAAACAACACAACCGTAGGAGTCTGTAACACAAGTTCCTCTCTAGTAGGGTAGATCTGACTGTTTTCACACGTATCTCCAGAGAGGAACCATTGTTGTTTCAGACAATAGAGGATTACCTAGGATTCTTATGGGGCTGAAATGGATCTTCTACACAAAGCAGAATAAAAAATTTTCTTAAACATCAATTCCTTATCATGGCAAGGTCCCTTCATCTTAACAGCATTGGTGAGAGCTACTTTGGGAAACTGGATGTTGTTAAAGAACCCAATGGGCATGACTCTAAATCTCCAATTTGTTAGTGCCTCCTGGACCTCAAAGGCTCAATTCAACAGCAGCTGGAGATGGTTGTCCGTAAGAACTTGCTCAGTTCCAAATCTAGAGCCTATAAAGTGCTAAAATTTTAGGTAAAAATTTGTAGAGTTATGAATGGGCCTTATATTTCGATCTAGCATACATAGACTGAATATAGATAACCAATATCTCCAGTGGTTTTCCTATAACTGAGCAAGTGCATTTTAATGAATTGGTTGACCAAGCCTAATACACTAATGAGACTTTGTCATGAAGTCATATCACAAGAATGGAAAAGCATATGTATCTTGAATGTTTCAGTTCAATTCTGAGTGATGAGTCTTTTTTAAAAAAAAAAATGTATATTTCTTGCTAATTCCAATGATGTCTGTTGCATTGGCCAATTGCATTCTGTAGATTGTGAACTATTTAGTCAGAGCTTCTAGTGCCCTAGTTTCATCACCATAAGAAAGGTAATTTTGGTCTTTTCAGCTTACTGGGTGAATAAATGCCCAATTACTTTCTGGGGACATCACTGCTCATTGCTCTTTGGAGTTTTTGCCTCCAGACTCCACTCCAGCTTCCTCTCTAGTTACCTTATTCCATTTCCCAGTTGCTTGGCAAAGACATGTGAAGCAGGAATTTTGGGGGAACACAGGCAGGCTTAGGGATTTTTTAGAATTGTGGTCCATGGAAAAGTGCAGGGCTGCAAGACTGGGAGAAGGTACATTTCCACAACACAAGGAAGCCAGGTGCCCTGACCTTTCCATAAGACAAGGAAGCAGCAACAGTTGCATTTACATAAGGCATGGGAACTAGAAGTAGCCAAGAAAGGTCTATATTTACAAAATAAAGAGAAGAAAGCCCAGAGGGAATAGGTGAACAATGGGGAAGGAGGGGAGGGTAAGGTTCGGCCTTTGAGCTGAGGAGTTGGTATAGTAACCAACTCGAAGGGGAGTATTGACCAATCAGAGGGGATATCAGGCACCAGGATCTGAAGCCTTTATAAGCCATAGGGAAAGGAACCAAGTGGGACCCTTTCCCCTTCCCTACGTGGGAGTCCATCCTGTGGGATTCTTTCCCTCTCCCCGTGTGGGAGTCTGTACTTGTTCTTCAATAAATCTCCACCTTTGCTATACCACTTTCTGTCCGTGGATTCATTCTTCGATTCTGGCAGACAAAGAATCCAGATTCCAGTCCAAAAATTCGGTATCACATGCTTCCAGGACACAATGCCAAACTCAAGGCACAGAGTTGCAGGTTAAAAAATGATGCATGTAGTTACTGTCTCAGTTCACAATATGGATATACACTCTATTCCTCTCTTTTTTTAAAAAAGATTTTAATTGATTTTTAGATAAAGATGAAGGGAGAGAGAGAAATATGGATGTGAGAGCAAGACATTGATTGGCTGCCTCCTGCATGCTCACACCAGGGATTGAGCTGGCAACCCAGACACGTGACCAGGAATCAAACTGTCAATCTTTTTTTTCCTTCCTTCCTTTCTTCCTTCCTCCCTCCCTCCCTCCCTC
>NW_005371455.1:806712-812232 GCF_000412655.1 Myotis brandtii | reverse complement strand
ACGAGGGGGGTGCAAACCTTGAAGCTGTCTCCGGAGATAGATAGCCCCGGACACTAAGAACCGGCTGAGAAAGTTAGGTTCTGATTAATTGTTGAGATAAACTAGATGTGAGAATGCCCGGCAGCAGTGATAAACTCCCATGCTGTTAGGACGCAGCCCAGACCCCTTTGGAATTTCTTTGTTCCCTTTACTCCCTCCTACATGAGAGATTTACAGTTTGGCCATTTGGCCTGGGGTCTTGGCCAACAGGTCAAGCTGACCTAGCAGACAGGATGTCTTGTTAGAAGATAACAAATGTTCCAGGAAGCCTCTGGCAGATGCATGTAACCAAAGAGTTAAGCAATAAGAAAGACCACTCCTCTTTGATCTCTTTGTTCTCAGTACGCCCCACCCCTGCTTCAAATGGTGCATAAAAGACTGTAACTGGAGCTGCTCAGGGTTGCTTCCCGCGCGCACTTTCTGCCGCGGAGACAGCCCGGGTTCGAATCTGCTAATAAAGGAAACTCCCTCTCCAAATTGGCAAGGGAGAGGATCTGTTTCACCAAATTCTTGGCTTGTCGTGGTTTCTGTTCTCACGGGCAGTTTCTCCTTATAACACCCATGTGCACCCAATCAGAGCGGAGGATCAAGCCTGCAACCAAGGCATATGCCCTTGACCAGAATTGAACCTGGGACCCTTCAGTCCACAGGCTGACCTCTATCCATTGAGCCAAACTGGCTAGGGCTGGCAACCTTTCAGTGCCCAACCAACTGAGCCACACTGGCCAGGGCCACTCCTCTTGATTATTGGTTTAAACCAAATATTCTATTGGGATCTTTTACCTGTCTATGAATTCATCTTATAGCCAAACTCTCAGTAATTAATAACAAGGCAGCCTTTTTGTTTTCTCCAAGAAAAAAAATATATCACCTATCTAAACCTTGGAATTAGATAATTAATTTAATGAGAACACTTTAATAAATCTCTTGGTCCTATTTCTTCCCCACTATTCCTGAATGACACTCTATAACACAACTTTATGAAAGGATTTTAATTTCTTAGAAAGAAACAAGTGTGATTTCTGGACTATTTTAAACATCAGTTTGCCAAGGATATAAGAAATGTACTAAATCTTATTATTTACCTGTTTCATTGCATTAGAAGATACAGAGTGAAGGGGAAGAAAAACTTACACAGAGCCTTAAATGAGGACCTATATTATGCCATTAAATTCTACAGTGATATTTTCACTGTAGAAAGAAAGTTAATAATTGGGAGTAATTTCTATTGACTTCTACTCTAATTCCTACTATAACAGAGGTTAGATTTACTTAAGTCAATAATAATTTTGAGAAAGCAAGAGTGTCACTCATTATTCTCATTCCTGGAATTTAATAAAAAGCATTAAAAATGTAATATATATGTGAGTTAGCCTCACTTCCCACTAATTCTTTTCCAGTGTTAAGCAGTAGTGGTGTAGCTTTATAACCAATGGTAACTTGTCTTTGTCTGACCATGTTTATCTTGTCTTTTTTATTGCGAGACTGCGGGCAATTTTGAATGCTTTGGGAGGGGACTTTATTTTCAACCCCAAACTATTTGCAGCTCCAAAGGAAGAAAATTTAGGTAAAAGTAGAGACAAACAAACATGAATAACAACAAAAAAGAATACAATACAGGCAATGAGGTGTTCCCTGGGAAGTAAATGCTTTCAAGTTGCATTTAAAGACTTTCAACATTACCCAGCTTTTAAAACAATGTTCTAAGGCTCAGGGACCTCAGTTTCTCCTCTCAGCAAATACGTTTTTATTATTTTTTAATATTTTTGTTGATTTTTAGAGAGAGAGGAAGGGAGGAGAGAGAGCGAAACATCTATGTGAGAATGAAACATTGCTTGGATGCCTCCCGCACATTTCCTATGGGTGGTGGAGCCCCACAGCCCAGGCATGTGCCCCGACTGGGAATCAAACCAACAACCTTTTGGTGCACAGGATGACACTGGCCTGAGCCTCTCAGATAATCTTTACCACATGTGACTATCCTTCTCAGGGCTTCAAAGGAATATTTTCAACTGTCATCTTCTGGTTTATGAATGCTTTATTCAGCTGAATGCAACCTATTATTAAACCTATCTATTGAGTTCTTAATTTAAGTTATTGTGGGGTTTTTTTAGTTCTGGAATCAGTTTTCTTCCCATTCTTATACATTTTAGTTCTCAGGAGAAAGTCTCCATTTTCATCATCTGTTATTTAAACATAATAATCACATTTTATGCCTTTGTCTAATAATCTGGGTCATCTATAGTTCTATTTCTATTGTTTGTTTGTTCCTGCCCCAGGTGTTATTTTTGGTAATTAATTTTAATTCAATGTTCAATGATATCTATACTAATCAAAGGGTAATATGCTAATTAGACTGGGTCAACCAGACATCTTCCTGATGTCTGACAAAGCCACGGTGGCAGAAGCTGAGGCAGAGGTGGTTAGGGGTGATTAGGTTGGCACGGGGGCAAGCAGTTAGGGGAAATCAGGCCAGCGAAAGGCAGGCAGCCGTGGTGGCTGGCAGTGGCAGCAGCAGCAGGGTGATGGGGGCGACGCCTTCCCCTGATAGGCCCGGTCGCCTCCCGCAGAGAAGCGGGCCTAAGCTGTCAGTAGGACATCCCCTGAGGGCTCCCGGACTGACTGTTAGAGGAGGCAGGCCGGGCTGAGGGACACCCCCACCAGTGCATGAATTTTGTGCACCAGGCCTCTAGTGTGCATACAAAAAAATTGTAGTGCCTCAAGATGACATTTTTTTCCAAAGGGGATTCATCCCATTCTCTGGCAGGCAGCCAAGGGACAGACAACTTTGATGTAGTCAGGCTACTTTATAGCATTTATATGACTTGTTATAATACTGGTTTAATGGCATTTCTCAGGGACAGCCCTGCAGAGATTAAAACCAAGAGCCTGCATTTGTTATCCAGGGTTCTCCTTCCTTGTGGATCCTGAAATTCACTGTTGTCTCCTTAGGACTAAAAGACAATGAGAATCTCTGCTCTGATATTCAGTCCCTTCTTGGTTTCACGTCCTCTTGCTCTGTACAGTTCTACAGGCAAATGTCTTGATGGGAAACCCTGTGCCTAGTGTTAGCCTCACTTCTTTGTGTCTCCCTCCTTCTGTGGCCTGGATCCCTCAGCGCTGCCTGCCTCGGCAACCTGGAACTCTCATATTTGCTCCTCAGCCTTGGGAGTTTTCTAAAGCTCTGATAGCTTCTTTGTATCTTAATAGCTGTTTTCTGCCTGGCTTATCAGCTCCATTCCTCATGCCAAGAATGGAAAAATGCCCTGAGAAAAAGTGCAACACCCAGGAAGTCAGGCTCCCTTTGATGACATTTTCTTCTCTCCAGGTTCTAGTCCCTCAAGTCCTAGCTGCCCCAGAAACACGCTGAGGTCTTTGAACAGATTTCTTTTAAATTTAATCTAGCCTATCTGGCTGATTTTGACAGGATAATTGGCCTGCTGCAGGCCTCTTCATTGTAGCCAGCACAGAAACCTCTTCGTGCAATTTGGAAATGCACTTTTTAAAAGGAGTTAAGACACAGTGCTCATTTCCCAGGTGTCCAATTATTTTGGCCAAGGCTGTTTTTCAATGACAAGCTAAATACCCTGGCTTCTTTAGCATATTCTCATATCCTTTTTGCATAATTTTTAATACCTTAAAACAGGAATTTCTCCTGTGCCATTTTTCTGGGTGAGGAGTGACATTTTCTACCTCCTTGTATCTCCCAGCCTCACCTCTCTTTCAGTGCACACTAATGACTTCAAGTTAGACACTGAAAGCACAGGCATGTGTCCAGCTGTGTTTTTCAAAACTCCAGAATGTTACATGTAAAATGCCTGTAGGTCATAATGAAGCTAATTATTAACTGAATTTTCCTACATGTAACACATTTCTTTGGCAGGATTTCTCAAAGCCTTTAATATACTATTTAGAATGGTGATAAAGTGTATATAATATACACTGTTTCTCAAACTTAAATGACCAGAGCATCATTTTCCATAAAGTATCTTGAAGGATAAGCATACTGGGGAAAAGATTTGGGAAACATATTCTTAAATGCAATCTATATTATCTGTTCATGAACTAAGTTAGCCTGAAAAGTAGCAAGGTCTGAACCATCTCTTAAATACTAGTATGCAAAGTGCCACTTTTAGTTTCCAAACTTTGGGAATTAGGAGTATTTACCATTGAGTAAAATTTTGTAGCCCATTATTATTTTAAAATTGAATAATATTTGTGAGTATGCATTGGTACAGCTCCTCAAGTAGTATTTAAGAGATGGTTGTTACATTTCATTCCATTCATAAATGTCTCTTGAACCATGTGATAACTCCTGTGAAATAAAATAATATTTATTTATTTTAAATATGAGCAAATTGAGGCCACAAGAAGTTAAATAACTTTTCAAGGTGTTGGAAGTATTAAGTAGCAGAGTTGGGATTTGACCAAATATTATCATATTCTAAAATAAATACATGAATATTCTGATTACCACAATACCATTCTAAGAAGTACTTTGAAAGAACAAAGAGAAAATGATGAGAGAGATATGAGAAAACAAACATGAATATATAAATATTTTATGTCTTTATATTTTAGAGAAAAAAATGTGATGATGATTGGATCTTTTCCCAACTATCTTCAGTCACCCATGATGTAGAATATTCCAGAAAAGAGGAGAATACAATTGACGGTGATAATAGATGATTATGTATTATACCTAGTACTTATTTTGTGTACAAGATGTTGCTCTGAGTTATTTACACATAATATTAAATCATTTAATTCTCAAAATCATTCAGAAATTATCTACACTAATAAAAGAGAAACATGGTAATTGGCGTACGACCGCTACCCTTTTCATTGGCTAATCAGTGAGTATATGCAAATTAACTGTCAGCCAAGATGGCGGCCGGCAGCCAGGCACTGAAGCGAGCACGAGGCTTGCTTGCTGCAGACTCCAACGTTCCCCGCCTCACTTGCCAGCCTCTCAGTTGCAACTCTAAGCAACTATATACTATGTTGCAAATAAGAAGCTAAACAAAACCCCAGAAAAGGGCTTCCATTCAGCCGGGCTCGGACCGCAACATTGTATCTATGTTTTCAGCAGCAAGGCCCCAGAGCTAAAGCTGGCCCAAAAAAAAAAAAAAAAAAAGAGAAGAAAACAAGGAGCGGTTGGAAGCTTTAGTCACTCGCCAGCCGGAAAACAGCCCTCAGCCCCTCACCCAGACTGGCCAGGCACCCCAGTGGGGACCCCCACCCTGATCCAGGACACCCTTCAGGGCAAACCAGCCAGCCCCTACCCATGCACCAGGCCTCTATCCTATATAGTAAAAGGGTAATAGGCCTCCCAGCACCGGGATCAGCGGAGCAGCGAGGCTCCCGGCACCGGGATCAGCATGACAGGGGGCAGCGCCCCAAATCCCCTGATGGGCCCTGCTCTGTGAGTGACAGGGGGCAGCACCCCAACCCCCTGATCGGCCCTGCTCTGTGCATGAC
>NW_005371455.1:793310-804613 GCF_000412655.1 Myotis brandtii | reverse complement strand
ATCTATATGTGTCTTTATATTTAAAGTGGGTTTTGTTTTTGATTCACCCTCATAATCTGTCTTTTAATTGGTGCATTTATGCCACTGACTTTCAGAGTGCTTACTGATAGAGTTACTACCATATCAGGCAGCTTCTGGGGCCGGCCTGCGGCCCGGGATTGGATCTGATCACGGGAAGCAGGCAGGCGGCTTCTGGGGCTTCTGGAGCTGGCCTGCGGCCTGGGATCGGATCCCATCCAGGCGGCAGGCAGGCAGCTTCTGGGGTCGCACACGGGGGCTTGGGTGGCGGCTCACGCTGGCGGCTGGTGCTGTCTCACCCTACCTGCAGTATGCAAATTAGCCGCCATCTTTGTTGGCGGTTAATTTGAGTATTGCACTGATTAGCCAATGGGAGGTGTAGCGAAGGTACGGTCAATTACTATGTTTGTCTATTATTAGATAGGATTCTGCCATAGGCCTGGCTTTATATATATGCCAAAACTCTTTTAATCCTAGTAATAAATGAATGAAGTAGAAACTAATTATGTTTGCCATGATAATACTGAGGCATAGAGAATTAAATGGTTGACCCAATATCACCTGTTTAGTGATCCCAAACCAGACTGCATGAAACAAAACCAGTATTTTTAATCACCATGTTACACATGAGCTACACTTTGAGGGTTGTGTTAATGGAAAATAAAAGCTATAAAACCCCACTTAAATTCTATGTCTTTTTATGTTTTCTAATTTAAAGTTATATAAAAGATTGATGACCAGCACCTGAGCAATTATATTATTTTGCATGATTGTTATGATTAAATAATAAATGTTATGGGGTCTAGATAGAACTAATCATAAGAAAATAGTTAAAACACATCTCAAGAGCAGAGTTTTCAATCTTTTACTTGCAGAATTGCAACTGAACTCCCCAAAGACAATAAATGTAATTAATTTCTAACATCGGTAAGCATAGGATTCATTCCAGAATGGCAAGTTTTGGAGTGGAAAAATAAATTTAAGACATAGGAATGACAGTATAGTGTTCTTTGCATTTATATCTGAGTGAATTAAGCCCCTTTTCCCTCATCAACACACTCTACAACCTCCAGCAAAGTTAGGAAAGAGGATCCAACTTTGAGTAAAAATTTAAGTGATCCCAAGATGTCTGGACTGGGTAGATGGTCATTGAGCACAGATAAGTACTTCAAATGGATCTTTGTGTAACTAAAAGCAGACATTAAAATACCCCATAAATGCATGAATACAAGACAAGGTTGCTCCTCAATTATTTTCTTCTCAGAAAAAGTTGTGTGAGATTTTGTTCTTGTTCCCAGGTCCTACTGCCCTCCCTGGAAGAGGATTACATATTTCCACCAGCTGCCATATAACTTGCAGTGCTTCTCTATGGGATGACCATTCTTCCCCATAGCAATGATGTTGATCATGGCCATCTGACTTGCTTTGATCAATAGAATGTGAGTAGATGTGATTGTAAAACATCTAAGCAAAAATTCTGTGTTACTAAACAATTTATCCGTGGGTATGCACATCCTTGGTAGAGCCTAATCCTCCTGCCTGAATCTCAAAATAATGAAGATACCAGTACATAGAACAGAACATCATGGTACTGACATATAATGTAAATAAGAAATAAATCCTGTTGTAAATCATTGGGATTATAATGTTTGTTACTGCGGCAAAACCTAATAACAATTGACTGATACAAAATTATAACTTTGCAAGTCTTTAGGAATTTTCTCATTCAAAGAGTTTTAATTACTTAAATAAACAGCTACTATCTAGTAAACTCTATATATATATTTTAAATCAAACAAGGCTAATTTGGGATGTCTAGAGTTCTGCAGGTAATTGATTTTAAAAAGAAACATAAGTTAACAGAAACTTAGTAATTATTCCTAGGGATATGAACTTACAATTGCAAATATAAACTTGTGTTTTAGAAAATTTGAAAGAATACTATAAACAGCAATATATTAGTTATGGCTTTGAAAAAAATTAAGAGGCCATACCCCCAAATTAAGAAGATAAATAGCAACAACAATATACCATGAAGAAAACAGTCACTTCTCAGTTAGAACAACATTTTGTTAGTGGGAGGAAAACAAAAAAGCTATTATCTCAAACAATTTAGGTAGCAGGGAATATGTTATATTCTGGAAATTTGTTAGATGACTAAAAAAATGACTCTTTATACTAATGTTGAAGATGCATGTGAAAATTGAATAATATTTATCATAAAATGTGAAGGAAAACTATTTATAAGTTAATACATTATGTAATATGTGATTTTAATATGCATACATGACTATACTAATAAATTAAATATTATAAATAGACATTCACATATTTCATATTTTCACCCATGTCTGTAACAGTTTTTTACCAGCCTTTATCACCTTGAGTATATAAACTTTAAAAGACATGGATGAAAATACTGGATGAAGATTTACTTGGGATTAGAGGCCACATTATTTCTAAGGGAAAGAGTCTATGGCTCAGTTCAGGGCAATCTGTTATTCTTAGCAGCATGGAATCTCTGATAATGCTAGTCCTGTATTTCACCATTCAGCAATTGGTCCTATTAAAGATCTCCTTTTAGATGAGAAATGAGGTATCTTATTTTTTTATGATACATAGTTTCTGTTTTTTAAACTAGGCCATCCTATAGGGCAGGGGTGGGCAACCTTTTTGTGAGTGCGTGGCAAACCAGCAAAATCTCTGACTCAAAATTCTTCTGCGTGCCAACCCTAATTTTTTGAGAACATGTTACACCTACTTGGTATCTCTTAAGGTGTACGTATGTGAAGAACCTTGAAGAAATAATAAAATTCATTCGAGCGACAAAAACACAGTATATGATGATGAAAAATACATTTATTTTTTAATGTATACATGTTATGTAAAATTATTTATTTATCTAAGATGCACCCACAATGAATATATCTGAAAAATAAAAAAGTGGATATTAAGAAAAAAATTGTAAATGGAAGATTATAAGAGAGGGTGTCGCGTGCCAGCAAAAGTTACTGGCGTGCAGGGGTTGCCCACCCCTGCTATAGGGGGTCCCCAAAAATGTATACACACTGTAACAGCTACTAACTCACTTAATTTTCACTCCTTTTCAGGTTTAACTGATTTGAAATAATGGGTGAAGACAAACTAAGCCTTGAACAAAGAAAATTTATCCTAAAGTGCCATTTTTTTATGGGGATACATAAAATATAAAGTTTTCAGTACAAAACCGATAACAGTCGGCGAATTCAGAAAACCGAATACCTTGACATTGTCATACTGTGATAAAGCTCAAGCTACCCATGCAGAAATGCTCCACTAGACTCCATTTATTTGGCCATCCTAATCCAAGTGCCAAAGATAAGAACACTTCAGGTGACTCTAATCTCAGTTGCCAACTGACTAAAAACACATGAGAGACTCAAGCAAGAATCTCCCTAGCTATCAACCCTACACATTCGAGGTAGAACAATAAAAAAGAAGTAATTTAATATACAGTACAAATAATCACCATATTGCTTAATCCAGGAAATTGGGAATCATACTTCACCCTTTTTCATTCTTATCTGCCCACAACATATTCAAATCTCGGTGCCTGAGCATAATAGAATTTACATTTATTTATAATTACATTTATATCATTTAAATTTATATATTTTATATTTATACATTTATATTTATACATGTATATGTATATTTATATATTTTATAGTTATAGTTATATTTGTTATAGTATATATATGTATATATAAATGCACACATACAGAGTGTGTATACACATATATACAAATGCATATATATGTTATATATAATGAATAAATGAAACTTTGATCTATATCTCAAGGAAGCAGATATATAGTTTCACAAATATAGAAATCATTCATGTTGCTTAGATAAAATCAGATTCTAGTTTTTTTGTGTTTAAAGATTATGCTCCTATGATCCAAGATAACCAGTTCTTAGTTAAATAAAATGTTAATAAATACCTACAAGTTCAGTTTGTGCTCTGTAGTTAAAGACTGTAGCCTTGAGCCCAAACCATTTTTAAGAAATAAATATGAAACCAGATATACTCAAAGATAATAATAGGTTTTGGTGTGGTTTGTTATGCAGAATTAGTCAAACTAAAAAGGATTTTATACCTTAAGCTACAGTAGAAGTCACAATTAACATAGCAAATTAAGTCTATTTCTTCTCACATTGCCTTTTTCTTTAGTTTTTCCCCAAAGACCTGTAACTGCATAACATTTGTGTGGTAGTGCTGTTAGAGCAAGTGAGGCATGGGCTGTGCCCTATTGAAAGTAACAAGAACATACTGAAGACAATTGCAATTTCTGAATGCTGCTGTCACCAGCCACCAGGCAAGGTAGAAAGACCAAGGGGAAGATTATGCCACCACCCATAGTATCTGTGGTGAAGCAAGTGGCTCAGCACCATCCAAAAAACAACGCCCTACACAGCCATTGCTCTTTACAAATATATTAGATGAATATAACTAAAGGGAATGAAGAATTGACCTGAGCACATGTGTATAAATCCATTTTTTATACCATACAGGAATGAGTCTCTACCTCTTTCTTCAATAGTAGAGAAGTGCACCCAGCTATCGGTACACTTTCCATTTTGGTTCCATATATATTTATTGAAAAGTGGTTTGGACTCAAGGCTACACATAGTCTGTGTGACCAGTGAGCACAAACTGAACTTGTAGGCTTTATTAACATTACATTCACATGAGAACCCTAAAATTGTAGTTATCCAAGCAATATGAAACATTTTTGTACTAGTGAAATTATATCTAGTGTCTTAAAATTTAGATCAAAGTTTTCTTCATTCACTATACACATGAACATACACACATATGAGTGTGTTTATCTATAATAATAAAAGCATAATATGCAAATCGACTGAACAGCCGAACAGCAGAATGACCGTCCAGATGACCACACTATGACACCCACTGGTGCCAATTCATCCAAGACAGGTGCGATGTGATTGGTCAGGGGCTCTGCCATCTCTCCATGATTGCCCTGCAGAGGGAGGCCCAGGCCACTGGCTGGCGGGGCGATCAATTGGATGGCTCCACGATTGCCCCAAAGAGGGAGGCCCAAACTACCCTGCAGCAGCACTGTGGCGGGTGGGCAGGGCCTCCCTCTGCAAGGCGATCTATTGTGGAGCCCCATGATCAATCGCCCCAAAGAAGGAGCCCAGGATACCCAGTGGCGGTGCTGCAGTGGGTGGGCGGGGCCTCCATCTATGGGGCAATTGATCACAGGGCTCATGGATTGTGAGAGGGTGCAGGCCAGGCTGAGGGACACCCCCCCAAGTGCACGAATTTTGTGCACTGGGCCTCTAGTATATATACATACAGATATATTCATATATACACGTGTATGTGTATATATACCAGTATGTATATGCATATAGAGTAAAATAAATTTATGGGGGCAGGGAAAAATATGGGATGAGTTAAGCATGATTTCCAAGTTTCTGGCTTAAGCAACATGAGGTTCATTTGTATTATTTATTAAATTATTAAATTATAAATTATAAAACACCAGAGGATAGTACATTTGGGGAGGGAAGATGATAAGTTCAGTTTAAACATATTGAATTTAAGATGCCTACTATGCATCTAACATGAGATGTCATGTAGATTGCTGGTATTATGTAGGTTTGGATCATGGGACAGATGTCTGGACTGGGAATATTTGAAGTTTTCAATCATCAGCAAATAGATGGTCTTTGAGAACACAAGAGAGATGAGATGAGTGGGATATTATAGAATTTCTAAGATAAAGCCTCAATGAGATTGAGTGGAGATGGGAAACTGGCTAACTAAATAAAGCATGCATAGTTATAAAAGTGGGGGGATCAGGGAGTCACAACTAGAGGGAGGAAAGTTTTTCTAAGATAATAATGTCCTTGATAATGTCAAATATTATTGAGTCAAGCTGTTGGACTTAACAATATAAAGTTCATTAATGATGGCAATGGTTTTTGTAAAATAATGACATAAAATTTAGGTAAGAGTTAGTTGCAGAATTTATAGAGTATAAAGAAATTGAAGCAGAGGCTGTAAATTACTGTCTCCAGAATATTGACTATGGAAGGAAGGAAAGATGGGGGAGATACCTCATAAGGTATATTAAGTTGAAAACCACTTTATTATCTTTTTATTAATTGACACGTTCATTTTGAACCCTCTCCTGGGTCTTCAGAATAACTTGTTGGCTTTATATAAGGTGCAAAACACCAAGTATATTGTGGACACAAAGAAATAAAATTTTAAAACCTTTAAAATTTTATGTTTGTTGGTTTACTTATTCCAATGAGAATCACATACTATTGTTAAGAAGGGGAGCTAAAGTTCACTCTCCTGTGTATGTCGTCTGAAGGTCCTCACCTAGTACTTGTCATACTCTGTCCACTCACACCACCTCCCTGGAACTGGTGTAGCCCTGCAATATCTGACATTTTCCACTGAGGAAATTGTTTCCCATCTTGGCAATGATGATCAGGGAGGTTATTGATAGGATATCCCTTATTCTCCTGCCCTGTTTTAACTGACTTCAGCTCTCCCTCAGCAAATAGGAGGACCGTGTTTTAACCTGGGTGGCCTGGAAAGCCATTCTGAGCTAGCAGGTACAGGGTTCCACTCCCTTTCTACCACTTTACAAGACCTCTCAGGGGCTGTGGAAGTTAAAACTGAGCCTGAAAATGTTTGCCTACCTTAGCTTAAATTTCTGATGTGCAGGACTGAGGAGTGAACAAACATTTATACAAATCTGGCACTGGCTTAGCCTGGATCTTGAAATCTGAAACTTTAGAAGGGAAACTAGAAATGTTTACTTAACTTTTGATGTTTACTCATCAAAAGACAGACACACACAGGTCAGCTGATTGGAACAACAAATGTGCTTCAAACATCAACATGTGATGTTGGTCTAGCTCTTCTTTCTTTAGATTGGTATTCTTAGTTTCTTCAAGTTTTCATTTTATGGAATGACCCAAGTAGACCATCAAGATGCTTAAGGGAGCCCGGCCAGCGTAGTTCAGTGGCTGAGTGTCGACCTATGAACTAAGAGGTTACGGTTGGATTCTCAGGGCACAAGCCCAGGTTTCAAGCTCAATCCCTGGTAGAGGACATGCAGGAGGCAGCTGATCAATGATTATCTCTCATCATGGATGTTTCTATACCTCTCTTCCTCTCCCTTCCTCTCTCTGAAATCAATCAAAACATATTATTTTTAAAGATGCTTAATGGAAATTGTAGAGAGTTGAATCATGGTCTCCCAAAAGATAAGTCCAAGTCCTAACTCCCTTTTACTGATGAATGTGGTCTTATTTGGAAATATGGTCTTTGCAGATGCAATTGAATTAAAGATTTGAGATGATATCATCCTGGATTTTAGGTGGGTCTAAAATTCACTATGGTGTTCTCATAAAAGAAAGGAGAGGGGTATTTGTGAAAAACAGAAATACACAGGGAAGAAGTCCATCTCAGTCAGAGTTTGGGAGTGATGGGTCTACGAATCAAAGAATGACTAAGTTTGCTGACAAGCACCTAAATAAATAAATAAATAAATAGATAGATAGATAAACAAATAAATAAATAAATAAGGCATGGAACAGTAACTCTCTCAGTGACTCCTAAAAAGAAGAAAACCTGCCAACACTTTGATTTCAGACGTCTGGCCTCCTCCAGAACTAAGAAAGAATACATTTCTATTATTTTAAGCCACCAAGTTTGTGATAATTTGTTAAGGAGTTCTAGGAATATAATACGAATGTGTGTGTGTGTGTGTGTGTGTGTGTGTGTGTGTGTGTGTTTATGTGTGTGTTTAATTGATATTTTTTACATTGTTAATTCCTCTACCAAAAATGACAATTCAGAATTTTGCTATTAATTAATATAAAGTCTATTGACTTGTGATTTCAGAAACCAAATTTATCCTATCAAAACTAGGATATAAATTCTTCATGTTAAAAAATTGTTCAACCTTTTTAAATATCTATGATATGTTAACTTTTATCTATAGTGATTTTTAGGATGGAAATGACTTTAGTAATCAAACATGACTTTTCTTGTTGGAAATATAAATTGAATAAAAATGCGTGATGCTTTTCTTATATCTCATCACCTATTCTGAACCTTGACTCTCTCTTGCCCATCAGGGGTATTGTTTATTTTAAATTTACTCTTTTTTTATGTAGATGTAAAATAAAAGCTGTGCAATTTAATGCTTCATCAATCTCATTAAAAAAGCAGGAAGCGACTTCATTTATAAAAGCTTGTATTTTAATGGCATAGTTACAAAAAAAATCACTTAGTACACTATTTCCCACTTCAGAGCTTTTATAATCATGGTTTCCCCCTCCTACAATAAATTATGCTGATTATGTATCTCCCTTCCTTTGCAAATCTATTGGTCACAAATTTTATTTCTTGGCTGCAATCATTTGAAAGAAATTATTTTGTGGTGTGTTTATGGCACACTTATCAAATTAGCATTTAAATATTTGTTATAGTTTTATGACACAAATAATGATTTATTTAACCATAATTCCACAAGAAAGTTTCAAACATGTCTGGTTATGTGATGAAATGTTCCCAAAAGTATATGCTGGAAAAGTAATAATACTCATCAAACTTGTATAGAGAAGGGATATTTCAGGAAATCCTCATGGACACAAATATTGAATTAAAATATTCATAATAATTTCACCTTAATATGTAATTATGTAAAAGTCTTAGGTATGCAGCTCCATGACCATAAAGTCAAAGCAAATGATAAATTTCATAATAAAGTTACAAAGCCATTAAAATGTAAATAAGCTATATTAATATGATGGATGAAATTGTTTTCCTGAAGCTAAACTGGCAATCTTTAATTTATAATAGAAAAGTATTTGCATATTCTGCATTTCACTTGAGATTTACATGCTATTTGGATTTAGAGCACAGTGGACCAGCAATTAAATCATCTTCATTATTATTGTTGCTTTCTAATTTATCAATTGTTTTATTTTTAGCTACTAATCCATCATTCTGATTAAGTCAGTTTGTTATTGTGTACCAAAAATAGCTTTGTAAAAAAAACAATTTAAACAGAAAATTATATATTGCTAAATACTACTAAACTTTCTGAAAGAGAAACAATTTTAAAGGAAATCGTCTGTTTTGTCATTTTAGATAAGATTTGCTGTCATTGTATAGTATTACTATAGTTAGGTACTTTAAATTATCTTCCAGTTTTTCTTAATAATGACTACTAAATTAATTAATTAATTAAAAATGTTTTTTATTAATTGTAGAAAGCGAGGAAGGGAGAGGGATTGCCATTAAAACTGCTTGCCTCCCATAAGCTCCAGGACTGATCCCATAACCTGGGCATGTACCCTGACCAGGAATCGAACTGGCGACCTTTTGGTGCATGGAATGAAACTTAATCAACTGAGCCACACTGGCCAGGACTACTGCTGAGTTTATCAAATGCCCTTTTAGCATCTATCAGTGGGGTGTGTGCATGTGTTGTGAGTGCGCGTGGTGTTTTTAAGTAATTTTATCATATGTGCAAATTCGGTTCATGAAATCAAGACACACAACTGTTTCATCACCACTTGTGCCACCCCTCTATAGTTGCACGCCCACCTCACTATTATACCCCTGGAAATTACAAATCTGTTCTCCATTTCTATAATTTTGCCATTTAATATTCAAGAATATTACATAAATGGAATCATGTAGTTTGGAGTCTTTTGAGACTGGAATTATTTTCACTCAGCATAATGCCCTTGAGTGCCATCAAAATAGTCACAGCATATCAAAAGTTTATTCTTATATTTGGTTGAGTAGCATCCCCTCGTATAGATTTGCCACAGTTGTTTAACCATTCTCCTACTGAGGTCATTCAGACTGTTTCTAAGTTTTCACAATTTTACCAATAAAGCTTTACAACAAAGCTGTTGTGTTTGCAGGTTTTTGTGTGGACCGAAGTTTTCCTTACCCCCAGAAATATGCCCCGGGAGTGTGATTGCTGAGGTATATGGTAAAAGTCATAAGAAATTTCCACACAATTTTCAGAGCAGCTGCACATTGTACATTTCTGCCAAGAACATCTCACAGGTCCAGTAACTCTACGTCCTTACCAGTGTTAGTGTCACTATTTTTTATTTTATTTGTTTTAATAAGTATGTGATAATTCATCATCATAGTTGCAAATTTGTATTCCCTTAATGGCAAAAGACATTAGATATATTTTTATGTGCATTTTTTGTAACTTACAACATTTGTTGATATTGTTGAAGTCACCAAAATATCACTAAACAACTTGGTAATACAGCAAAACTGATTATCATTTTTTTTAATTGAGTTGAAAGAGAGAGAGAGAGATTTGTTGTTCTACTTATACATTCACTGGTTGCTTCTTGCATCTGACCTGACCAGGGATCAAACCTGCAACCTTGGCATTTCAGGATGATGTTCTAACCAACTGAGCTCCCTGGCCAGGGTGCAAAACTGATTATTTAAACTCACTGCACTAAGGGAAAGCAAACAAATAAACAAAACACTTAATAGAGATTTAGCAGAGTTTCAAAAGGAAGAAGTCGAAAGTGGGATAACTGTAGGACTTTGGTGTCTGGGCTCAAGTGCTTTAAGGTAGATCTTCAAGGTAGAAGGCTAATTGAGATGAGGCAAGTTATATGACACCATAGCTTTGGATCGGTAGTCATAACGTAACGGCCTTGAGGCAAGTTTGCTAAGTAAAATGTCATTTAAGAAGTAAACTGCCCAGGTCATCAGACCCTGTCTTTGATAACTAGTTCTGGGGCGAACAGTGAAATAATTTGTCGGTTTAGCAGTGATGGCGAACCTATGACACGCGTGTCAGAGGTGACACGCGAACTCATTTTTTTGGTTGATTTTTCTTTGTTAAATGGCATTTAAATATATAAAATAAATATCAAAATATAAGTCTTTGTTTTACTATGGTTGCAAATATCAAAAAATTTCTATATGTGACACAGCCCCGGAGTTAAGTTAGGGTTTTTCAAAATGCTGACAGGCCGAGCTCAAAAGGTTCACCATCACTGGTTTATAGTCTTATCTGTCCTGAGCAAAGTTTTCCTAGCAGAGGTGGTCTGATCTTATCTAACTCACTCTGACTCAGAGGGTCTGAGCTTCAATAATAAATACTACTCTAAATTTTCTGATATTTTAACTACTCTTAGGTCTGTGAAATAAATTGTACTTGTCCACAATATTTTACCTTCTTTAAAATATT
>NW_005371455.1:782300-793143 GCF_000412655.1 Myotis brandtii | reverse complement strand
ATTTTGGTATTGGTTTTAAAATATGAATTAAGCGATTAAACTTTTCAAAATCAGAAGACAGATTTTAAATAACCTTGAAATTATGTAGTCTTTAAAGGTCAAATGAACTTCATCTATAAACCCACTGACCATTGTGTTTTTTCCCATAGAAGATCTCTATTCACCCTTCAGTTTTCTTCAATGGAAATGGTCTATTGAATTTTTCTACTTCTTTTAGTGTAAATTTGCTTGTTCTGCTCCTTTCTCCTCTTTTTTGCTTCTTTATTATGTGAGTCCCTATGCTTGCTCCCTCTTCTCCTATCATGACCTGATTTTGAGATAGGCACAATAATCCTCCTGAAGACAATGTATGAAGCCAGATAGTGCTGGATTCATTTCCTGTGGCTACAACCTGTGGGCTGTGTAAAAATGGAAAATATAATTAAATTATCAAAACCTCAGTTTTTGTCATTAGTGAATGTAATGCGTGTTGTGGGGCAGCACCCAGATCACGGGGTCAGGACCCAGGCCCTCTTTCCCTATTTGGTCACGAAGCTCAGCTGACTGCTTTTGCAGGAACTGCCCTCACCCACAAAGAACACCCTGGCCAAGGTGCAGATACAAAGCTCAGGCCCCTCTGACTTAACTCAGGCCAAATCTGAAGTCACCTCAGATCTGGAGTTCCCCCTGAGTTCAGCAAAGGCTTCTTTTGCAAATGCCTTCAAGTTCAACTTCTCCCTCTGCCAGTCCTGCTACACTTGCCCTCTCACCTGCATTGCTCCCAGGAGCTCTCCCAGTAAACCGCCCTCAGTCACATCTCCTTCTCAGACTGTTTCCTGGCCCATTCGACCTAAGGCACTAAAATTTCCATAATAATAATGCCTACCTCTTAAAGCTGTTGTGAGCATATGATGATGTTTTAAACATACAGTGTGTGTAATATAAACAATTAACACATGGTAGTCATTGTTTTAGAATAGGATGTTAAGGACCTGCTCTCTATGCAGACTTTTGGCTCAAGCTACAAAGCTCAGGATCAGCTTTGTGAACTGAGACATGTTTACGCATTTTGAAGGAGGTGCTACACACAGCCATGCAGAAGCTACAAAAGGTATCAGAACTGCTTCTGCCTTGCTCTGTCACGCTCACAAACCTCCAGCTTACGGAAAACAGTGGGAATGTTAAAGAAGAGTGCTTGAAAGGAGTTGTATGTATACAGATATATCAGACTTTTCTCCCTGTTCCCCACCCCAAGCATGGTAAAGACTGAGTAAAACATGGTAAAGGAGATTTGGGACAAATTGACATGCATCCCTAGAGTTTTGAGGGTACACTTGGACAAAACTCTGTCACGCTCACAAACCTCCAGCTTACGGAAAACATTGGGAATATTAAAGAAGAGTGCTTGAAAGGAGTTATACGCATACAGATATATCGGACTTTGCTCCCTGTTCCCCACCCCAAGCATGCACATGAGACTGAGTAAAACATGGTAAAGGAGATCTGGGACAAATTCACATGTGTCCCTTCAGTTTTGAGGGTACACTTGGACCAAGAAAACTGGCACCCACTTCCAATGCAGAGAATACTGAAGGAAGGGATTAGGCTTCAGCTGCCTATGATGGCAGGCAAAGAGTAGATAGTGTTGGGTGAACATCATCACTTCTACCATTTTCTGGGCAGAGAGGCATTTGTTACCAGTGGGGAAGTCACTATTCCAGAGCATTAGTGTGCCCACCCGACACAGTGGCTTGCCTACATGGGTAGAGATTTATGGTAGGAGTTTTTGGACAGTGATATGAATACAGGGTGGGGGCAAAAGTAGGTTTAGAGTCCTAAGTATGCGACACACAGTTTATTCTTGTATTATTATTTAATTATTCTATTACTTTCCATATGAATAACTGTAAACCTACTTTTGTATATCCCATGTTGGAGAAGAAGCTTGTAAGGGGTTAGCCAGGGGGGAACGTCTGGCCCCTGGGCCGTATAAGTCCCCAGAAATCATTTGGACTGGCCCTGCCAAGGCATTAGGGGTGAGTTATTTAATGTTTGACCAAATATAGCAGGCACATTTTTAAGTTGATAATTTTATATGGCCCTCGAGTAATGTTATAAATATCCAAATGGCCCTTGGCAGAAAGAAGGTTCCCCGCCCTGGTTTAGACAAAAACCACAATAGTTCTTCAAGGCACTAGGCAGGATCTAGAAGAAATTTCCAAAAATGGCATAAATGCACTCATGAGAGATGGATGCCTGCCGCTGCCAAAATTGTCAACAGCCAGATTACAATGACTCTCCGCTCTAGTCCTTCTTCCCGATACTATAATCCTGAAAAAGACAACAACAGGAGCCTGGGGACATTGTGTCATTTCAAAACACATCTGCAAATTATTTGACATTCCTCCCATCCAAAACAGGCATCTAATTTCCCCAGCCTGATAATGGACCAGACTTCTTAGACTTCTTAGATTTTCCATATTCGTGTTTTAGTTGTGATTATATTTAATACCATATCTGTGAGTTATGTTTTCTTTAAACAGGAAAGTTAATCACATTAATCTTATGGTATAGGAAGCTTATTATTTTCATTTCAGAGACATTATTTTGTGTTCTAGTCTCTTGTTTCAATTTACTTCCTATGTGTTGTGTAAATAGGGAATATTTTCCCTCCAGGAAAATGATATGTTATAGATGGATTTTTATTCTACTTATGGTTATATTCATTTCTTTCCAAAACATTTAAATCTATATTTCTCAATTTACCAACATTGAGGATGAAATTACCATTTGAATACATGGAAATGATTAATGTATGAAGCACACTTGTATTTCCTTTAACTGCCATTCACAAGCTTGTCCTTCACTTGTTATATTTTATACAACAGTATGTCTCTTTTTTATTACTAATAGCATTGAAATTTTGCTATGGCATTTTTTCATTTCTTAAAGTATTTCTTTAAGTAGGTCATTTTTATTTGTTATTGTAATGTGTTCTCTTATCTCCTATTTTTCCTTGCTTTGATATTAGCTGCATTTTGTTTAAGATCACAAATACATTGATGCTGAAAATATATTTCTAATACATGAACTAAATCTTTTTCAAACATGAGCAATTTCCATATTTCTTGCATACCTTGTTTAAATCTTTCATTTCACAGATTTGAAATGATTCCTTTGGGATTTTGCCTTTTTAACAGCAAGTTTGCTGAGACTTTTCCTTTTGTCTTGAATTGCAACTACGACCTCAAAGCTGCAACAAATAGAGAAGTACTAGCATGTTCTAAATAGAGTTTCTAGATACATCTCTGCAGGGTTGGTTTAACTATTTTGACAGACACACTCCAAGGTGATCCCCAGTGTGTTACATCCTTGAATCGTCCTCTGCCCTTAAGTTTGGGTGGAACCCGAGACTTGCTTCTCACCAGTATAATACAGCAAAGGCAATGAGATGTCACTCCCTTCATTAGGTTATGTTATATGTCAGAGTGATTGAATGCCACTTATGTGTGTTGTATATTATACTTAAGATTCTGCTTCTAAGGCTCCATCTTAGCCAACTGCAGAGAAAGACTCTTATGCTGGCCTTAAATAGGCAAATAGCCATCTTGAGAACTACCTATGAGGATGGCTATGTGGCAGGGAACTGTGATAACCTCTACAGTGGGAACTTGACTTACGAGTTTAATTCGTTCTGTGACGGAGCTTGTAACTCAAATTACTCGTATGTCAAATCAAAAAGTGAACGAGTGAGACACGTGATGCTGGGCTGATGTTGTGGCGTTCACTGTGAAGTTCGCTGCGCCAACTAGCGGTGGGGTATCTGAAGCTGGCTCATAACCCAAATTTTAGCTCGCAACTCAAAGCAAAAAATCGGCCGAGAGATGGCTCGTATCTCGAAAAACTCGTTAGTCGGGACACTCATAAGTCAAGGCCCCACTGTAATTCCCTAGAACAGCCTGCAGTCTACAGCCAGTAAGAAGTTGGGACCCTCAGTCATAATGCTGCGTGGAAATGATTCTGCCTTCTGACTGCATGCGCATGGAAGCATAGTCTTTTCTAATTGAGCCTCCAGCTTAGAACACAACCCAGCTCACACCGTGATTATGGCCTCTTAAGACCCTGAGCCAAGGACCTGGACCTGGACACCTGACCCACAGCACACTGTGAGGTAACAGATGTGTATGTTTTAAGCTGCTACTTTTGTTATAATTTGTTAATCAGTAACAGAAAACCCATGAAGCTTTTAATACCTCTGTATTACTTACCCATTGATCGATCTCCAGACATCTTTAGAGAGATAAAGAGAGACTAGCAAACTGGAGAGAAGCACTGAGATAGTGTGATGTAACTGTATTTAGGGGAGTAATCTTTGAGTTTTGTCCTCTCCCTCTTTGTGGTGGAAGAGATTAAAAATTTACAAATGTGATTCACATATTATCTCAGATAAACCATGGACTACTTCCTTTGCCTGGCACCTAGGAAAAAGGTTTTTTCCCATATGGGGTGGCAACCCTTCTCAAAATATCTCATTTACCATGGCCCCAAAATTTTCAATTGGGACTCATTCATTTGGTTAAGCATTTTATACACTGGATTTTTTCTTATATAGAAAACACATACAATTTGACTAAGAAATTACTCGATAACACTTTAATGTGGGTTAATTTAACTCAGAGAACCTAAAAGCAATGAGACAGGGAACAGAAGGGAGAGGGAGGAAGAGTAGCGATACCCAAATGCACTCCATGCTGTTTTATAAGATGCCAAAAGCACAAACAAATATTCCCAAGGACAAGTGTTGTACTGTATGTGGGCACTACTCCCTTTCAGTTCTGCCTTCCTCTCCTCCATTGTTCTGAATAGAAAATGGAAGTGATTTTTCAACTTATTTCTCCCAGTAGACGTCTAGCTGGCAAGAGCAGTAGCCACAGAAGCAGCAGTACTACTGATCCTTTGAACGTTTGGCAAGGACAATGGGAAATGAAGGGAAAATATTGACATAAAAGTTGTGTTTGGAAGTTGAAAAATTGTAATCAATGTTTCCCTGCATCTTAAGAGGCTCAATGCTGCGGGACTCTGTCAGAGCAAGGCAATAATTCAGCCGGGATGAATATGGCCTTAGCAGCTCTCAGATTTATTTGCTACCAGAGCCTTTCCAGTATAAACCACACTGTTCAAAGGCAGTAAGACACTATACCAGTTAATACAAAATTTTTGAAAATCCACAGTGATTCTAAATTATCGCCTTCCTACCAGAATGAATGGAGAATTGAAAAGAAAAGTTGAGATCCCCCCCCCCTTGATTTTATGCACCAGATTTTTGGCTTCCTGTGTAGGATAATGGACACTGTGTAGACAATGAATATAAGTCATAGACATTGGCTTCTAAGGGAACTTCCAGATCCTCTAGGCCACTGGTTTACCTCACTATATATCAAAATAACTAGGGTAGAGACCTCAGGTCTGTATTTTTCACAAAGTTCTTTGGGGCTTTGGATGAATAGAAGAGTTTTGCAAACCACAGAGCTCGTCTTACTTTTCAGGTACTTGAATGCCCTGATTGGCAAAAGATCAGTATCCAGTGATGCCTGGATCCATAGCAGAGTAGAATGGGGGTTTGCATTTGATTCTGTGTCATATGATTCTATTTCTTTTTGTCATCTTTCTTTGAAACTTTATATTTATGAAATAAGAGATGGCTGCAAGTTGGTGCGTTTAATTTCTTCTTCATCCCCCTCTCTGGGCTGCGGTCTAGATGGCTTAGAGTCCATTTGTTTTTCTTCTCTTAGATGTCACCGAGTTTAAATTGTTCTCTGCCCATCTGAAAGATTTCTCTCCCTTAATGTTATAGAGGAAGATGAACTACTCATTGAACTGACAGGAGTAAGAGTAGTAGGATTAGTTTGGATTCAGAAATGATATATGGCTGCAGGGTATAAAATCAACAGAGATTCATATCCCAGAAGACTAGTTAGTCTATTGCAGCTGCTGCCATTATTTTTCAATCCACAAAACTGCAGGGAATGCATCAAGGTCAGCTACAACTATTTTTGAATTCACTGGTTTTTTTATCAGCAAAATTGATTAGCACTGCCTTTCACCTCTGAGGTCTTTTTAATGGAAGCAGAGATAATCGAATGGTTATGCAGAAGCATAACTTCAGTCTGACTTAGTTAGGTGAAGACAATAATAATGAAAATATAACGTTGATTGTTTCCACCTAATTAACCTCTGAGATGCTCTGATGCCTAGTCAAAATACAAAAATTAGTATAAAGAAAGTTTCCTCCTCCAACTATTTTTACCTTCTCTTCAGTTTTCTCTTCACAACCCATCATTGGGCACCAGTGCTTTTTTAAGCATCTTGTACTTTACATGAGCCCTTCTTCCTTCAGTTGTCAGCAAAAATTTATCTTAGTCACTTGTTTAATGGATGGCCCTGTCCCTCAGTATCAGTCAGTTAGTGGAACATGATTTTAGATATGAGTGTTGCTATCTCTGAATTATATTCCTGAACCTATGGCATATTGAGGGCGTGTAAGTGTTGGGCAACTTTAGAATTCAGTGGATTGCACTGTGCCTTATCAAAGATCAAGCTATTTTGTTTAATCATTACTAAAATTCAGACATACTTTTTTTTACTCCTCAGAGCATAAGTTTCCTCTAGAATTATAATTGAAATAGTGTTATTCTCATTCTAATGAAGCAGCATAAACATCACATTCCAAAGGTTAATGGCAATTGCTAAATGGGCAAGCCTTTAAATAATTCAAAGGGTTCTGAATCAGATTCTAAAATCTCAGGATGATTATTTGCTAATATGTCTATGGCTCTTCACAGCTTACAAAGGGCTTTAAAGTACCTAATCTTATTTAAAGTTCCTCACAGACTTTGAGGATGAGTTCTATGATCTTTATTTTATGGCAGAAGTAACTACACTCAGAACTGAGGGTGGTAATGTAGGTCTCTTGCCCCGGTGTCCTGACTCCTGGTCTATTGATTTCTCCACTTCACAAATCAGTCACTCACCTGTTATTACAGTTGGTGTGCTACAAAATTCCATACATATTTTCAACTTTGCAGTTGTTTAGGAACATGGAGAATATATTTGACTACCAGTGAAGTGCATGTGATATTGAAGATAAAGATCCAGACTAAGAATTAAAAAAAAAAAAAAGTATAGCACTATCAGAGTTCTACCTTCCACTAACCACATGACCTTAGAGGGGTTGCCTAAACATCTCTGAAGTTTACTTTTCTTTAAAAGAGATGCTGAACATGCCTGATAGACCACAGTGTCAGTTTTCTATTGTGTTATATAACAAAACACCCCAAACTTAAAAGAACAATAATTTATTGTTTCTTATGATTCTGCTGTAGGGATTCAAATAGAGCTCAGAAGGGAGGTTCTTCTGCCCCACTGGGCAGTGGCTGGGGTCATTATCTTGCCTGCATTTAGTTAGTAGCTGGGTTCCATTGTAAGGTCCAAGAAAGCTTCCCTAACATGCCTGGTACCTCACTACTCCTCCTTGTGGCCTCTGCCTCTTTCTATCTCTGTCTATCTATCTCCATGTAATGTTTCATCACTCAATAGTCCTCCTTAGTCTTCTTTTTATTATGTGGCTAATTTCCATGGGAGAGGAAAAGGAAGATGTCAGACTTCCTACTGGCTAGGCCTGAAACTGGTACACATCACTTTGTCAACATTTGACTGGTCAAGCTATATTTCAAGGCCTTTCCAGGAAAGTGAAAATAGATTCCAATTCCTGATGGGTGGAATGGTAGGAACATATGATAAGGCAGATATAAGTGGCCCCCACTTTTGGAAACTATATTGTGATCAGCCTTAGATGGCTATTGTGATTGCTCAGTAAGAGGCTGAAAATTACATTTTCTCAAACACAATTAATTTGTTCTAGAAGAACTGTTCTATGATGTGGGTACATAGCTGTGAACAAAACCAATGCAGTTTTATTCCTTGTGGTAGTATAGACAGCAGATATCAACTAAATAAATACACAGAGAAGATTTAACTATAAACTTGAGCAGGAGCTAAGGCACAATGGCCTCACTTAGACTGATGGGTCAGGAAAAGCATCCCATCAAGTGGCATTTGGGTTGAGAACTTCAGTCTAGGTTGGAGTTCACCATGTGAAAAGAAAGGAAAAGAACATACCAGGAAGAGGCACAGGGGATGACCACAAGGAGTAGCCTAACCACTGAAAATTCAACATGGGGGTTCAGGGAGTGTGGGTACAAATGATCCTGAAGAGGCAGGCCAGGCAGCACTGTTATTATTGTGGGAGTGTTTCCCTTTTTATCCAGATGTTGAAAGAGAGTTCAGTCAAAGGCTGATCCATGCCCTGATATGATGCCATGCCTGAATATGACAGGCAATATACAAGTGCTCCAAGAGATTCTGATTTCTACCTTTTTGCTATGTATGTTTCCAGAGTACCTGGCAGGAATGTGAGGGCAAAAAGGGAAAGGGAAGAAAAAAATTCAAAGATAGAAATCCAGGAACTTATTTTTCTACAACATGCTCATCATTTCCCCTTCCTGAGCATCTATAATTACTAATGTTATTATTCTTGTGGCTTCTCCATCATTAAGTGAATCTGTGATCTTACTGCACATTCAATCTGCAAACACAGAATCACACAAATTAATATTTTAATTGAGTTGACAGAGTCCAATGAAAATGACTAACACTTACATTTTAATTATGCATGCAGAACAAAGAATTTGTACAAAATGTGATTTTCCACCAAAACCGCAAAGCCCAAAACTAAATAAATGATAAATTCAAAGTCAAGCAATGAGAAGAGGCTCTAAATCATCGCAGATCTTGCATTTCTCTGCTTGCTACAAACTAAACTGAAAAAGATATACTGCCTCCTGATAGAGGGAAATAATCTGCTAGAAAGTAATTTACACCAATTTACCACCTATTTACTGCATATTTATTGTGTGCCTAGCCGCATGCAGTGTATTTAAGAGGAACACAAAGAAATATGATGCTGTGGAACTCACAGTTCTTGCTGAATGAATAGGAACAGACTAACCAGGAAGGCAATGTGGCAAATAATGTAGCATGAAGAGTTTCAAAACCTACAGGGGCCAGTGTTGCTCAGTGGTCAGGAGTCAACCTATGAACCAGGAGGTCACGGTTTGATTCCCTGTCAGGGCACATGCCAGGTTTGCAGGCTTGATCCTCAGTAGGGGCTGTGCAGAAGGCAGCCAATAGATGACTTGCTCTTCATCACTGATGTTTCTATCTCTCTCTCCTCCCTTTCTCTTTCTGAAAATCAATTAAAACATATTTTTTTAAAAAAATAACAAAACCAGTTATATTGACAAAATGTCCTGGAAATTTAGGAGAGCGTCCCCTATGTATATAGACAAACAAGAATGATTAGACCTATGGAGGCCTGATAAGTGACTATTACAAGCAGTCAGTTTGTGTCCTGGTATCTTTGTTGTCTTCCCATCACTCTTCTTCCTTCCATTTGTAGTTGTGTATGTCCGTATAACCTAGAAAAACCAGTCTGTGCCTTAAGCATCCATGGCTCAGTGATCAAGCAAGTTGAGACATTTGATTGGAGTGAATCTCAGCACTCACGCTTGGAATGCAGGAAGCTTGAGAGAGAAAGAGGCAGGGGAGGAAGGAAGAAAGGAAGAGAAAGGAAAGCAAAGAAGGAAAAGAAAGCAAGCTCAATTCCTGGCTACATAATAAAACATACTCATGACTTTTCCCTGTCAATATACTTATAGGCTTAAAAAACTAATTTATAATCACAAACAACCCATACATTATTAGCATGCCTTAGAAAAACATCTTGAAATTTTATACTGGACTATAGGCAAACCTCATGTTTTATTTTACTGTGTATTGGCAGAGACCAGGGTTTCTAGTTAGAGGAATCCCAAGTTTTCTCAACATGCCAGAAATGAGGTAGAGTTGGTTGTCAGTACCCTTTGTTGGCTTTGATAAAAAATAAGAAAAAGGCCAGTGGAAGCAAAACAGGACTAATATGTGATTCTAAAAAATATATACATATATACAGGCTGTGGCAAAGTAGGTTTACAGTTGCGCATATGGAAAATAATACAATCTATAATAATAAAAGGATAATATGCTAATTAGATCAGACATCTAATTAGCATATTAGACAGTTTGGCTGTTTGCAGGGGGAGAACTGGAAAGTGTTAATCCTCCATTCTGTTCCATTTGGCATTCAACAATGTCCAGGAGTAATAGCTTCATTGCTCTTGACATTTTTCTATATTCTTTCATAATTAGTTATTTTTTCACACCTTCCCTGGAAGGCACAATCATTTTATTAACAGTAATATAACACCCCAATAAGATACCCTGTATAAGCTAACAGGACACATGTAGCCAGAAGGTATGTAACCTTATTCTAGAATGTCACATTAAATATAATTCTACTGACACATGTATCACTTCAATGATAATACTGATTTTTATCTTAATAGCACTTCATAGTTCACAAATCCTACTTGTGGTCACTGTAAAGAAATACCTCTATTTGTGATGTCTGTGGATACAGGTGTATGTTGTCCCAGTCAGAGACTGAGGGAATATAGATTTGTTCTAGACAAATAAGAGTAATCATCTGTGTCCCTCAACTCAGAACCAAAGAAAATAACTGAGTTGTCTGACAGGGATAAACAATTGTAATAAAATGTTTGATTCACTAAAGCTTCCTGCTTCATCAAGATAAGCTATCAACATGCTCAGCTCCCTGTCAGCCCCACTGACAGGCTAAGTCTTAGTGGATACAAAGATATGCCCTCAAAGCAAATGGTAAAGTTACACTCCAAGAGTCAACCAACAA
>NW_005371455.1:780427-781976 GCF_000412655.1 Myotis brandtii | reverse complement strand
GACCACTGGCCCTAGGCTTTAAGGATTCACAATTTAGCAAGAGATACATATGTGTAAGCATAATGACAATGGTGCCATGTGAAAACTGTTCATGTGAAGCATTTGCAAAGTGTGTGTAGCACAGAGAAGGAAACACTGTCTAGCCAAAGGCAGTCAAGAATGGACTTACGGTAGAGGCTGGTTCTTCAAGCCTGAGTGTTATAAGGGATCACCATAATGGTCAGGGATACTGAAAATGCCTGGTAATACTGAATTTCTAGACATTCTCATTTTTAACATGATAACAATAATTTAGAGTTGGTACTGTTATCCAAGCAGGCGGGAGGCCTCAAAGGTGTTCATTAGGTAGAAAAGTATACATAATAAAAAATGACCATAGGAAAGTGAGCTCTTATTTGAGGCTGAGGGATGGTGGGTGCATTGAGACATGTGGCAAAAAATAAAGGTTAAAAGATTACAAAAAAGAAGGTTCTCATGGCAAAATAGACAGGTGCTATTTTTTACACAATGTAAATGAATTGTAGCAGATGTACTAAAATTACTATTGATTGTGAAACATTCAATGTTTGGAAAGGGGCAAGAGATCTAGATGGCACTGTGCTGGAGCAGTATGATTTACTTTTTTTAATTTTATAATTAGTTGATATTTAGGGGTCCCCTTGGTACACAGAGGTATATAAGATATTTATATCCTCCCCAATTTTTGACATTATAGTCCATGATAGTCTTTGAAAATCAGAGTTTGGCAGATTGATATGAAATAATGCTTAGTCTTTTTCTAGGTGGGACAAACAGGGAAAGGCATTTTTAAGGGAGACAGAATAGAATGTGCATGAAAGAATACGGAATGTTTTTGAAGACAACAAATTCAATTGAGTATGTGATTTGAAGGAGGAAGTATTGCTTAGTACTTTGGGATGGTGGGAGACAATGCATGAGGCAAAGGCAGAACTAAGGTGGGTCGTAAAAGTTATAGAGGACTAATACTCACAGATGGTGAATGAACTGACTGGCATCTCTGTGGAGGGCTGTGAAGAGCAGAGATGGTTTGAATAAAGGGATTTTAATGCAGCAAATTTTTACCTAAGTGTTTAAAATCATTCTCTGAATAAAGGAATGGGCAGGAGGTGTTGAGGGACCCAGAGCTCCCCATTACTGCCACGGAAAGGAAAAAGCAAAGGAACTAATTGTACAAGATCTTGATGAGACATGGAGCCATAGAGGGAAAGATTCATGGCAGCAGTGCTGGTGGTGGTGAGATTTGGCAACAAAGTGGGGAGGAAAAAGGGATGAAATACTCCAACCTTTCTCTCTTCCCATACTTGAGTCTCCTGCTAATGCCTCCCATTGGCTGAACTCATTTTGAAATTAACCAGCAGGGCTGACCTGGAGATTCAGTCCATAGGAGTCAGCCTCCTGGGCACAGAACACGTTAGAAAAGGGCATCATAGGAAAGGGCCAACAGTAAATGGAGACTAGTAAGCACATAGACTGTAAAGGAAAATCGTTGGCTGGTTTTTCCTTAGAGAAAAATATATTTAAGATCTTT
>NW_005371455.1:767278-774637 GCF_000412655.1 Myotis brandtii | reverse complement strand
GCCATATACGCCAGGTCCTTGAAACATTATGCTGTGCAATGTTTCTTTCCTGCAGCGACCTGTGTCAAGCAGCAAGGATGGACCGCTTCCGGCACCAATCCAAGTCTTTTGGGCACAAGTATAACCTATTTCCTAGTGTCAATAACTCTACTTGTTGTTTCATCCATTAACGTTTTTTTAAGGTTGGTTGACATGACTTGTTCCTCAAAAGCTTGGTCACTTCTGGGTACTGCTTTCACACTAACGATGATGAGATATTTTAGATTTTGGTGTTTTTTGTTGTTGTTTTTTTCAAGAAAAAAGTTATTTACAGCTTCACTGAACTAAAACTACAAGTTAGTCTTGGCCTTACAGAGGTATATACTGTATATTTTTAAAAACCTTCTGTCAAGAGAATATCAATCAAATATGCAAACCCACCACTGTGCTAAAGCATCATTCAGTATTCTCTTTTGCCTATTTCCAAGTTTCAGATACTTTTTTTAGAACCTATTTAAGAATCTATCAAGCTTCCTTCTCACATTTCTCTATTTTTAGAGACCAAATCATTACAGTCACAGAAGGACCCTGGTTTTTGTGATTAGTTTCTAGAGAAAACAAGCAGAGAACAGAGAGAGGAGACATAGACATCATGTAAAAGATACACAATTTATTTTATGTTAAAATTTTTTCTTTTGCTTTTGTAAGGATTATAAACATTTCAAACTTTAACTTAGCCCATGTTTTTCCATTAAACTTGTCTGACCTTTATTTAAACATTTGAGTTGTCATTCCCTGTTCCAACCTGGGAAATAGAATTTCAGAGGCTTCAAAATCTTTTGTTGGCAATAGATATGGATGCCATGTTTAGTGTTCCTTAGTCTTTAATTGTTATTAATGTTTTATTTTGCTTCCTTGGAAGCCAGGCTGGTTTGTGCCTTGGGGCTTTCTCTAACTCTACTTCTGATCCTTCTTGGCTGGCGTGTGAACCAGCGAAGCATCAATGTTGGTCTCCAGACATTTGAGAGACTAGTCAATACTTCCATTTTGGGTTTCTGCTGCATGTCCTTTCTTGTTGCTTTTGAATACACATTCAGTTCACTTCAGTTGGTCTAATCTAGAGTTCCTCTTAGAAGGGAGAGCTAACTTGCATTTTTCATTTAAATGCACAAAACCAGCTCCCAAACTGATGAGTAGTTGCCTTCTGCAATCAGAATTGCTCGTTTTTACTTGTGTGAGTCAGACTGCAGCATTTTCTACCCATAAAAGCAGACTCTGAGAATATGATCCTGAGGAAGAGAGGATCATGGGGAGGTTTTTCATAAAGCCTGAAAGTTCCTAGGATTGCAGATTTGGCTATTAGTAAGAGGCCATTGTTGTTCTAAAGCTGAATCCTTTAAGATACCTTCAAACCTAGCTTTTCATTTTTCCAGAAAATATGTCCATCCTTTGAGGATGAGGGCAAGGCAACATTACTGCATAAGATCCAGTTTTCAATTTTATAGCATTATTGCCTATATTTCTATTAGCCCTTAAAATATATTGTAGGTCATATTATTTTTATGTATCCTCATCTCTATTTTAAGTCCTGAATGCAGAAATGCAGGATTTCTCTTGGGCAGAATAATCCTATATAATAAAAGGATAATATGCAAATCGACTGGATGGTGGAATGACCAGTCGCTATGATGTGCACTGACCACCAGAGGGCAGACGCTCAACACAGGAGCTACCCCCTGGTGATCAGTGCGTTCCCATAGGGGGAGCACTGCTCAGCCAGAAGCCAGGCTCACAGCTGGCAAGTGCAGCAGCAGTGGTAGGAGCCTTTCCCGCCTCCGCAGCAGTGCTAAGGATGTTTGACTGATGGCTTAGGCCCACTCCCCTTGGGGAGTGGGCCTAAGCCATCAGTCGGACATCCCTGAGGGCTCCCAGACTGCAAGAAGACACAGGCCGGGCTGAGGGAACCCCCTGAGTGCACGAATTTTGTGCACCAGGCCTCTCATAAAGAGAATAATTGTCCAAGGTGATCAGTCAGAGAGCCTAGGAACTAAGGCAAGTGCTGAAACCACTTACTATATTCTAGTACTAGGGAATATTATGCAGTAAGGAAAATGGAAAGTTCTCAAATTTGTTAAAATATTGGATAATTATTTTTATGTTGTCTTCTTGGCTACAAAACTTCATCATGATAGTCAATTATGAATAAATACTATCTTCTCAATTTTATTAAAACCCATGGGCACTATATTTCAACAGTGAAAGGTTCTATTCTCTGAACCACAACAATGGAGACTGAATAAGTTAGTCAAATAAACTCATACTACTGCTTGCTAAAAGGTGACCCTCCTAGGTAGTGAAGAGTTTAAACCATTAATGATATCTTCTAAACAGCCTATAGAGGCCTATAATTATGTACCTGATACCACATGGAAAATTATTTCTCTGCCTGTGAATGGCAGCCTCAATGATCACTGTGTTTGGGTTGGGGGTGGTATGCACTAGAAATATTTATCTAAGTCATTGATTATTACAATTGACTGGTAGGTAAATTTTATTCATATGAAATGCTGAACAAAACAAGTTCTCTTTTTATTGGTTTTTAGAGAGAAAGAAAGGATGAGAGAGAGAGAGAGAGAGAAACATCAATGTATCAATGTGAGAGAGAAACATGGATTGGCTGCCTCTGGCATGCACCTCTACCAGAGATTGAGCCTGCAGCCTGGGCATGTGCCATGACCGGGAATCAAACTGGTGACTTTTCAGTGCACGAGACAATGCTCAACCAACTGAGCCACACCGGCCAGGGTTCTTTTCAGTTTTTAATTTGTTATTGGCAAGTGTGTATTTATCTCTTTATTTTTTCTCCCCTTGAATTTTATGGCCACATTTATTTAGGTATTTTTCTAGTATGAATTACATTGCTACACAATGCCTGGTCTTAGTTCTATGGAATGACTTTTCTTTCCCATGGTCAATTCCTATAAATTGTAACAGTGCTTAGTTGATGGAACACTGTTGGTTCCAGACATTTAGCTTATCAGTTCAGTGACCAGCTACTAATATTCTAAATTAAATTTTTTGCAGCACCAGTATCTAACTGTATCTCATCAAATTCAGAATTGGGTCTCTCTTGATAGCCTTTAACCCTTAATCTCCTCCCCAAATATGAAGACTAGCATGTTACTTGGAATCAGCAAATGCTTATTAATATCTGTGAGTTGGCCTACTCACTAAAATTGATATTTATAGCCTCAAAATGAATACTAGTGGTAATTTCCCCATCATTTGCAGACATGCAAAAATTGGCAAAAAAAAAATTTAAGGCACCGTGACACACATGCTCCCAGCTGAGGCTGAACAAGGCAACACTCTGCCTTTTATTTCAGTCTCACAGAGAAATAATGATTTATGGAGATGGTAGAGAACAGTTCGGTGCAGTGCAAAAAACTCTAGCTCTCTAGCTCTGGGCCATTGAATGGGGTTTAAATCCCAACTCTGGCATCTGTTTAGGGGCAGCCTCAGGCAAATCAGTTAACCCTTCTGAACCTCAGTTTCTCTTTTGTAAAATAAAGAAAATAGAATCTACCTGGGTAAGTCTTTTTAGAAGTTAAAATTATAATCTATCTTATATAGATAGATTAGATGATATAGATAGATATAGGTGATTAGAGATGGAGATGGAGAGGGAGAAAGAGAGAGAGAGAGAGAGAGAGAGAGACCGACCCTCTTAGGAACAATGGTTCAGTATTCACTAATTCAGTGTTTACAATGATTTAGAGAATATTACTACCACAAATAATGAAAGTCGACTGTGTATAGACTGTATCCAATCAAAACTAGCTAAAGACAATTTTTAACAGGCAGTCAGTGTCATCTTAGAGCAACAGAGACTAGAAAACCCAAGAGAAAAACTAAACCCTATTATAGATTAAGAAAATTCAGTAAGGTGGCTGAATAAAACAATGTATAAAAATCAATATTGTTCACATGTACTGATATTGTGATCTAAAATTACTTTATTTAATTATTGTTTGCTTCAGAAAATGGCAGTAGCCTCCAATCATTAGAGATGATTGGAGGTTAGACCTTTACTCCCCTAAAACCTGTCTAGGAAATCTGACCAGTTTGGATGGTAAAGAAACAAGCATTTTATTACTTACATGGACAATAAAAGCAAGAATAGTAAAGGTAACAGCTTACTACATCTCTTGTCTCACAGGACAATCCCAAAACAAAGGGTACAGATGATAATACAACATCAGTGGTGGGTACCCTGTTGTTACGGAGCTGGTCACAGGTGGTAGCTAACCAGTTGTATAATCTGCAACTGTACTGTGAGGATGAGGGCAAGGCAAAAATCCTTATACCTCATCAGAAACTGGAATAGAATGAGAAACTATCTCATAAATTACTTTTGTGAGGTAGATAGGTAAGAAATGGCCTTGTAGCAACTCCTCACAAGACCAGGAGGATGACAGGGCATTCTGCCAAGATCAGTTGTGGTGAAGTCTTCCTCCTGTGACCTATATGGATTTGTACAAGGCCATTAGGGAACCAGCCTGAATCACTACCTGTTACTCCATGCTATTTAACAATGAAATTAAGTCTTAGGTCAAGTTCTGACAAAGGTATAAACAGCTACTAGCAATCATTCAAAAAGTGGTCATGTAACTAGTTTTATATGTCAAAATAAGACACACTATGACCAATATCTAACTCAAAGGCTCACTCAGAGGTGGACATACTGGCACTCTGGTGGGAAGGCCAGAATGCCAGTCGGTTGGGTCATTCCACAAAGAGCTCCATTAAGTAGAGGAGCGTAAGGTGAACAACACTCTACAACTCAAGTTCTGCTACAAAGCTTTGGGGAACTGGGCTTGCTTTTCTTGGGATTCTCTTACCTTATTTGTACTAAGGCAGTGGGTTTCTTAAAAGCTCTCAGCCTTATTGTATATCTTTTTTGTTATTGTTAATCCTCACCCGAGGATACTTTTTCCATGATTTTTTATAGAGAATGGAAGGAAGGGAGGGGGGAGGGATGGAGAGGGGGAAAAGGAGAGAGACATTGATTGGTTGCCTCCCACACTCACCCAGAGGCCGGGGATAGAGCCTGCAATTCAGGTGAAATGCCCATGACTGGGAATTGAACTGGGTACCTTTGGCTCACAGACTGATGCTCTAATTGCTGAGCCATGCCTTCCAGGGCCTTATCACATTTTTTAAACACCATTTATCTTAACAAAGCAATATATTATTTCTGACATCTCTTTAATCAATAAACCTTTTGGTCATTTCTGAAGTGATCAAACAATACCTTTGCGTGTATATTTCTGATAAGCATACATTAAATGCTAATTAACCTCCCCTAGGGTAAGAAATGAAAATTAACCTACACCAAACAACACATACCAACACATACACACCAAGTGTATCACACTGTGTCTACTTGAGCATACAAAAGAAAAATTACTAAATAACCATATAAGAGATAGACTAGGTGTAATGGAAGACCCCATTTACTATTTACCAAAGGAATTTAAAAAATTAAAATAAACAACCAGACAATTTACTTTTTAAATAGTGGACAACTTCTAGATGAAGAAAAATTCCAATGTTGCTGAAGGATGTAAAAGAAGACTGAAAAGTATGTCATGTCCTTGATTAGTAATATAAAATGTTATAAATATGTCATTTCCCCCTAAATCAGTCTATTAAATTAATATAATTTCAATAAAAATACCAAGGACAATTAGAAAAAAAGATTTTGAACATCATATTTAAGAAAACAAAAACAAATTTAATCCAGGAATTTTTTCATAAACAAGTATAATGTGGGATAGTCTTCTTAGATATTAAACTATATCTTCTAACTAAAACAGTGATGTATTAGCACATTAAAAGACAAACCAATGAACTAGCCCCAAAGAGATCAACAATTTTAAATATATGTAGAAAATTTTGTATATGATAAAATTAATATCTGAAATCATAGATTGAAAATTAGATAATTAATAAATTTAATTGGGACAACTGGTTAACTAAAAATATCATTCTTAACAATTTATAGAAAAAGAAATTCTAGTTGCATTAAAGACTTAAATTTTAAAAATAAAAATAAGATTTAGGAAAAAATTTGGAAAATTTTTGTTTTTATATTAGTATGGGAAACTTCTTAATTATGAAATAAACAAAGGTCATAAAAATCATGATTTTAGTTATATAATCTAAAACTAAGATCAACAATTTTAAATATATGTAGAAAATTTTGTATATGATAAAATTAATATCTGAAATCATAGATTGAAAATTAGATAATTAATTTAATTGGGACAACTGGTTAACTAAAAATATCATTCTTAACAATTTATAGAAAAAGAAATTCTAGTTGCACTAAAGACTTAAATTTTAAAAATAAAAATAAGATTTAGGAAAAAATTTGGAAAATTTTTGTTTTTATATTAGTATGGGAAACTTCTTAATTATGAAATAAAACAAAGGTCATAAAAATCATGATTTTAGTTATATAATTCTAAAACTATTCTACATTGTAAAAATATTGAAAAATGTAAAATATAAAATTAAAATTTCCACTTCTTAGAAAATGAACTTAATTTTCATAATAAGTAATAATATTCTATAAATCAATGGGAACAAATAACAGCAACCCAAGTTAAAATGGGTAAAATATTTAAACAGGTCAGAGAAATACAAATATAAATGGTCCTTAAACATGCGAAAATATGCTCATTGTTGAACTAATTTATACTAAGACAAATGTAAGTTAAAATTACAAGATCATTTTTCAATTAGCAAGCATTAAAATGTATACAAACACATTGTGTTGATGAGAGTATATAAAATAGACACTTTTGAATATTTTTCTGGGATTGTAAAATGGTACTATATAGAAGTGATTTGGGAATATCTCTGGAAATTTGATGCAGAGGCAGCAATTCAATTTCTAGGAATTTGTTCTATGGATATGCTTGCATAAATATATGTATATATTCATTGCAGCATTGTTTGTAATAGCACAATATAAAAACCATCTTAAATACTAGGAGTGATTAAGTAAATTATGCTATATCTATATAGAGTTTGTTTTAAAAAAGAATGAAGGAGTACATCATATATGGACATAGACTAATCTTCAGAATATATGTTAAGGGAAAAAAGCAAAGTACCTAATATTAGGTTTTATATTCATTAAAAGGGAGAAAAATACACATGTTCACTTATATGCATGCAGAGAATGTTTCTGAACAAGCACATGAGAATCTGACTCTAGGGATGGCTCCTGGAGAAGGAAACTCAGTTGTTAAGAGATTCAGTAGAGAGGACATTTGGTTTTTATTTTATACTTTCTTGTTTTTAACCATT
>NW_005371455.1:764442-766003 GCF_000412655.1 Myotis brandtii | reverse complement strand
TAAATATTTTAAAAGAATGTATGAGGATTTATCATGCTATATATCATGAAATCAAGGTGCCAAGGATAAGAACCAGATTTGAATTCCAGAAAGACAAGGTATCTAGCTAGGTAACTACCAATTAGGAGTGGAGCCAGAACGTTGAACAAAACAGAAATTTAAGACCTAAATCAAGGAATACAAACTGTCTGCTCCAGCATCAGCCTTCCTTATTTTAGGCAACATATATGGTTGTCTCCAGGGTATGACCCAGCCTGTCTTGGCAATTTGGAAATCATTTAAATAATTTCCTTAACTTTAAGGCACTAAAATCAATACCATTTACAGTGTCTGATTAATTCAATCCCATTCACTATCACTAGCACAGGTGTTTTCAAACTAATTTTAGTATATATAAAAAAATAAAACATTGGGCAGCATCGCAATATCTATATTAATACAATGAAGCTGTTCTGCTTCAGAGATTGATGGTGGTAATGGCCCACCCACCAGTCCATGTGTTTAAATGTTCTTGTTAAGATACTGTTCTCAGCAGCCCACAAACTTTTATCTCGTTGAATACAGCTTGAAAACCTTTATTTCACAGAGAGAGAAAAAGTAAATATAAATAGACGTTTATTTGTTGGTAACATAAGGATTCTCCTACATGTAGCAAGATAGGCCATGGTGGATTAATTACTAACCAGCCTTCTTTGCATTTAGAGTTATGATTGCTCATTAACTCATTTGATATATGAGCATTATCCTACTTAGCTCTAATAGTTTTATGATTGTTAGTCTTGTAGAAAATTATGATTGGAACCTTTTTTGAACCTCCTTAGCACAGTAGAGGTGTGAAGAGTGTCAAGTCTATACATTTATGCGAGATTGATTTCAGTTGAATCTATTTACTAGTAAATGACTGCTTGCTGTTTTTTAGCCTTATTTTAACATTTTAAAATGCTTTAGAGTTGGTTTTCATCCTTCTGCTTGACTTCTTGCTACTTAACGCTACATACAGGTGTTTAGAACAAACTTTATGAGCTTCAGTTCAGTGGTCTTTAAATTTTATTATACATGTAGGCTTCCCTGGGATCATTTTTCAACATGCACAAGCTGGTTTCTATTTCCCACAACATAGTATAATAGATACTCTGAATGGCACTCTTGATTAAGACAAACTTTAGAAACAGACCAAGATGGCGGCATAGGTAAACACCGGAGACTGCTGCCGCAAACAACCACTTCAAAAATACAACTAAAAGACGAAACGGATATCACCCAGAACCACAGGAAGGCTGGCTGAGGAGAGACTCTTCAACTAGAAGGAAAGACAACAGCATACCTAGGCTCAGAGGAGGCGCAGTGTGGAAAATTTAAAGGTGCGGAGGTGCGCGCGCAAAGCGGGCTGGTGGCTGAGGGCGCGGTTGTCGTTTTCAATCAGGAGGGAGTCTCAGACTCTGAGCTTCAGATCCGGGCGAGTCTCTAGGGACTCAGACTCAAACGGGAGAAGCGGGATTGTCTGGCATCAGTTGGAACGTGAGGGCAGCTTTCTCTCCGAGGTTTGCAGCGGTTGCCGGGG
>NW_005371455.1:744008-763236 GCF_000412655.1 Myotis brandtii | reverse complement strand
GCACCTATGGAGGGGGACGGGGGGTGGGGAGTGGGGGCGGAGGGTGGGGCGGGAACTGGGAGGAGGGGAGTTATTGGGGGGGGAAAAAGAGGAACAAATGTAATCTGAACAATAAAGATTTAATAAAAAAAAAGACAAACTTTAAAAGTTGATAAAGTATTAAAACAATAATTTAAATTTTATATTCATCACTGAGCAAACAAGAAAGTAAGACATTTGCAACGGCCAAAATGAAGTGAAAGCAAAAACTTGAGGAAGTGAGTCCAAAACCAGCTCTCATCTTATAACCCTTGAGCTTCCATTTCCAAAGCTGCAAAAGCTCAATGTAAAGTGAAATATTAATAAAGTACCAAATATTAAGTGGACTACAAGAAAACTAGCTCTTCTCTGACAAGAACTTGTAGAGTTGGAGGGAGAAGCTAGAATATCCCTTATAAAGGCTTATGGTCTGAACACATGGTGCCAGTGTATGTGGTACAAAAAAACTCAAAAGATAATTTAATTGAAAGTGATCTAAGCTAGTAACCCATAGAAGCAAATAAAATTCATCTCAAGGAACAAGATTCAACAGAAGTATCAATGAATGTTCAGTTTTCAAGAAACATGAGCTCAGAGTTAAAAAAAAAAAAATCAACACAGAAGCAACCAAGGAACCATGATTGAAAGTCAGAAGGAAAATAAAAACCAGTATAATTTTCCACACAGTCATACCATTTACTTAATGTATCTAATAGAGACTCTCAAATAAGAATATAAAATATGTGTCAAGACAAGGTGCTTGATGAAATATTCTATATCTTAATTTTGGTGAAGACATGTCTAAATATACTTGTCAAAAATTCATTGAATTGTACACCCACAAGAGCTAATATTACTGTTTGTAAATTGAAACTCAATAAACCTGATTTAGTGAAAGAATTACAATCTACAAAGATCTTTTTAAAAAAGCTCTGGGACACAAAGTGATCAGTAGAGGGATATTTACAGCTTTAAATGCTGCTAGGTTTTAAGAATAAAAGCTAAAAATATCTAAAAGATAAACTTTAGACAAATAGGAAACAAAACAAAAGAAATTCTAAAGAGACTAGATAAGAGAAATAATAAAATAAATGCTTACATTAATACAACAGGAAACAAATATTCAGTAAGGAGTGCCAACAAGGAGACAAAAGCTGATATTTAGGAAAGATGGCTTATTCAGTAGCCTTAGCAACATGTTACCACCAGAACTCATTTGAAAACAACTGTCAATGAATGACAGCTGCTTTACTAACTATATTTCTGAAAGCCACCCCACAGCAACTGATGCACTCTTTTATAACCATGCTTCCACAGCTGAGTACTAACCAATCAGGAAACACTTGAACTCTGTGCTTGCCACATGCTACATAAATGCTCTCTGATTTGCTCAAAGAGACTGTAATAAATACAGCTTTTTCGGACTCTCAGCTGTAGTTTTCCTCATTTGTTGCCATGTGCTACAGGAAGGTTTTCGACAGGATCAAGGCACTCCCTTGTTTGTTTGTTTTTTGGGGTTGTTTTTTTTTGCACAACAGCAGTGCACTTGCTTAGAGAGTGATCATGATGCCCACTTATAAACATGGAGCCCAGACTCCTTCCCTCTGTTCTGCTGTACCACCAACTGGATCCCTACATTCCCTTTAGAGATATCATATGTAAGCTGATATTACCATAGTTCCATGGAATCACCCCGTTTTTTCTGTATTCTTCATCAGGTACCTGCATCTACCCATCTCCCAAGCTAGAAATCCCCTCTGTTCTGCTGTACCACCAACTGGATCCCTACATTCACTTTAGAGATATCATATGTAAGCTGATATTACCGTAGTTCCATGGAATCACCCCCCTTTTTTCTGTATTCTCCATCAGGTACCCGCATCTACTCATCTCCCAAGCTAGAAATATGGGTTTTATATTTAACACCTATCTCTCTCTCCTGGCCTATATCAATCAATAACCAATTTTATCTCCCAGAAGTGCCTCTAGTCTAGGAGTTCACATTGAAATCACCTGGACAGCTTTTAAAAATACCGATGCTTTAGTTTAAATTTTGATTTAAATTTGTCTGTGGCTTGGGGGTGCTGGTGATGAGGATATTTCAAAGCTCTTTAGATGTTCTAATGTGAGGCCAAAGTGGACACCAAGCACTGCCCCATCTCTCTCCTCACCTCCATTATCAACTTACTTCAGGCCACAATAATTTCTAAATTATCATTAAAACCAGTTAGGTTTCTGGTCTCCAGTATTAGTCACTTTAAAAATCACTCTTTGCATGGATGTATAGTATATAAATTTTGACTTCTCTCTACCTTTTAAAATAATCTCCCCATGACTACCCCTAAATAAAGGACAAGTCAGTCCTATGGCAACTTTAATCAAGCACCCTCCATCAATGATGTAGGGCTTCGTCTTTTTAATATAATCCAAAGTCATTAACATCTTTATCATCTTATACACATGTTGTTGTCCTTTCCATTCTGTGTAGAGTGACTTTCTTCATCTCTTCACCTCACTAACTAGTAACTAGGTAGACTTATCTACTAGTTTATAAAATATTCAAATGTTCCCTTTTCCAGGAAGCTTTCTTTGACTCTGAGGCAGGATCATTTTGCTCTTCTTTATGCTCCCAGGATAACCAAAGCTTAATCTTCCTCATTTCCTTTACCAAGTCTTATGAGATCCCTATGTTTCTGCCTCCCTCCATAGGTTATATGCTCCTTGAGTCCACTGAGAATTTGGTTCAACCCTTGACATTCTTTGGGCTGATGGGGAAGACAGTAATCAATAAAACTAATATTTATATTAAATTTGTTCATAACACATGCACACATACATAAAATAGTAATGGAGTTGGACAAATGTGACAGTAGCCATCTGAATACAGTGAGACAGGAACACAGAGGAAGCTATTTACTGCATGGAGTTTGAAGATGTGGGTAGGGATGTTCACAGTCAGAAGATGTGGTTGACTAGGAGGAGACCAGCCTCCATCTAGACCAGCGGTTCTCAACCTGTGGGTCGCGACCCCTTTGGCGGTCGAATGACCCTTTCACAGGGGTCACATCAGGTTGCAATTATCATTAAACTGCCCTTTCTGCCCAGCTGGTGTGGCTCAGTGGTTGAGCACTGGCCTATGAACCAGGAGGTCATGGTTCCATTCCAAATCATGGTTGCAGGCTCAATGCCCAGTGTTGGGTGTGCAGGAGGCAGCCTATCAATGATTCTCTCTCATCATTGATGTTTCAATCACTCTCCTCCTCTCCCTTTCTCTCTAAAATAAATTAAAAATATATTTAAAAACAAAAGAAACAAAAACACCCTGCCCTTTCTGTTATATATTTCAAACCTTTCAGGAGCCGTCACCAACCATCTGAAAGTTCAAAACTCTGAATGGAACAAGTCATGGAACTCAAGAAATCTGGAGAATCAGTGGGTGAAGTGGGTCATGTGGGCCTCATTTCTGTTTATCTTTTCAACAATTCCTTTTGCTTAAATGTTTCCTACAGAAGCACTTGCACTGGCTGAATTTAAGCTCCAGCTTTAGCATACTGAAAAAGTAATGTCTAGTGGCAACTTCATTTTCACAAAATTATGATGCAACCAATTTGGTTGCCTCATGGAGTTCATTATAAAGTGATTCTATATAAATTTGTTGAAAAATAAAGATAGAGAATATATGGTATTGCATTTTTCGAGGATATTTGCTCAAAATCATCTCCCTGGGAATAATTTAAGATTTTAGAATCATTATTAACTCTTTCAGGTCAGCAGGACAACAGTTAGTGCACTAAACAGTTACTTTCTCACTAATTTTCTCTCTTGTGTTTCTTTAGTGACTTAAATGTACTCAAGCATTGTCCCAAAGCTTTGATTAACAGGTCCATGCAAATTTTATAATATTTCTCCAGGATAAAAATATTCTACTTTTCTAAGATTATGTCTTTTGCTCTGAAGAAAAGCTTCCCCCCCTTCCTCTATAACCTTTATCAATTGATGTAATACAGCTTCAAAGAAAACACATCAAGCTCTTTATTTTTGCCTATTAGGGTCTATGGATAATGAGATTGCCCATGTGATCAAAAATGCAATGTTAATCAACGACAGGTAGTTGTCTTTCCCATGATGAAGGTCAGTGTCAGGAATGATACAGGTGTTTCCTTCTTATTTATGGATGGCCTGCATTAGCACTGATTAAAACTGCATATGATGATCGAGATTATCTGGAACAGTGGTTCTCAACCTTCCTAATGCCGCGACCCTTTAATAAAGTTCCTCATGTTGTGGAGACCCCCAATTTCATTGTTAGAAATTGAACATAATTAAAGCATAGTGATTAATCACAAAAACAATATGTAATTATATATGTGTTTTCTAATGGTCTTAAGCGACCCCTGTGAAATGGTCATTCGCCCCCCAAAGGGGTCACGACACACAGGTTGAGAACCGCTGATCTAGAACAAGAGTTTCTGAAGGGGTAACACTTGTATTTGGTTACCCCTGTTTGAAGTCTTGGGACTTGGCATGTCCAGCTGGATAGAGGCCTGTGTGCTGGCACGTTTTCTGAAGCATTAAATAACAAGGTTTTCTTCTCTTTTTATCAGCATTTTCTTCTGTGTTTTATCAATAACACTGAATACAAGAAAACTTTCTTAATATTTTTTTCTATTGGAGCAATGGTTTCTAACCTCTGTCTCTCTTTTTGTCACATATGACTGAATGACACTCATGTGACTTGGCCCATTCTCAGGTACATTCCCAAGGGTACCTATAATTCCAAGTTTAATTCTTCCTCATTAAGAAAGCCAGGGCTGGAACTGGATGCTATAGATATAAGTACTACTTTCACATCTTTAAAAAAAATGACTTGCCTGGCGGTGTGACTCAGTTAGTTGGCACACGGTCCCAAACATCAAAGGGTGGCTAGTTCAATTCTTGGTCAGGGTACATTCCCAGGTTGTAGGTTTGATCCTCAGTCAAGGCAAGTGCAGGAGACAACCAATAAATATTTCTTTCTCACATAGGATATTTCTCTCTCTTGTTCTAAACACACACACACACACACACACACACACACACACACACACTTTAAAAAATGATTTTTTAAAATATTTTAGCTTTAATAAGACATTCATTGAGACCTCTTTGTTTTTTGTTTTTAAATTTTTATTAAATTTATTAGGGTGAGATTGGTCAATAAAATCATATAGGTTTCAAATAAGCCAGTCAGAGAAAGATAAATATCACATGATTTCACTCATTTATGGAATATAATGAACAACATAAACTGATGAACAAAAACAGATCCAGAAACAGAGAAGCATCGATCAGACTGTCAAACCTCAGAGGGAAGGTAGAGGAGGGTGGGGGTAAGGGGGAGAGATCAACCAAAGGACTTGTATGCATGCATATAAGCCTAACCAATGGACACAGGCAACAGGGGGATGAGGGCATGAGTGTGTTGGGCAGGGGGGCAATGGGGAGATAAGGACACATATGTAATACCTTAATCAATAAAGAAAAAAAAGAGATTCTTCCACAGAAGAAATTAAAAAAAGGACCACTCTATGTATTACCTTGGTATCTATTACTCAGTAATTATTGGAAATAGGTTTCATAATCTCAGTCTTATTACAAAACAGGTAACAATAAAGCAGTAACCTATTTACAACAGGTTAACATGAGCACGCTGAAGACTGAAGAGCTATTACCAGCAATTTTCACTGGCAAACCCAGCCCTAAGTAATGAGATATCAAAGACTATTGTTAGATAAAGAACCTGACATCACTATCAGAAGAGATTTCCAACACTAAAAATGTTAAAGATCTTACCTATGTATAAATTGGATCTGAATTCCACATTGTGGTCTCGCACTGCCATTTCTTGTGCTTCTAAAAGAATCTCTTTAATTATTTGGGCTCCTTTTTTGTCACTGAATTCCAATTGAGCCAAAGCCTGGTCAATGGACATTCCTCGAATCAATTTTGCCAAATACCACATCTTGTCTCTGCTGTACTTTATTTGTCTTCGACAATGGTAGATTTCTGCTGGTCTCCGAGGTTCTCCAGGCAGTTGTGGAGGATAAACAATTTTATTCTTCTTCTCCCATCTTCGAGAAATGTCAAGAGACAATATTATATTAAATTGCATGTGGGAGTTTGTGAATTCATTCAGAATAGTAGTAGAGAACCTGTGTTTTAACCACAATTCAAACTTAAGTTTTCTCCTAAAGTCGTTAATCATGTACCAAACTTATTCAAAACGATGACCTTCTTTAAAAGACATAGAGCAATTCTGTCAGAAAGAAAATGTGAAAAAGTTTGGTCATTTAAAAAAGTACTGTATTTGAAAGTCATGAAACTCCATTTCTTAAAATATTGCATACTAGAGGCCCAGTGCATGAATTCGTGCATGGGTGGGGTCCCATGGCCTAGCCAATGATCAGGGCTGATAGGGGCTGTCTCGCCCAGTCCCCATGGGGGCTGATGGTGGCCGGCCAGTGGGAGGGAGGGACTGCAGGAGGTTGGCTGGCCATGGGAAGTTAGCTGTGGGAGTGCACTGACCACCAGGGGGCAGCTCCTGCATTGAGTGTCTGTCCCCTGGTGGTCAGAGCGTGTCATAGTGACTGGTCGACCATTCGTTTGGTTGTTCGGTCGTTCGGTTGCTTAGACTTTTATATATATAGATTATAAGGCAAAGCTTTGTCACCAATTGTAGAACTTGTTATTTAAAACTTCAGGCTTTAGTTTACTTATGTGTAAAATGCTGATAAAAGCAGTCACCTCTAAGATACTTCTTACAAAAATTGCAAAATATAAAGCTAATATAACAGTATAAATATATATGAGTACAAATATATATATATAGTTTATGCAATGAAGTGCTTCACTACTGAAAATTAAAACCAGAATATTACAAAGGCCCCACTGGGTTTAGATTTGCAGTCAGTTCAGTAGATCTGACTACAATTTCTACATCTCTCCTGTTTAACTGTATAACCTGAAAAATTCTGTGACTCCATCTGGGTTTTATTTTCCATATTCAGCATTGTGGTATTAGTTGGTCACCTCATTACAAATATCATCCCATTAAAAACTTGGGGAGCACAAGCAGGCTGCTCATGGAAAGCAGGATCCTGGTACCTGGAGGAGCAAACTGGATGGAGATCAGCATGGAGCCAGGAGTGCAGCCCAGTGTCTGGGCTGAGGTAGAGATCTCGGTGGAGCACTAGGCATTATAGGCTACATTTTTTTTTCATGGGAATTAAAGACAATAACCTAATGAAGAATTTGAGAACCCTAGAGCTATCCCCGGAGCTGTGGATACTTAACTAAGGCACAAAAGCTAGTTTCTGATCTTGTATGCTAAACCAGGTAAGTTCTGATTACACTCTGTGACTGTGTGGTATAAAGGTTGCTGTCTCCTAACCCAAACTCTACCACAGTGAACAAAGGTGGAATGGGTTAATAATTACATCATCTATCTGAAAATGCTGTTGTGAGGTTGAACTGCTATCTACACTAATAAAAGAGAAACATGCAAATTGGTGTCACTCCACTACACCCACCAGCCAATCAGAGTGATTATGCAAATTAACCCAACAAAGATGGCGGTTAATTTGCATACACAGGCGCTGAGCAAAGTCTGAAGGCTCTGGCCGGAGCAAAGACTGAAGACTGAAGATTGAAGACTAAAGACTGAAGAGGCTTGGCTTCTCTGATAGGGGCTGTCTTGCCCAGTCCCCATGGGGGCTGATGGGGGCTGGCCGGTGGGAGGGAGGGACTGCAGGAGGTTGGCTGGCCATGGGAGGTTGGCTGTGGGAGTGCACTGACCACCAGGGGCAGCTCCTGCATTTAGTGTCTGCCCCCTTGTGGGGTAGGCCGCAGTGGAGAAGCCAAGCCTCGCTGAGGCTGGACCAAAGGCCTGGGTCCCGGGTGCTAGAGGAAATCTGGTGCCAGCAGCCAGGGGAAGGAAGGCCTATTGCATGAATCTTCATGCAATGGGCTTCTAGTTTGTACTATAAAACCCTATATCAAAGAGATTATTGGTTTCTAGTGTACAACTCAATAGTTTAACTACTAAAGAGTGCTTTGCCCACCACATTAATCTTAATCAATAATTAGAATTATCATTAGATTCCTGTTCTATTCGGATAGTGCCAAAAATGATAATATACTCTGAGAGCCCTAAAGTTTTGTGATTTAGAAAATCTACTTTGTGATTTAGAAAATTTACTTTGATTGTGTTACAATGCTATTGATTGTCAGCATTACTGGTTTCTTCTGCAATGCCAGTGCTTATTCAATTTTCTCAACTATTTTTAAATTATTTTTTTAATTGTGTATTTTCTGCAAGGTTCCAGTGGTGCTAAGCACATAGAATTCTGAAGGGTACAAGTAATTCCCAAACCATAATATATCCATTTAATACCATCTAAACTTCCTGACCCAGACATTTATTAGAGCTGGCGGGGGAGGGGAACAAAGAACAAAAAGCAAATTTCACTAAGGCTTCCCTTCCACTTAATGCTGTGCTCTAAAAGAGAACAGAAGGTAGGAGAAGAAAGGAGAAAAGATTCCAAGCCATAGATCTGACATTGTGAGAACATCAAACTGAATAAAACCCAGAAAAAACTCACATCAGGCACAAAATAATCAAATTGATGAAAATCAAAGATGAAGAACAAATCTTGAAGTCAATCAGAGGAAAATAATAATGAACAAGGGGTATATTCTGTAATTTAGATGAGTCTCAAATGCATTATCCCAAGTCAAAGAAGCCAGATCAGATTCAAATGGCTACATACTGGTTGATTCTGTTTATATGGCATTCTCAAGTTTTTGCAAAACTGTAAGTATAGAAAACATATTGGTGGTTTCCAGGGACTGGTATGGAAGGTGGTATTGACTAGAAAGTGGAACTAGGGAATTTTTGTGGGTGACAGAAGTATATATCTTAATGGTATTTGTGATTACATGTCAAACTTGCAGAATCATGCATTATAAAGGAGGAATATGACTTGATGTAAATAATACCTTTTAAAAATATGGATGTATGTGGAGAAACTCTGAAGAACAACAATGATTTCATAGAGGGGGTAGAATTTGAATTTAATCTTTAAAACTTGATATGATTAATATAAAACATTTATGTTATTTGTTTAATGTAAAACAATGGGTAAGTGATGTACAGAGTGCTTAGGGATAAACTTACTGTAATTAAACCCCTTCATTTGCACTTAACCATGATAACAGCAATCTCATTACAATCAAGGAACTGTCACTAGAGATCATGAAATTCAAACCATTTATTTTACAAGTGATGGTAGTGGGTCCAGAAGAGGAAATAATTTTCTTAATACACAATATGAGTGGGGAGCTGGAGCCAAGGTTCCATGTTGGAATTCCTGCTCCACTATGTCAGTAAATAGTTAAATTTCAGATAAAACCTCCTAATTATGATGGGGTCCAAACAACCTGGCACTTCTAAGGTCCTGTATCTTCGGGGTCCCACTTTGGGGAGGCTCCATTTGCAATTCTAATGCTGTGTCTAGGAAACCCTCAGTGCCGGCAGCAATGCTCTTCTTTTTTTTCCTTTTATTGAATTTATTGGGGTGACACTTGCTAACACAAATATACAGATTTCAGGTGCACAGTTCCACAACACATCATCTGGACACCGTATTGTGTGTTCACCACCTCAAGTCAAGTCTGTCCATCACCATTTATGCCCCCTATAGCCTCCTTCACCTCCCCCCACCTTTTCCTCCCATCGCAATCCAAACTCTTCAGTTTTGATAATCATGCATCTTACACACTTTAGTGTAATTAGCAACATAAATGCAGATGTTAATAGATTTCTCAGCTAAAATCATTACAGCTTCCTCATTGTCTGTCAGCCACAATGTAGAGATTTTAAGTGTGGAACACTCTAAGTGTACTAAACCCCAAGTTATTCTTTTAATCAGGCAGAGGGGAAAAAAGGCCAGTTACATATGGGGATTGGAAAAGAACAGAGAAATATCCTATTGCTGAACTAGTACCGTTAACAAATAGTGGCACAGACTTCATACTCCTGAGAATGAGACTTCTCTGTGAAGGTGAAGCTTCATTTCAGCGTTGCTAGTTGCTTTCTTACAGGAGGATAATGCTATGTAAGTCCTGTTGACTTATTTACTTCTCCTTTCTCTCCAGAGTCTGAGTCCTAAGCTTCTAAGCTGCTCTGTGGATATCTGATTTTCAATCCAGTCTTAACGGCCAGCTTCTTGGCTCTCTCTGAGTCTGGCTCACTTCCTTCAATTTGAAAGGCAGGGAGACTCCAAGGCCCAATAAATCTTGGTTCAAATAGTGACATGGCCATTATAAACTTGGATAAGTTGTTGAAATCGTGTAAAATGGAACAGTGATATTTCATAAAGATTTCTTGATTCTTTACTTAAATAAGAATGCCATCAACCGATACAGAGTAGGCCCTGTAGATGCTATTTCTTTCTGGTCCCGGACTTACTAGTAGACCTCTTTGTGTGGTACCTGGACTATAATTGGATTTCTGGTGCTATGTCTCTGTACTACCCGCTAAACATCTTCCATTTGCTTCTCCAGACCAGCTTCTACACTTCTCCTACCTGCTATGTGTGCCCAGGGGTTTCATTAATGGACTACTTCCTCCTTTCTCTCTATGTTGATTTTGTCCAATGGGAGGCTCTCTTAGGAGAATCGAGGATAGGAGGAGTGTGAGGTCAGGATATTTTTCATCAGCTCCTTCCTTGACAGGTTACAGTAAGTTGACTGTGCGTTTCTATCAAAGGCATAGTTCCTATTAGCAGGCCTTCAACCTATTCCTTTCATGTCTTCGTTTTGGTAACTCCTCCCTCTCTTGCCCCTTCAGACCAAAGGTGGCAACTCTGACATAAGTAACTGTGGAATACTGTGCTATGTCTTCTTTTAAAAAAATATATATTTTATTGATTTTTTACAGAAAGGAAGGTAGAGGGATAGAGTTAGAAAAATCGATGAGAGAGAAACATCAATCAGCTGCCTCCTGCACACTCCCTACTGGGGATGTGCCCGCAACCAAGGTACATGCCCTTGACCGGAATCAAACCTGGGACCCTTCAGTCCGAAGGCCGATGCTCTATCCTCTGAGCCAAACCGGTTAGGGCTGTGCTATGTCTTCTTGATGTTGTTGTCACTTCTGATCTTGCCCATACATTTATAATAGTACCTTTCAAAACTCTTCTTTATAAATTTTTCTTTGTCTTATCCAGATTATGCCTCATACATAAGCATCATGGCTCTGGAGTAGCACAAATATGGTATTTTTTAAATATTCAAACTATCTTCCTTCCGCACTATCAGAATCAGGCTTAGAAATACACAAAGGTGGATAAGAGAAAACTAGAGAAGTCAGGTGTTACTGGCCAGTTTTGTCACTTCTCCATTTGAAACCAGGAATTGAGCAGAATAATTAGACATATGCTGAGTTCTAGAAACAAATAATTAAATACATTTCAGCACAACTTTTTCAAGTAGAAATGTATTTAAAAGAAAATGAAAATCAACAAATTTGAAAATTATAAAGAAAAAAAGATATGAGTTATATTAATGTAAGCCAAAACAATAGGAAATTAAGATAGTTTTTCCTGATGTGATTCTCAGAATAGATTAATTACTAAAAATCTTCCACTGCTGGGAGGAAAGGTGATGCATGTATATTTTAGGGATAAAAAAAATCTCCTTAAATATAACTAAGACGAGTATTTCTTAAAATTATGTCTCTAATAGCATGGGATGTAGCTCTTCAGGAGAAAATTAAACAACAGACTGAAGAAACATATTATATAAATACCTTTTAATGATAAGTCTATGGTGATCACTGAAGAACTGTCTCATTATAACCAGTGGAGTGTTTTTATTGTTAACATCAGGTTTACATGCTTTCATTCATTCTACCAAATAAAATATTATTCACATGTCTAGTGAGATTCAAGGTGAACTAAAAAAAAATAACCATCCACAGACACAAAATATTAAAATTTACATAGTTTGTAGTAAGTCTTGCATCATTAAAATTGCACTTATTAATTATGCACCATATATAAATGTTCAGGGAGAAATACCCTGGGAGAGAATGTGTTGGATTAACACTATAAAAATGACTGATATGAAAGTCAGGGGTCACTTCAAAGGCATTCTGCACAGATTTGTTTTTACACATAGTGTTATATTGAATTTCTTCGACTTTGTGATATAACCTGCCTCAGAGAAAAGAGTAAAGATGAAAAGATATTTTAGGCTTTTATCAAGCCCAGTAATTATTTTCTATACCTTATGGCATACCTAAGAAATGCTCCCCAAAAATTCCTCTCCATCATTACTTCAAGTCATTGTCAAATTCTTGAATAGCCCCTTTTACTTTTCCATTTTGTTTCTGAAACACTGAATTAAGGGGTCCGAACAATGACCAAAAATGACAGATTGTCAGTAAATTTTGTAAAGTGATGTGCAAATGAATGAATGGATGGATGAAAGGATGAGTGAATGAAAGACAGTATATGTATAAAGCACTTTTTATGATTCTTTGTGAAGCATATATCTCACTTATAAATTAAGAGATTGTGTGATGGTTAACTTTATGCACTAACGTGACTGGGCCACAAATAAGGTGACCGGATATTTGATTAACCATTATCCTGTTTGTTTCTGTGAGGGTATTTTTGGATGAGATTAACATTTAAATCCTTAGAGTGAGTAAAGCATGTTGCCTTCTCTAGAGTGGGTGGGCCTCAACCAATCAGTTGAAGGCCTAAATAGAACAAAAGGGCTAAATCTTCTCAGAGTAAGAGAGAATTCCATACTGGTTGACTGCCTTTGACTAAGACATTGCTTTTACCTGTCTTTGGACTTGAACTGAAATATAGATTCTTTCTGTATCTCATGCCTGTTGGTCTTCAGATGAGAACTACAGCATTGATTCTCCTGTTTTTTAGGCCTTTAGTCTCAATCTGGAAATACACATTGACCCTCCTGGGTCTCCACCCTGTCAGCTCACTCTGAGGACCTTGGGACTTGTCAGCCTCCATCTTGGGAGACAGTTCCTTATAATCTCTCTCTCTCTCTCTCTCTCTCCCTCCCTCCCTCCCTCCCTTTCTTTGTTTCTCTCTCTATCTCTCTGTCTTTGTTGCTGTCTGTCTCCCCCTCTCCTCCCTCTGTTCCTATATTTATAGATATAGATTTATATATACATACGTATACGCATTACATATATCTATTGGTTCTGTTCTCTGGAGAATTCTGACTAATACAAATAGAGACTCAAATAAATGATGCAAGGAGATAAAATACAGATAAAGGATCTCCTAGCTTTTCAGCTTGAACTTGCAATTTATACACTTCCTATCTTCTTTGATGCCACTGTTATAATAATTACCACTACTACTAGCTGCCATTTATTGTCACTATCTGCCAACAATGTACTATCCATTTTACCCATTTTATCCCATTCATTGCTTTGAAAAATTTTTGAGAAAAAAAAACCTGAAGCTGAGTGAATAATAACTTGACTGAACTTAGGTGACTAATAAGAGGTAAGCCCTATAGTATTTGAATGCATGGTATTCTGATTTCAGATTTGGCGTTCTTGATCAGTTGTGGCTCCAACATTAACTTGTTGGGTGCCCTAGGATAACTTTTCCTTGTTTGCCTTTGGTTTCTTGACTCTGTAAAAATGAGGCATTACATTTGATAATCCTTACTGCTCCTCCCAGACCTGACAGGCTGTGATTCCATAATCCTTAAGAAGTAGTTTTTTTTTTTAAAAAAAAGAACTCAGCACTGGATTAGCATCCGCACCGCTGTGTGGGGGAGTTGAAAGTTCTCTTACAAAGCTTTTTGAAGACTCTTTGACTGACCTAAAGGATTTTGCCTACTATTCCTGTGTGTCTGTTGTCTCCATAAGTTTTGCAATATTAAATGAGGTAAGTAGATAAAATGTTCAGTTAGAAATTAGTGTGTGTCTTTCCACTTTCTCTCTCTGTTCTGAATATGGCATGGTTTGCTTAGATCCTTCCCATGTTCTGGGTTCTTCTCCCTCCACTCCCTTCCCATCCCACGGTCACTGGTTCCTGCTTTCTGGGGGCTTAAACATGAATGCTTCTGTATCCACAGATTCTTCATCATATTTATTATTCCCTCACAACTCTGGAAAAAAAATCTGACAAACTAAGCAGGTTTTCCAAAGAGCATATTATACAGATTGTTAAATTTGTTTTTACCAAGAAAAAAAAGGTTCTGTACCCAGATGACTTTAGAAGAGATTAAACTAAACACAATTGCATTCGTTTTTATTTTTTAATTACAGAACTACTCAGAGCTTTTAATGTGTAAATGTGCTAAATTAAACTTCAAGAGAAGATTTATGCAATAGATCTCACACTTTATTGTATTATGAAACCCTTTTTGTTCAAGGCATCTGTAGGACTTACATTCCATAAAAACATATTTTGTATTGTCAACATGTAAATACCTTTGGATTCTCAATATGTAAATAACTCCGTGTATTCACCTTTCCAGAAGACATAATTCAACAGAAGCCAACTTTCTTTAGATCATGGGAATAGGTACTGATAAGTCTTTATGCAAGAGGAGTCTGTGAAGTAAAACTGGTTTGGGAAGAGTCAGGGATTTGTAAGCATCTCAGTTATCACAGAGATAATGAAACACTATGCTTCTGCACCAACGTAAAAAATGAAAATATTAAAGCACATTATTCATTCGCTAATTCTCAAAGTATAATGCATTTAATTTACTCTTTGGAAAACAAAGTTTTAGAAGTTAGTCACACTATAAAAACATCACAAAGCCCCACTTTTAACATATGTTGTGTTTTGATATTATAATCAAGATGACAATGAGTAATATGATTCAAATGTTGTTTGTTATATATATTCTCTATCTGTAGGATATAGCATGAGACAAGGAATTATAGATTAAAGAATATGTGCATTTTTAATATTGATATATTTAGTCATTGTTCTCCATTATGTTGGACCAAGTTACATTCCCATCTTCATTTTATGAGTATATTTTCTCCACTTTCACCCTAAATGGTAAGCATTTTGAGCTTTGTCTATGTAATAAGTTAAAAAAAAATCTCATGATAGTTTTTTAAGTTACTTTTATTAAAAGGTTGAACACCTTCATTTATACCTTATTTGCTATAAGCTAGATACACATATTCTTTGTTTCTCCTACTATTGTTTTTTTCTTGTTATTTTCATTTATTAAACTCTAAAATTTACCTAAAATTTATTTTGGTTTTATATATGAGGTAATAACCAGTTTTTCCAGAATGGCTACAAAATTATATCAATACAAAATAGTAATTTATCTATATCATTTTTATGAAAATTCAACATATTTGAAGGCATTACTTCCAGATATTTTAGATGCACTAATTAGTTGGTCTATTTATATACTAGTATTACATCTTCTTAATTATTATAGATATGGATTATATTTTGACATATTAATTTCTAAGTTATGTTTTCTTACTTTCATATAAAATTCCAGATTGCTTTCCAATTATAAACAAACAAACAAGAAAACATAGTGTTTTTGTTTGGATCACATAAATTTCTAGAATACATTCTTAAAAATATATTTTTATTTTATTGATTTCAGAGAGGAAGGGAGAGGGAGAGAAAGATAGAAACATTAATGATGAGAGAGAATCATTGATTGGCTGCCTCCTGTGCACCCCCCACTGGAGATCGAGCCCACAACCTAGGTATGTGCCCTTGACCAGAATCGAATGAGTGACCTCCTGATTCCTAGGTTGACCCTCAACCACTGAGCCATGCTGGCTGAGTAGAATCATTCAGAAATGATTGACACATTTAGAATGCTGAGTCTTTTTATACAAAAACATAGTATGTCAAGTAATAAAATTGTTACGACATCCTAAATCAGGGGTCCTCAAACTACGGCCCGCGGGCCACATGCAAATACAAATATTGTACTTGTTCCCGTTTTGTTTTTTTACTTCAAAATAAGATATGTGCAGTGTGCATAGGAATTTGTTCATAGTTTTTTTTAAAACTATAGTCCAGCCCTCCAACGGTCTGAGGGACAGTTAACTGGCCCCCTGTTTAAAAAGTTTGAGGACCCCTGTCCTAAATAGCAATTTTTAAAATTATATGCATTTGGACTTTGCATAAATCTTTTACAAATTATAAATTAGTTACAAGTCTGAATTAAAGAAAGAATAATGTAAATATTTCTACTAAAATTATTATTATTATAGGAGTTATTGTTTATATCATAATTTCTTAGATTATTTGTGGATTATTATTAACCCAGATCTTGTTTCCATGGTTTCTTTTTTAACTTTATTGGCCAACTATTTAACCAATAAATTATTTTATATGGGTAGAAACTCAGTTATATAGAAAAACATGCCTTTAATAAAAGGGTAATCCTGAAAAGTCCATGTATGAAGGGCAAATTAAGATAACTAAAAGCAAAAGAAATAATTGAGAGGATGTTGATCATAATGGAAATTTGACTTGTAAAAATATGAATCTCTAAAAATAACATGTGTGAGGATTTCTGTTGGATTTTTAAGCTTTGATTAATACTATATGGTTATGCATGACATAGGAAGCAATTAGAGCCAATTCTAGATAAAAATAATGATTTCTATAATCTGCTTATCTCAAATTAGAGCTAAACTCTAATATTTGGCAATAGGTCTAAATAGTTTCTCAACATTCTCTAGTGTTGATCTGGTCATAAGCTGATAGATAAACTGGTTAGAAAATAAATTATCTAAAATCTTTATTCTCTGTTGGAATCATGCTGCATGGAGGGTGACAAAATTTCTAACTGCTGAGATTTTGGGAAATGAGATTAAAAAGAGTACAGGAGGAAAATATGACGACTGTGAATTTAGCATATACGTGCTTGCTTGCTTCGGGGCGCATTCCATAATGTCCTCATACTAATCCTTGATCTTAGCTTTTTAATGCCTGGTCTGGACTTCACTCATTCATAGGGTTGCCAGGTTAAGAGCTGACTCAACTACACATGACACAGGGCAGGCACATGTGTTGTTTGAGTTCAAAATATATAGTCAGGGTTCCTCTTTCTTCTTCCCTTTCTGGATTCTGAACATGTTGAGAAGAAGAAAGAGTAAACCAGGTAAGAGATTAAATATCAGATTTATTCTCTAAAAGGCTAAGGAAGAAGCATTATGGTGTGAAAGTCAAATGGGCCATTTACTTGAACTATAGGAGGAGGTAGATTTATCAAAGGAGAGAACACCCAAAGCCCACAGAAGAGCCAATCCCTGAAGAAGCAGAAAAAAGATTTCTTTTCTGAGGGTAACTCCTCCCAATAAAAAGGGCTAAACGTATTTATGAATGCTCAGTCATAATCACCCAGTTTACCAATCGGAAGTATCCTCTACCTCACCAATGGCCAGGCAAATAAATAAGCAGAGATATATTTGGGAGAATCCATATAGAAACTGGAAAAATATTAAAAAGGCTGTTTTTCCTACTTCCATCCTGTGTTTGTACTGTATTTAGAAAAAAATGGCCTGGTTGGTTCCCAGGCCAAAGAAATGTGGAGTAAAGGCTCAGCAAGAAGAAACTGGGTCTATTTTTACTCTAAAATTTCTATATTCTTTGTTGATCTTAACTTACAGACTGAGATGCTCAACTGGGATCCTCATCCTTGTTGAAAAGGCAGCAGCCAATTCTAGAAATTCTCTGAAGCTTGAAATCCTACCAATAGCAGAACTGACCTCATATTATTTCTTTACAGCTAATTAAAAGATCAATTCTGCTTAGTAAAAAATAAAAATTAAAAAAGCCAGATTTCTTTTCAATGACATTCTTCTAGTTCTGAATATAACTGATTTAAACAAATAAACAGAAATGGTTAGAATAAAAAAAAATGGTTAGAATCATCAGAGTTTGGAACTAAAGATCTATGTGTTTTGTTCTTATTACAGCCCCAGTTTAGAAATAACACACTCTTGAGTATATTTTAAGCCAGGTGCAAGATTTATCTACAATTGTAGGGCAAATGGCAAGAAGAGGGCACTATAAGGGCAAACAGTTAAAAGCTATCACACTCTGGGGAAAGAAAGTATGTTTTTAGTTATGAGTATTATTTTTCCTCTTAGTTATCTATACAAACTTTGAATTATTTTTCTTTCAATAACACATAAAGGGAGAAATAAACACATAACTTAAAGAAAAGGAATTGATAAAATACTTTAGACTGGATTTCTTAGCAGCCAGACTCAGAACTGAGCAAATGTAGAGTGAGCAGGCTGTTGTAATGGAGTACGGTATTTACATCTTCATGCCCCAAAGAACATGTGTTTATAGTTTGTTCACTATCTTATTAATAACCTTTGATGCGTCTTTCTCTTATTTTACTACTGATTGACTAAATGTGACCTAAATGTTTACACATCCAATAGATGCATTAAACATCATAGTAGAAAAACTATAAGATATCAATTCTCTTATCACTTTTGTAGTGATGGAAGCTTTTTGTAACTTAAAAGCTAGCATGAATCTCTAATGAGTGACTTGATGCTTCTTAATCAACATGCTGGCAAAAAACAGCCAAGTATTAGTGGAATGTTCTAATGGTATATACTCTGTGGGTGGGATCAAGTCCAACACAGACACATTCTTCTGTTGGTCTGTCAGAATGTTCCCAACCAGCAGGAGTTTTGGTCATTATATGAACAAGTTATCTTGGAAGCAAAAGTTTATATATACATATATACATATACATACATACATACATATACATGTACATACACATACATATATGTCAGAGTAAATAAAATATATGAATAAAATCAATGAATAAGTGACAAAATGCATGCAAGCTATGTGGGTATTTTTTTCCTTATACAGAACCCTTTACAAATATGGACCAACCAATAGCTACATATTTAGTTTCCATAACAAATCCCCTGAAGAAATGGTTCTATAGTATAAAAATTCACTTATCCTTCCAATTAATTTATTTAACTCCATCCTGATGCTATTATTTGGGAACCTAGAAAAATTATTTTTTTTTAATTGCTTAAATTATTACAAAGAGTATTACATGTTTCTCCTTTTTTTCTCCCGCCCTTGAAAATCCCCTGGCCTCCCCTACCCCCCAGTGTCTGTGTCCATTA
>NW_005371455.1:732530-738927 GCF_000412655.1 Myotis brandtii | reverse complement strand
GGTTTAGCAGCCCCTCAGAAGACCTGCAGAATCTAACTGTCCCTAGCTCATACACACACACCACACACGTCCACACACTCCTCTATCACTTCCTTACACTCTCACACTCTCTCCCTCCCTACCTTCCTGCTGGTCGCCATTTTTCCCTAGAAAAATTATTACAAATGTTTCTGAAAAATAAAAACATTACAAACATTTCTGAAAAACAAAAAATTTCTACTGAGAATAATTAGACATTTTTAAAGAAAAGAAACAATGTTAAAGAACTTGCCTTGATTCTCTAATTGTTCTCCTATGAGACCTTCAAAAATAAAATGCATTTACAATTATTTTAAAAATATTTTGGTGCTAAAAGATAACAGAACCCAGAAAAGAGATGGAACAAAATGTTAACAATGGTTATCTCTGGATAATAGGTTTATGAGATATTTTTTCTTTTTATTTTGTTATATTTTTACAATTTTCCTATCATTAAAATATTTTATTTAGTATAAGTGATAGAAATTAAAAATATATGGACTAATGAAATAAAAGTTGTTTCTATAACAATAAAAAGTCATAATATCATAAACTGTTTTTAAATTAAATCAACAAATATTTCAGGTGCCTACTGTGCTCTAAATACATAGCAATCCTCTTGTTTCTTATTCTTAAATACAAGATCAACATTTCTCTAGTCTCTATATTCTTGAGTCAAGCTTTGAAAATACCTGGCTGAGAGCAGTTTGCAGTGTTCTAGGACATGAATGCGCACTGGACCCATTCATTCCCTTCAACGCCGTTGTATGGCTCCACTTTAAATCAATCAGAAAAGGCAATATCCTCTGCTCAGGTTTCCTTACCACTTTTCTGTTCAATGTTGTGATGCTTGTGGGCAATTGCCCAAGTGTGAAGTTAAGTGGGAGGATTCATTACTGTGACCAAGAGAAATGAAGTTAATCTGTCACAAATCCACAGGTAATGTGATGTACTTTTGTTCCTTTCAAATTCATCCAGTTTGTCTGTTTTATCTGCGACAAAATTTCTCTAGTTCCTTAACTTGAAAGTTGAAATTTGTACATGGGATTATACTGTGAAGCCTCACATAGTGGAAAAAAAACACACAAAAAAACCAAAAATAAAACAGCAAAGAGAGTTGGATGAGTGCAATGGAAGTCCCAGCTCTCCTCAAGCTCTTCAGTGTGCATTAGGTAACCTCGAGCCAGCCCTGCATAGCACCTTGCTGGGCCCAGTTTGCTCATCTATTAAATGAAAATGTTCAAAGAGAAACCTTTATGACCATTTTACCACTGATATTAATACTAATATAGTTCTTTTTTTTAATATATTTTATTGATTTTTTACAGAGAGGAAGGGAGAGGGATAGAGAGTTAGAAACATCGATGAGAGAGAAACATCGATCAGCTGCCTCCTGCACACTCCCCACTGGGGATGTGCCCGCAACCAAGGTACATGCCCTTGACCGGAATCGAACCTGGGACCCTTGAGTCCGCAGGCCGACGCTCTATCCGCTGAGCCAAACCGGTTAGGGCTAATATAGTTCTTCATATGCAGCCAATATTTTGATTTCTGATTTGTTAATTTTTTTCATTTTTAAAAATCACTTAAGTGGTTTATTAATACCAAATATAAAATGTGACTCTGAAGAGAGAAAACAGATCCACCATAATTATTGTTTATGTGCAGTACAAGCAGGGAGCAAAGTACAGCAATTGTGTGAATTCATAGTGAGTGACCGAATTTGTTTACAAGTGTTCAATTTTCCCTCCTCCACTCCTCCTACTCCTTCAGTGTGGCTAGATTTCTAAAAACCTGCATTTGGTATGAATCTTTCTCCCTGAGATATTTTCTTGCTTATTGTGTATTTTGTTGTATTCATTGAAGGCTTCTTATTTTGACAAGAGACATCAAAGATACTTGCCAGTGTGCATTTGCCAAATAACAACATTAGGCAGATTTACAACTTCTTAGTGGAAGCATTACAACTGTTGACGGTGAGAATACTTTGGGAGGCAGGGGCTATGCCTCTCTCATGGACCTTAATTATACTGACAATAATGACAGAGTGTGGGGGACCTTTTTTCTGCCAAGGGCCATTTGGATATGTACAACATCATTCATGGGCCATACAAAATTATCAACTTAAAAATTAGCCTGCTATATTTGGTCAAACATTTAATTAACTCACCCCTAATGCCTTGGCAGGGCCAGACCAAATGACTTCCCTGGCCTTATATGGCCCACGGGCCAGATGTTCCCCAACCCTTGTGTAGAAGCTGTAATGGAAGCTCAGTACTCATAATCCTAGCATGTGCCACATTTGATTATCTGGCTAACAGAAGATCTATTCTCCTTGAATTCCACCTCTCCAAAATATCTCATTACAGAACTTCAAAGTAGTGGTTTGAGAGCCAGAAGAGAAGGAAATTGAACCAAGAATTCACAATTTATTTAGAAATGTATCTCTCTTCATGTGGAGAATGTTGTCTAAAATTGTACTTCAGTTCTACTTTGGCTTGCTTTGGAGAACTTTGACATTTCCTCTAATGAAAAAGATGCTTTTAGGTTCTATGTGGGCCTTTTTTGTTTGTTTGTTTCTTCAAAACAATTCCTATGTTCTTTGCAAGTTAAACATTATTAGGAAACATTAGAACTTTGACATTTCCTCTAATGAAAAAGATGCTTTTCGGTTCTATGTGGGCCTTTTTTTGTTTGTTTGTTTGTTTCTTCAAAAACAATTCCTATGTTCTTTACAAGTTAAACATTATTAGGAAACTCAATCAGATCTCAGGGATATAAACAAGGAAACCAGCATCTCCCACAGGTTCACTAGGTAAAGTGCTCTCAAACTAGCTTTATTATTCAGAGCCATCATGCAGAATCAGAAAAGGTGGTGTAAGTAATCAAAATACACGTGTGTTTTTTTCATGCATTGTTTACAATCATCCTTATAGAGCTCTCTGAGAAAGATAATGGAGTGGAGTGTGAGCCTAGCCACATGCTTCTATGCATGGGGAGGTGGGAATGGAGTGGACTGTGAGCCTGTGCCCCACATTCTCAGGGCTGATTAATCCCTGAATAAATTCACCAATTTAGGCTACGCCTAGATTGGCACATAGTATTTGGCTAGTAAAATAGAAGTGACTCTAGGTCTTTTAGACAGAGGGAATTTAACTCAAGGTTACTATAGGCACAATAGAGCTAAGAAATCATACTATGAATGAGATAACACTTAGAAATTATCAATTGTCAGGAAGCGTCTACTAATCCTAGAGAAGAGGGACAACAGGGTCATCTGGCAAGAGCTGGAGGCTGATGGTGATATATGTCTGAGTATAGGGGCTGAGGAGATTGAGGGGTTGCAGCCAACACCAGAACACAGTACAGAAAAAAAAGTGAGAAGGGGATAAATACTCTAGCTTCTCTCTTTCTCAAGCCCTTCCATCATATACCATTGCCCCCCATTCCATACTTAAATTTACCTAGAAAATAGAAGATCCAGAGAACTTGGAAGTATAGTTTCCTATGATATAGAGCTGAGAAGGGCAAAGGAGGGATGGGTAGAAGAGCATTATGGCACAGTGGGTAAAATAAGTGAGCAATTTCTTGGCGAAAATGGAAGGAAAGTCACTGGTAAACAAAATAATAGTCCACCAAGATGTCCAGAACCTGTAAGTATGTTACCTCACATTGCAAAAGAGACTTGCCAGTGTGATTAAATTAAGGATCTTGAGATGGAGAGACTACCCTGGATTATCCAGGTGGGTTCAGTGGAATCACAAGTGTCCTTTTAAGAAAAGGGCAGGAAATTAGACTCAGAGAGGAGATTTGAGGGTGGAAGCACAAGGAGGAGTGATGAGGTTTGAAGACAGAATGTAGGTGGCCTCTAGAAGCTGGAAAAGACAAGAAAACAAATTTCCCCTTGAGCTTCCTGAAGAAATGTTGCTCTGCTGACACCTTAATTTTAGCTCAGAAGACCCACTTAAGACTTCTGACATTTAGAACTATACCCCAGCAGAAGTGGCTCAGTGATTGAGTATTGACCTATGAACCAGGAGGTCACTGTTCGATTCTCAGTCAGGGCACATGCCAGAGTTGCGGGCTTGATCCCCAGTAGGGCTCAGTGAAACAGCAATATCAAAGTCCAATGTTTACCTAGAGAGAGAGAGAGAGAGAGAGAGAGAGAGAACTGTATAGATAGTACTGTGTGGTTTTAAGCCATATAAGTATGTGGTAATTTTTGCACCAGCACTAGAAAATTAATTTATTCAGGAACAGTATAAAAATTGTTATTAAAAATATCCTAAAAATTAAAAGCAAAGAAATCTACGGGAAAGGTACACATTAATCAGGTGAGTGAGAGTTGGCTCATTCCATCCTTTGTTGATGTGCTCCTTCCAACATCACTGGTTTCCCATTCTACGTCCATTATATAACTTCAACAGAGTCTGAACACACCCCGATTTGCCTGTTTTCTATTCCCCAATGAGTGTAAATGGGGCATACAGGGGACACCCAGCCCTGGTTATTTCATAAGTAAATATTGAAGTCAAGTATTAATTGACTTGACTTTTTTTTTCCCTTTCACCCAGTAATTGAAGCACATTTATCCTTCCCCACCATCAATGTAAAATAAAATAATTGTTCAATTAGTAAGAAATGATTCCAGAAACGACTCATTTCAGAATCTACTAATTCTGTACCTAACACTTTGCTCTGTCAACTGGAATTAAAAAAGTTAAGTGTCAAATAAAGATGTGAGAAGGGCTCGCCTTAACAAGGTCAGGCTTTCTGAAACAGGTTACAGCGGGAGGAAAACACAGCATTGGGCCCTGTCAAGACCTTCATGGCTAAATGGAAAGGGACAGGGGTTCAATTTGGACAACTCAGGATCGGAGACAAACCGGAGGAGCATGGCTGATTTCACCCGCCAGCGCTGCTTCGCCACCTGACTCCGTGTGGCAAAGAGGGGAAGCAGCTGCTGTCTCAAATTTGGTCAGTGTCACGGGTCTCAGCTCCCTTCCTCCATTAGGACTAACAGTACCTGGCATTTCTGCTGTTAGCCCTGGCCTCGTGATTAGGTGTGGAAAGTGCATACGCTGTGCTCTCATTCTTGCCGGCTTGGGGAAGACAGCCCTGCCTAGGCCTCTCCGACACACAACATAAGTGGGCTTGGGGTTTTTCTTTTGTTTATTGGTATTAAAGAGAGCAGGGATTTCTGTAAAACTTTACTTGTTTATTGATTTAAGGAGTAAAGGCCCTTTATTTTATTCTTCTAATTAAAATGTTATTTAAGGAGGTAAAATTCTGAGCCCCCTAGCCATCCCTGTATCTTTCTATTTCATCCTCTACCAGACTTCCCTGCAACAAAAAACCCCTTCTTTGCCTTGGGCTTCCGAGGGTTGATTTTGCCTTCTTCGTCATTGCTTTAAGGTTTTGACCTCCAATCCCATAGCACTGATGATCCCTCCACTTTGGTGTAAATGAGATGTAGCTTGTTTTACTGGAGGTTTGATTGGGGGCATGTCTAGAGATGGCTTAGTTGGTTACAAGAATATTAGAGTCTTTTTAAAAATTTATTTTATTTTATTGTTAATCTTCACCCTAGGATATTTTTTCCATTGATTTTTAGAGAGAGTGGAAGGGAGGGGGAGAGATAGGGAGAAAGATTGATGTGAGAGAGACGCATAGATTGGTTGCTTTCCACACTTGCCCGACCAGGGCTGGGGCTAGAGCCTACAACCAAAGTATGTGCCCTTGACCGGAATTGAACCCAGGATCCTTCAGTATGAGGGCTGATGCTCTATCTACTGAGCCAAACCAGCTAGGACAAGACTTCTACTCTTTAAATCTTGAGTTCACAGCTGACAATTTATAGCATCCCCAGGTTTCTCATCTTAATAATACAGAGGATAATGTTTACACTTAATTTATAGGGCTGTTCTATGGAATAAATGCTTAATTCAATGGAAAGTGTTTTACATTTTGCCTGACACGTAATAAATTATTTTATTTATTTAATTATTTTATTTTATTTGTTTAAATTTATTGTTGACAGCATTACAGATGTCCCCCATTCATCTCCTTTGCCCCCCTCCTTCCATCCTTTGCCCTATCCCAGGCCTTCCCCACACTATTGTTTGTGTACATGGGTTATACATATATGCATATATGTTCTTTGGTTATGTTCAATATTCTTGTTCTTAAAGGATAGAAAGTGACCAGAATGGAGAAGATGTAAGTACAAGCATTTGTTGATTCTACAGATTGATGAGGGGTGAGTGTCTTATGTTCCTTGGTCCTAATCTCTGTTCTTTATCTTTAATCAGCCATTGATCAGGGCTTAGGGCTGGCTGTTTGCTTAGCTTGAATGTAACTCACAACAAAAGCCCTGATG
>NW_005371455.1:724565-732248 GCF_000412655.1 Myotis brandtii | reverse complement strand
TTGGACAATAATCGTGCACCTATGGATGAGGACAGTGGGTGGGGAGTGAGGGCGGAGGGTGGGGCGGGAACTGAGAGGAGGGGAGTTATGGGGGGAAAGAAGAGGAACAAATGTAATAATCTGAACAATAAAGATTTAATTTTAAAAAAAAGAGTGTTAGGCTCTCTACTTATTCAATAGTGAAAGCACTTAGGAATTGTGTCATAGCATTTCTAGGTTTATTGATATACAGTCACCTGAACATATTACACACTATGAGATTCCCTACAAAAAGTTTAAACTTCTCCAAATACAGTGTTTCCCTAGGTAGCAAAGAGGACATGGAATAGGTGCTTCAGGCTTCAGTTTTCTTAACACAAAAATTCTAGTGTATCTTTCTCTCTTTAGAATTATATTAAAATTGGGCAATATAAATCTAAACATGTTGTTGTTGTTATTTTATCTTTACCTAATTTCTAGGCAAACACTTAAGGGTTTCAACTTATTAACAGACTTAGGCCAAATTCTTTTAAATGATTGATTTGATTTTTTTTCCTCTTTAGTTGCCCAATGGTATTATTGAATTACAACATTGACTGTTCATTTTGGATCACTAGATGCTCAATGCCAGTGATTCCCTTCATCTCATCCATAACTTTTCCTTTAGGAAAATGTCTCTGAATAACAGCTCTAATCTAGATGACCTTGGGTATGGTGATGCATTTTTTAGAAATAACATCAAAGGTACAATCTATGAAAACTTGATAAAGTAAACTTCATTAACATTAAAAACTTCTGCTCTGCAAAAGACAATGTCAAGAGGATTAAAAGAAAAGACACAGACTGAGAGGAAATGTTTGCAAAAGATATATCTGATAAAAGACTATTGTCCAAAATAAACAAAGAACTCTTAAAACTCAAAAATAAGTAAACAAACAATTCAATTACAAAATGGCTCTATGACTTTACCACGCACCTCCCCAAAGAAAATATACAGGTAGACAATAAGCATATGAAAAGATGTTATATCATCTGGGAAATACAAATTAAAACAACAATGAGATACCATTGCATACCTATTAGAATGCCAAATTCTGAAACACTGAAAACACCAAATGCTGGCAAGGATTTGGAGGAATAGAAACTCTCATACATTGCTGGTAGAAATGCAAGATGGTACAGCAATTTTGAAAGCCAATTTGGCAGGTAAGAGTAAAACACTCTTACCATGGAATTCAGCAATCAAGCTTCTTGGTATTTACCCAAAGGAGTTAAAACCTTAAGTTCACATGAAAACCTGTGCATGAATGTTTAGAGCAGCTTTATTCGTAATTGCCAAACATTGTAAGCAACCAAGAAATCCTTATTAGATGAATAGATAAATAAAATGTGGTACATATAATCAGACAATGAAGTATGTTCAGCACTAAAAAGAAATGAGCTCCCAAGTCATGAAAAGACATGGAGGAACCGTAAATGCATATTATTAACTGAAAGAAGCCAGTCTACAAAGGCTGGCTACATCCTGTGTGATTGCAACTACATGATATTCTGGAAAAGGCAAGACTGTGGAGGCAAGAAAAAAATCCATAATTATTGGGGGTTAGTGGAGGGAGATGAATAGGTAGAACACAGATAATTTTTAGGCCGTGAAAATACTCCATATGATACTGCAATGATGGATATATCACTATACATTTTCCCAAACCCACGGGGCCTACCACATCCACAGAGAACCCTGAGGTAAACTATGGACTTTGGGTGATTATGATGTGTCAATGTGGGCTCATCCTTAGTAACAAATATACTGCCCTGGTGAGTGATCGATAATGGGGGAGACTATTCATGTGTAGAGATAGGGACTATATGGGAAGCCTCTGTACATTTCCATAAAGCTACAAGTGCTCTAAGAAAATAAAGTCTTAAAAAATGAAAACATAAAGTCCTATATAGTAGAGAGGATACCAATTCAATTATAAATAGAAATGACTCTGATCTGAAGATGGTTTGTTAAAAAAAAAAAAAGCCTATTTTCAGGTCATTTCTTTCCATTCCTTGACCAGCTCTATAAATTCCCCCATTGGTCCATCTGCTGAAAGCCCACTCACCTTTCTGATTTCCACTCTTTCAGTTTCAGATTAGATGATACTTTGTCATAAAATCATCACAGTTGCTCTTCTCTTTATTTACTACCTCTCCTCCCTTTGCCCTATTTCTCCATTTCTGATTGACCATCTACCATAATTTTTACTGCTCTGTTTTACTATCAAAATAACTCCCTGGAAATCTTTGACATTTATTTATACCATAAATAAAGAACTTAGTCATTACACACTGTTAGCCATTCTTGTCCTGGCACTGTAAATTCTACAACGAAATCCTAGGTCCATGTATTGATCATTGAAATCAAGGCTTTTCAGAGGAGATTCCAGCATTATAAACATAAGCCTACATTAAAAATATGCAGAGCTGCATAGAGGAAAAATATCATGCTTCAAAAGAAACTATGAATTGTTAAGATCACAGCTTTCCGGCTGCCTGCCTCTCGTCTTTCATTGTCTTTGAGTTATTTTATAACTCTGTGAATAGTAGCTGATAACAATAAAAATAATTCTTGCCTACAGACATGCAGATTCTATCAATTGACTTTCCTTCTTCATGGTGGAAGAGGCCCGTTTGCTCTCATTTGAACATTCATTTTCACATCGTGGAGCTATAAATATGTCTTTTGAACTGGTTGCAATATCTTACGAGTTCCCTCATTAATAATGAGTTATATAAAATATTTAATGCATGTTCATTTTTATTTCTGTAACAAGGTCATGGTTTTGATATGTTTTGGAAAATTATTATTTAATAACAGGATGCCTAATGTCATAATGCCAGGGAGAAAAAGGTTCTGAATTGCCCCTCTACTTGAAATCCTCACATTACCCCCGCCCCCTTATCTGCTGTTTTGTTTCCCATGGTAAATAGCATTTCTGAAATATTAAATGGAAAGTTCTAGAAATAACAATTTAAAAGATCTACATTGCCTGCCATTCTGAGTAGTGTAATTAAATATCACACCAACCTGCTCTGTGCTCACCACCCACCTGAAACATAATCGTTTCTTTGTTTAGCATATCCACGCTGTATATATTACCTGCCTGTTAGTCACCTAGCTGTCTCTGTTATTAGATAAGTTAATAGACAGAGAGGGGGAGAGAGAGAGAGAGAGAGAGAGAGAGAAAGAGAGCACATTTACATATTTTTATTATAGTATATTGTGATATTGTACTATTTTATTATTAGTTATTGTTGTTAATCTCTTATTGTGCCTAACTTATGAATTAAACTTTATCATAGGTATGTCTCTATAGGAAAATACATAGTAAATATAAGGTTAGGTACTATTCGCAGTTTCAGGCATCCACTAGGGGTCTTGGAACATATCCTTCATAGATAAGGGGACTACTGTACTAGGTCCCTTGGTGTGATGTTATCTATCATGCTGGCACAAACTCCATAGCACTTTGCAATGTCATCAACTCTCCCATAAGCAGAGATAACTTCCTTCCCAGATTCCTCCACAGGCTCTTTTCCTGCTACTTCCCTTGGATCCTCTGCAATTGGTTTTAATTTTCCTTGAATGCACCCCCACAGCTTGGTTCCTGTGGTTGCTCTCTCCTGACTTCCTGCCTGCTTCCTCTCCACATGGACATAGACTATTGACCCTGACCCCCACACCCCCTCAGACTCAGTCCACTCTCCTCCTCGCCCATGAACACTGTTGGCTTAATACTTGAATACTTTAATAGGATGGCTTCCTAATCCCAGCTCATAAAACCCAGAGGGTCCGTAACAACCATTTCAGATAGATAATGCCCTTCAAGAAGACTTAGTGCAGTAGAGCTGAATGGAAAATTAGAAAACTTCTAGCTCAGAACCCTCATTGTATGGAGGAGGACACTGCTATTTATTACTTTCACCTGCAGTTTCATATCTGAGGAGCACTTAATTTATGAGTGACTTGTTCTTATGCACCAAATTCCTGTGCCCTCCAAGGGACAATCCTTTCTTTTCTTTTTTTGTCTAGTTCTAAGCACCTGGGGAGTGATTGACCTTAGAGATGTCATTCTTTATGCAAATGGAAAAAAAGCTTTCTCTTATTCTTATGCAGATAGGCAGTGAATAGGTCCCCGGATTCCTGCAGTTTATAACTTACTTTCTCTACTCTGAGGAGAAGCCCTTGTTCCTTCATTTTCCAGTAAAGTGCTAACATATTGCTAGCACTCAATAAAGTTTATAGTTGTTAGGAATTTCAATTTAACATTCCTAACATTTTTATGGTGATTAGATGTAGCTAAAATAATACAGAGGTATTCATTTGTAGGCATTACATGTTCCAACAATGTTTTTAATTGAATCAAAAATTATTATTGATAACATAGTTGTGATTTTTTGTTTTTTAATGGGAGAAGCTCCTAAATACTAAGCAATCATCTCTCATAAGAACCTTAGAGACACAACAGTTTAATAGTTTTAGTTTTAATTTTCTCTTTTTAATTCCCAACATCATTTAAATTGTTTGTTTCTTATTTTCTCTCCTAAATTGTAAGCTCCCAGAGGACACAGATGAAAATTCATCTCGACATTAATTCATCCTACTAGTGCTCACTCAGTGCAAGTCCCTGTGGATAGCGTGTGCGGCATAAGTGATCTGAGGATCAAATATACCCTTGACTTAATTAGTAGGTGACAGACAAGGAGAAATTGCATCTGAGTAAAGCAGACTGGAGAAAAGTGCTGAGTGAGCTTAACTGTGAAAGGGCCCAGGCAGGGCATGTGTTGGGAGGAGGCAGGAGTGCATGGGGGTGGCATACAGAGGCTGGCTCCCAGGTAGCCAGGAGGCCCTACAGTTGGCCATAGGAGGTGGGAAAGGAAAAAGAAAGTCCAAGAAACAAAATGAGATTTGGAAAGTAGGGAAGAGAAGACAGGCTTTTACCTACTTCAAAATATAGAAGAAGTCATCTTATTTGGAATTCATTGACAAAAACTGTATGCCTTTGGGTACATTTCTTTTTCTTGCCAAAGATGGTGAATCTAGAGAACCTAAATTTGACTTATATGTTATGACTATCAAGGAACTTCCTCATAATCACAGGACAGTCTGTAGATAAATTTCTATCTGGGTTATAGTTGGGGGTTACAAGGTTAACTTCTCTTTAGAAAGTAAATGTTTAAATCCTCTGAATTGGGAATTGTTCCCAGTTTTTAAGAGGTGTAATGGGGCCTGTGCTAGTAAGACGGTGATGTTAACAGTACTTACTTATCTTTCATAGCAGGAGCTTCACTGGGCAGGATTGTTTTCTGCGTTAATTTTGACAAGTCTATGAGTTGCTCTCTTTTTTATAGTTTTATATTTTTAAAATCTTCCTTTGACATATCCACAGCTGAATCTTGCCCCTGTCAAGATAAATTGCTTCTGCTATGCTCCAGGAGCACATTTTACACACACACACACACACACACACACACACACACACACACACACGGCTACTGGTGTCAACCTCTGAAATAGGCACATTTATATGTTGGCTAGATTATACTCTCCACTAAAGAAATGGAAAGTTAATCATTTTTCTTCATACTGTTAGCACCTACCACAGTTAAAGGCATCATCATAATAAAAGGCTAATAGGCAAATGGTTGTCACACTGTGATGCCATAACACCGTGACACTGTAACCACCGATCAGCAGGTACCTGAGGCTGCGTGGTGCCAGGTCGGGGTGGGGGATCTGAGGCTGCACCCCCCACCTGGTGACGCTTGAGGGGGTGGCATCGGCCAGGTCTCGGTCTGGCGTGATTTCAAGGTGCACACAGGTGGGCGAGGACTTGACTCTGGGTCCCACGGCATGCCCCAGACTCTGACAGGAGGGAGATTTTCATATACATTTTACTATTTTTTTTTAATCTCTGACACTTCTATTATAGAGTAAGGGCATATAGCAATATTAAAATATTTCCTCTAATTAATTCCCTTTTAATGTGCATGAATTTCTTGCACTGGGCCACTAGTATGTTAAATAAGTGGCAATAGGGAACTCAAGACCTACTTTCACTTGTCTGTAGATAAGTAACATTTAGGAAGCTGTGAATGGATGCAGATCAAAAAAGTAGTTGGTGGTTGACCTGGAAGTACAATCTCAATATTTTTTTTCTTAGGTCAAGATGACAATGACTATGACTACTACTATTACTACTCCTAAGATAATTTTTTGTATGGAGTGTCAATAACAATATTACTACAAAATAAAACCATTATTGATCCCCTACAATATGAAAAATTTATGTGTATGGGATATTATACTTTATCCATATTTGGAGAATCCACAGATTTACATGTACTTGTATATGTATATGTATATGTGTGTATGCATATGTACTAATCTGATTTTCACAACACCTTTATGACCTAGGCACCAATATCCTTTCATTTTTATTTTTTAGAGGTAAAGAAACTGAATACAGATTGCTAACTAACTTGCTTAAGTTTTTACTATGAGTTAGGCATATTTTACATCTTATATCATTTGATTATCTCCACAGGTTTATGAAAAATGTATTTAAGACTGTTTACAAATGAGAAACCATGGATGAGAATAATTAAGTAAACCTCTCAAGCTCATCAATAAGCATAAAGTCAGGAGTTTTCTAGCTCTAAAATCTATATTTAACCAGGTCTATCCAAAATCAAAATAAATTGATAAATGCTGTTGGGAAATATATTAGTTATCCCTAGTGTTGACTTCCTATGGATATGGGTAACATATATTCTGGAATAAAAATCAGGACAAATGACAGGGAAAGACAAAATACCATGTGATTTAATTTATATGTAAAATCTAAAGAAAAATATAAATGAATAAGTAAAACAGAAACAGAGTCATAGACACAGAGAACAGACTCATGGTTGCCAGATGAGAGGGATTTGAGGGACTGGATGAAAGAGGTAAAGGGATTAAGAAGTACAAACTGGTACTTACAAAATAGCCATGGGGATGTAAATTACAGCATAGGGACTATAGTCAATAATAATGTAATAACTATGTATGATGCCAGGTGGGTGCTGGAAATATCAGGGGACACTTTGTAAAGTATATCACTGCTTACCACTATTAACCTAATACAAAATAACATTGAATATAAATTGTAGTTGAGAAAAATTTTTAAATAAATAAAATTTTTAAATAAATAAAATTTTTAAAAAATCAGGACAAATGACCTGAAATAATTCACATAAACTTTTGAGAGACAGGATCCTGCTGACATATTCAAGACCTAGAGTGGTCATGCCTTTGGCAAACATTCTTCCCTGTGCTGATTTTGTAGAAGCTGGGTTCTTCCTTGGTTCACTAGAAGGCCAAACATCACTTCTAATTAATGACTTAAAACAGATTCCAGAATGGCTCCTGCAGACAGTTTCTCCCTTGAGAACTCCTATACTCCCTGCCTGAGAAAAATGAGGCTGATGGGTATGCACCCTTAACAGGTGAACTCCATTGCAAGTAACACCATCATTTATTATATGCCGATTGCAATCTATGCTAATAAAAGGGTAATATGCTAATTAGACCGAAAGACCTTCCAGGAGACCTTCTGGACAAAGCCATGGTGGCGGGGCTGGGGCAGAGGCGGTTAGGGGCAATCAGGCCAGCAG
>NW_005371455.1:709360-724475 GCF_000412655.1 Myotis brandtii | reverse complement strand
TTGGGGGCAAGCAGGCAGGCAGGAAGAGTGGTTAGGGGTGATCAGGCAGGCAGGCAGGTAAGCAGTTAGGAGCCAGCAGTCCTGGATTGCGAGAAGGATGTCTGACTCAAAATCGGCAGTCGGACATCCCCCAAGGGGTCCCAGATTGGAGAGGGTGCAGGCCAGGCTCAGGGACACCCCATCCCTGAGCACGAATTTCCTGCACCCCACTAGTCCTCCTATATAATAAAAGGCTAATATGCAAATAGATCGAACAACTGAACAACTGGTCACTATGACATGCGCTGACCACCAGGGGGTGCACGCGGAACATGGTGGGTGATAGCAGCAGGCAGCAGAGCATGGAACATGGCAGGCGTCGGCCACGGCAGGATGGTGGAGCAGGTGAGCAGGGGCGCCAAACCAAGGTGGGGCACTGGTCGCTGTCATCAGGGCGAGCCTCTGGTGGTTACTGAAAATTCTTTGCTCCCACGTACCGTGGTCCTGCCCGGCACTTGCACCTGCTGCCAGTGCCAGCCCCGCTCACACCCACTGCTAGCGCCGGAGCTACCACTTGCACTCACTGCCAGCGCCTGGCACTGGCCATGATCGCTCAGCGCCATCAGCGGGTATGAGTGGCAGCTGCTGGCCCTGATCACCCCTCAGGGCTTTTCCACCTCCCCCTGCTCATGAGGGGCGATTTAGGCCAGCAGCTGCCTCTCGCACCCACAGCCGGTGCTGGAGCCACCACTTACACTCTCTGCCAGCACTGGAGCCTCCGCACCCACTAGCTGCCACCACCTGGCACTGGTCCCAATCTCTTGGCGCCATCAGTGGGTGAAAGAGGCTGATGGCCCTGTCACACCCACTGCTGGCGCTGGCCCCAATCACTTCGCACCAGCAGCGGGTGCGAGCGGGGCTGGTGCTGTCAGAACATGGAAGAGGCAGTGGTGGGAGCGGGGCTGCCGGCAGACAGGGAACTGGGGCCGCAGAGGGAGGGACCAGAGAGGGTTGTGGAGGATGGGCCGAGACCCACCCCTGTGCCCACTGCAGCCTCTCAGCCCACAGTTCCTTTCAAGGTGCACGAATTGGTGCACTGGGCCCCTAGTGTTAAATACTAAAGATACATCACTGCAATAATGACTATGTCTAGACCCTTTGGTTCAAAGGCAAAATAAGGTACTTTTGTCGTAGAGTTAATTTTTTAAAAAATTAGGTTCATCAACACAAAGATTTATAATCAACCAAATGTAGCCAATAATTATGTTGACTAGTAATAGCTACTAGATAATTAAGATAAACAAAAAGTACTTGAAGGGTGCTTGAGTGATCTATTTAACAACTTTTTTTATTATGTAGGCATGATTCCACTGTACAAGTTCTCTTACCAATCCTATATAACATGTTTCTCTTCTCTTTTAATATCAAGCATAAGACTAGGAATTTCAGTGTTTCTGACACTTTAGTTTGCCTGCTCTCATAGCAAACAGAAGGGCATCCACTCCTAGGAATTTAGTAACAAGATTAATATAAGGAGAAAGGAATGAAAGGATCTTTCAGAGCAAAGCCCTGACTCACGACTGCTCCACACACAAAACATCCCAGGGCACCAGGATTTCTGTTTTATCTTTAATACCCTCTAGAGAAGAAGATTTTGTCATCTTTTAAAAATAGCTTTGCATATTATTTGGCTAAAAGGATACTTTGAAAGCTTCTGTTAGCTGCAGAACTTGAAAATGTATCTAGAAAGCAGAGCTGAAATGAAGGTGAGAGATCTTGAACTTTGTTCTCTCGATCCCCCTCCTACCACTGCAGCCACTGGACATGTTTGGAGAGCCCATGGGGAGCTAGAGCCAAGTTTGAGAACCTCTGTGCAACTAAGAAGATTTAACTTTGTTGGCAAAATGTATTTCTTAAATTGGATGGTTGCAAGAGATGTTCCTTGTGTTATTGTTTTTTTAATCCTCCACCGAATATATGTTTTTATTAATATTTAGAGATATAGGAAAGGTAAGAGAGAGATAGAGATAGATAGATGATAGATAGATAGATAGATAGATAGATAGATAGATAGATAGATAGATGATAGATAGATAGATAGGTGATAGATAGATAGAGGAACATAGGTATGTGAGAGAAACATCAATTGGTTACTCCCCATACACACCCTGACCAGGGATCAAACCCACATCCTAGGTATGTGCCCTTACTGGGAATTGAACAGGCAAACTTCCGGTATACAGTGGGGCCTTGAATTACGAGTATCCCGACTAACAAGTTTTTTGAGATACGAGCTGTCTCTTGGCCGATTTTTTGCTTTGAGTTGCGAGCTAAAATTTGGGTTACGAGCCAGCTTCAGATACCCCACCGCTAGTTGGTGCAGCGAACGTCACAGTGAATGCCACAACATCAGCCCAGCATCACGTGTCTCACTCATTCACTTCTTGATTTGACATACGAGTAATTTGAGTTACGAGCTCCGTCACAGTACGAATTAAACTCGTAAGTCAAGGCCCCACTGTATAGGACAACACTCCAATCAAGTGAGCCACCTGGCCAGGACTTCTTGTGTTATTCTTAAGGATTTTTTGTACATTTTGAACACTGCATTTAACTCTCCCCCGCCAACAAGGGGTGATCTCTAGCTGCCTGTGCTACTCTGGAGTTAGCACAAGACCTGACAACGCCTGTCCTCCAGCCAGCACATTCCTAGCACTTTTTCAAGGTTTAATTCAAGCTTAACATACTTCAGAAAAGTTGAAGATCCTTTGGTGTCTTATCTAATATTTAGGTGAGCTGACGTATCCTTTATAACAGAAACCTAATATGCAAATTGACCGGTCTCTATGATGTACACAGACCACCAGGGGGCAGATGCTCAACACAGGAGCTGCCCCCAACCCATAGGCCCCAGGCTAGCCAAGGCAGGTGCCAGCAGGGGGCCCCCCTGATCACCCTGCCAGTCACTCCACAGATTGGCCCTGATTGCAGACCAGGCCTAGGGACCCTACCCATGCACAAATTTCATGTACCGAGCCTCTAATACATACATAAAGGTCTTGGTCGAATACTTGGCACATTGTAGGAAATGTTTTTCTTATTTTCCACTTTCTCTTTAATTTTTATCTCACCCCCCATCTTTTTTGTTCCCTAGATATATCTATTATACCATTACTATACTGGCAGTAAGTTATGGCACATGAATATGCCTTCCTGCCCTTTTCTCCCCCATCGTCTCTTGCCCCATCTGCAAGAAATGAGCTATGTGAGAGCAAGGACAGTGCTGTTCATTTGTGTAATTCCAGTACCTGGCACAGTGCATGGTACACAGGTGACTGAATAGAACAAAGAAAACTCGAATGAGGATAAGACCTGAAGCAAATGAGGAAGATTTTCCTTTAGGGCAAATACCTGAAGTAGGGAGAAAATGAGTGTAGTTTATATGTGATATCATTAATCTTCACACCAGTCTAGTGAAGTAGATGTTACTCTTATTCCCATCTTTCAGATTGGACAATGAAAGTCAGAGAGGTTAGTTACCTTATACAAAATCATACTAGAACTGGCACATTAACCCAGATCAAAGGTCATGAGTACTTCTGTACTGTACTATTCATTGGTACATAAGGAGATCCCTTGATATATAGAATGTAGAGGAGCCCCTTTCTGCTTCCTAATCATGGCACCTTTAAACCTCTTTGGCAGTAAAGGGGGGCAGTTGAGGCAATATGTCACCCAGTCACCACAATACTCAACTATTTCTCATAATACCCACAACAGAGCTCATCTCACCGCTCTCAGTCCAACAGTGAGTGACAACCATGGGAAAGATGAGGTGATATGAATCTGACCTGTTTTCATTGCAGTCTTCCTGAGAATCAGAGAAATGACATGTATGCTGGGAACATACAAGTCCTGAGCATGCAGTCTTCCAGCTTTCAAAACATGCATTTAGAGAATGGAACACTTCCTTTTGTTCCTTCTCTTTACTGCAGTCATATTTCTGCCCTGCATCATTGTAATTTTCTGTTTCTCCTATTCAGTGAACATATTAGTCTAGCTCATTTAGTTACTTTTTAGATCTTAAGTAGGAATCCACAAATTATAACCTGCAAACTAAAAATAATTTTTGCATTTTTAAATGGTTAAAAAAATTAAAAGAAAAATATTGTGTGGTGCATCAAAATTACATGAAATTAAAATTTCTGTGTCCATGATTAGTTTGATTGGAATACAGCCACACCCACTCATTTGCATGTATGTGTGGCCACCTTAGTGCTGCAGTGGCAGAGTTGGCTACTTGTGATAAAGACCTTACGGTGGTCGGAGACTAAAGGCAGAAGACTTTATCACTCACAGCAAAAGCAGTGGCTAGAGATTAATGCAGGTTTGTACAGGTTTGGTCAGGATCACTATCCCTTTCACAGGGTCACACAAAGCTCTTTTCAGAGATGTGGGCACATGGTATGGTCTGTGTTACAGGAAAGCTCAAGAGACTCACCTGTTCTATAGTACATGCAAGGAAGCACGCTATTTGTCCGATGGGAGACATTACCTCATTCCTCAAGTTTGCTCACTGCAAAGACAACCCAGAGAAATGGCCCAGACAGATAAAGCATTGTCAGCGTCTTGCATTCATGCTGTGCCCAGCAGGAATACGTGGGGATGCTCAGGGCTGATAGCAGATTGTTTTTCCCATCGAGGAGGTGAAAAATGCCTGGGCATTTCAAGTTTTCTTGTGCAATGGCTCATCATAAACACATTTTGAATTGGTGATGCTCATTAACCCATGCAACACCCATGCCCTCATAGTGGTTGTTATTCCTAGTCTTGTGTTAGTGTTCTGTGTCAAATCAGCAGAAAACTAATATTTTTCTAATGTGTTCTTAAAATTATATCTTCATTAATTTGGTTACCAAAACTTCCAAAGTCTATTATTATTTCTATTGAAAATATAATATTTTAAGAAATACTGCTCTGGGCTGATCTAAAAAATATATTTTTTTGTTACAACTTACTTCTCTATGTAAGAATAATTTTTATTGATTTTATTGATCATCTTTACAACTTCTGCTTCATATTCCATGTTTTACCTGATTTTTTTTTTCAGCTTAAACATAATAGATATAAAGATGACAAAAGAAAGTACTCATCTCAGTTTTGTTTCTCTCAGAAGGGGATTTGAAATAAGGATTTCAGTGTAAGCAGTTTAATTTTGGAAATGATTCCTAGAACTATCAGTAAGAAGTGGGCAAGTAAGATTGGGAAGCATAGAGAGACAATGAAAGTAATGTTATCAAGCAAGTAACCATCCTGGGTTACTGAGCTTTAACTAGTTTATAAACTTGGGAAGCCAGTGTAAATAGGTGTCTTAAGTATATCCAACCTGAATAATGAGGGGTGTGGGTGCTGGGGGATGGATATGCCACATTCTCAGTCATTTTTTGAGATTAGTCTTGGGTAAGGGGGTGGGTGTTGGTATTTTCTGACTACCAATGAGAGATCCCAGAGAAAAATGCAAATAAGGGAGTTGGATGTCAGCTTTAAGCATTGCAATATTAAGGTCTGGGGAGATGTGAGGGGGTTCCACAGCATCCCATATAATAAAAGCATAATATGCAAATTGACCAAATGTTGGAACTGGTCGCTATGACATGCACTGACCACCAGGGGGCAGACACTCAACGCAGGAGCTGTCCCCTGGTGGTCAGTGTGCTCCCACAGGGAGAGCGCCACTCAGCCAGAAGAGCACTGGCGAGTGCAGTGGCGGGAGCCTCTCCTGCCTCCCCTGCAGGCAGGCAGTAAGGAACAAGGGATCCAGATTGCGAGAGCCCTGGACTGCAAGAGGGATGTCAGACATACTCCAAGGGGTCCCGGACTGTGAGAGGGCTCAGGTCTGGCTGAGGGAGCCCCATTCCCAGTGCACAAATCGCGTGACCAGGCCTCTAGTCTACTGTAATATCTTTATAGAGAGACAATGAAAGTAATGTTATCAAGCAAGTAACCATCCTGGGTTACTGAGCTTTAACTAGTTTATAAACTTGGGAAGCCAGTGTAAATAGGTGTCTTAAGTATATCCAACCTGAATAATGAGGGGTGTGGGTGCTGGGGGATGGATATGCCACATTCTCAGTCATTTTTTAGATTAGTCTTGGGTAAGGGGGTGGGTGTTGGTATTTTCTGACTACCAATGAGAGATCCCAGAGAAAAATGCAAATAAGGGAGTTGGATGTCAGCTTTAAGCATTGCAATATTAAGGTCTGGGGAGATGTGAGGGGGTTCCACAGCATCCCATATAATAAAAGCATAATATGCAAATTGACCAAATGTTGGAACTGGTCGCTATGACATGCACTGACCACCAGGGGGCAGACACTCAACGCAGGAGCTGTCCCCTGGTGGTCAGTGTGCTCCCACAGGGAGAGCGCCACTCAGCCAGAAGAGCACTGGCGAGTGCAGTGGCGGGAGCCTCTCCTGCCTCCCCTGCAGGCAGGCAGTAAGGAACAAGGGATCCAGATTGCGAGAGCCCTGGACTGCAAGAGGGATGTCAGACATACTCCAAGGGGTCCCGGACTGTGAGAGGGCTCAGGTCTGGCTGAGGGAGCCCCATTCCCAGTGCACAAATCGCGTGACCAGGCCTCTAGTCTACTGTAATATCTTTAAGATATTTCTAATTTCTCCTTTTTTGGTTATTGTTTCATTATGCTTTCCCATATTGCAGTAATATCACAATGCAATTTTCCCTTGGTCCTAAAGATGCCCATTCTACCCCTCATGTTCACTCTACAATGAGTAGGATGGGAGGTGAAATCAAAGTGGAAGGATGGTGGCCTTAGCCAAATGTAGTTAAAATACCATACAAATTTTACTAAAAATCATGACCATGTGGATACAGCGCTAGGGGCCCTTAAATCCATCTTTGAAGTATTTACAATCTTTAAAATACCCCTGGAATAAAGTATTTGGAGCACTTTTGCACATATAAACTGAGTTTCTCCAAGTTGCCTCACTTCTTGCGATTAGCCTTTGCTTTAACTCCATGTTGTGGTTGCAGAACATGGAGTTTCCTCTCTAGGGAAGCTTTCCACATCCAGACACTACCTAAGAGTCTGTCACATGATCCTCTCATGTTCTAGGCTGGACTGAATTGCCTCTTACTGACTCATGGCTTCTGCCTGCTACTGAAGTCTCTCCACTACTACTTTAAACATTTAGTATCTTATTATTATTTTGTTATTAATCCTCAACAGAGGATATTTATCAAAGAGACATAGAACCATAGATGTGACACAGACACATCGATTGGTTGCCTCTCTCATGTACCCGCCAACCTGGGCTGGGGACTAAACCTGTAACCCAGGTTCATGCCCAGAAAGGAATCTGAGACCCTTCTGTGTGCAGGCCAATGTTCTAACCACTGAACAACTCCGGCCAGGGCAGTATCTTATTGATTTTACTGAAGTCTTGGTAGCAACAGATAGATTTACTAAAAGAGAAAGAACAAAAAAAATTAACTTAAAACTCAATACCAGATAGAATTGCTCCTAGAGTTCATTAGACAAAAATCTATGCTCACATAGATTTCTAAAGAACTAGTTTTTCTTCTATTGCCTTTCTAGCATATTATCTATTTCATTATTTTTAGTCTTTGCTTTCACATTTATTTCTAAAGTGAGAAAAAATAAAAATAAAATTTCCTCTCTTTAGATCCCACTGGAAAAAGATAATTCATGGGTTATCCTCTCCCCAGTAGAAGCAGCATTTTATGTTTTCTTTTTATGAAAACTCCTTGTTTTATCTTATAATTCAATTAAAGTTGGCATTCGATATTAGTGTTAGGTGTACAGAATTGTGGTTAGACAATTATATAATTTACAAAGCGATCTGTTTTGTACAGCATTAATCAGGCGTCTTTCTCTCGAACTCTCTCCCCTAGTCCAGGCTCTAGACCAGTGATGGTGAACCTATGACACGCGTGTCAGAGGTGACACGCGAACTCATTTTTTGGTTGATTTTTCTTTGTTAAATGGCATTTAAATATATAAAATAAATATCAAAAATATAAATCTTTGTTTTACTATGGTTGCAAATATCAAAAAATTTCTATATGTGACACGGCACCAGAGTTAAGTTAGGGTTTTTCAAAATGCTGACACGCTGAGCTCAAAAGGTTCACCATCACTGCTCTAGACCTTACCTCTGGGTAGCCAAGAAATTTTGATTCTCAAAGAGAATAATTACCTCCACCACCACCATGCCCAATTATTTCTCATAGCAGAACTAGACACAAATTACTATACATCTCTAAAATAGTCACTTTTCATCTTTTGAATTCACCAAAATTTTTGAAACCTTGGAGTAAGTAGACCTCCTCAGATCGTTGTGACTCACATGCAGACACACTGCAGCCCAGGGAATAAAGCAAGGATCATCATTTGATATTAGAGAACACAAACAGGAGGCTCAGAACGTTTAGATGAGGCCAACTGCCTTATGAACCCTAGTAGTGCAGTTATATTGATCTCTACTAATCAGCTGTGGACAAAGTTTCAACATCTTGGGTTACAGAACGTCTGCCTATGAATACAGAACTTCTTAGAACTTCCACAGTGGTAGAAATGTTGAGTGTTTCTCTCATGTAGAAATGTGTGGAAAGTGCCCAATGCATGGTTAGAATTTTCAGAGAGAACGATATACCCCTGCGATTATTTCTGGTTTCTAAAAAGCAAAACAACAACAAAAAACTAAAACAACAACAAAAAACACAAATTTTTTGAGTGAGCCCTGGACATTTTCACGTACGGTGCCAAATGTTGGTTACTCAGGCTAATGAAGAATAAACTCAAACAAATAAATGCTTCATGTGGCCAAAGGAAAGCAGTATGAATCCTATGATTTCAAATATCTTTCAAATGGCATCAAGAATATCAACTCTCATTAGTGCTTTCACTTTAAAAGATAACTAGCTAAGGGCCATTGCAGAAGCAAAAGAAAAAGTTTAAAGACATGTGAAGAAATTCAATCTTAGGAAAAGAATTTTTTAATGTATTTTCCATTTGCCTATAAAAATAAATCAAGGGAACAAAGTTCTCTAGTGGTCTTTTGATCCTAGAAAAAAAAAAAAAAGACTATAGCTCAACTCTCTCATTAGCCACTGTGATGTCTCTCTGACTTTGTTTTTCTTGAAATCTTGTCATTTCCTATTAAACTTTCTGTATGTTTAATACAAGTCTCCTCAACTTAATTATAAGCAAACCAGAGGTAAAGATTATGTTTCATGCTTTTACGAATTCATTTTTTTATGTACCTATCTTTAACAATTGAATAGAAGGTAATACAGAGAATTCAGTCATGAGAGAGATAGCACCATTATACTGTCCTGGGCTCTGGGGATAAGGCATTGAACAAAATAGACATAATCCCTCTGAAATGCTGCTGCTCTCTAGTGTGATTGCGGAGACCCAGACAATTGACAAAAAGTCAAACAACCAAATAAATACTCAAAATAAAATTAGGGAATTTTAGATACTGTTGAAAATGTAATAGAGTATAATAGGCCAGAGAGGGTGTGTATGTGTGTGGAGATGTTACTTTAGATGAGTGGATCAGATAAGATTCTCTTAGAAGTTGCAATCAAAGTCCAGACCTGAACAATGGGACAATCCAACTACATAAATATTTGAGCAAGGAACATTCCAGGCACAGTATTCAAGTAAGGGTAAAAATGCTGATATTAAAATGATATTGACAATATAAAGGGGAAGGAACAAGGATGCTCTATCAACAGCAAGCCTGGGGAAAGCAGGGGGAGAGAGGAATTAGGAGTCAGGTATGCATGGCCTTGTAGGCTTGTAGAGGGTACAAGTCACCTTTATCACATATGATGCCAAAATATTTCTTTCAAAGCCTCTACCCTGCATCCTTAACTCTACCTGCTCATCATCCCAAACTCCCTTTGCATTGAGAAATAAGGCAAGGGAGCAGGAGGGAGAGATGACCACTTGGTGTTGCTTACCCAAATAAGGAAAATAGAGCATTTGCCTAGTGAGGTCCTTTTTGGTTGCGAGACTAAGGAAAAATGTGAACTAGACTTGTGACTCAATTCTCAAAATGCCCAGCCCAGTGATCTTTCTGCCGCACCTCTGCAAACATCATGGGGAATGTATTTAGGTAAAATAGTGGGGTATCTGAGGACCGTGGCACTGGTCCTGGAGGGATGTCGATGGAAATGGCAGTCTTCCTGAAATGCTATCTGGTTCAATGTGACCTAGGACCAGTTTTAACTCTACAAAATTGGCCACAGAACTAACCTAAATCCAGAAGTGATTAGGTAAAAAGTTAATAATTCACCATCCCCTTCTCCGCCTCCCACGTGTTCACTTGGCACAAGCTGCTGTCCTCATGTGGCCTTTGGACAGAGAGGAGAGAGGTATTCTTTTGAGTGCCTGGCTTCATTTACATGTTTGAACTCTCAGCTAACACGATTTCAAGTGTGTGGGGAAATGAAGTCGCATTTCATTTGAATAATGAAAAGGGCATTTGGAGTCAGAATATCTATTGTGCTTTGAGATAGCTGTGCAGCTTTTAATCATGGTGGCTGCCTTTCATATCTGTGCGTTCTTTGCAAAGTGAAAAAAAAAATAGATTCCATTCTTTCTAGATGTTTTAAAATGCGGGGATTTTTTTTTCTTTTTGGCCTTTTCCCACAACTTTTTTTTTTCAAAAAAGTGGTTTTTATATTATCACTATAACAAACAAAAAATTTTAAAAGAGAGAGCATTTCCTTTTCTTATCAGATTCACATTGTTACAATATTCAAAGCCTTTGCCAGTAGCCCTTCAAGGCATTTGCTTCTAATTCAATTTCTATTAATGTTTGGTAAAAATGAGAGTGGGTGGCTTATATCTTTTTATTACAAATATCCTTCAATTTAGGATATGCCCTGGGAACTTGGATGCTGTGGGTAGGAGATTGCTAAATAATCATCAAAATTGGATCCGACAAAACCATTTAGCGGTAGTGTTCGGTCTACCAGGGCTCAATGGTGCATTTTCCCCCCAGCAAGTTCTTTGTGTGTCTGGTCTGCTTTCCCTTGATGTGAGTAATTATGCTCCTGTAGCTAAGTTAGGAAGCTAATTTCAACCAACAATTCATGGCTGTAATTTTGCAATATTGAAAGTTGCTTTTCAGAGTGATTTGATACATGCTACGGGCCTCATGCAAACCAAGTAAATGACTTAAAATTACATTTTGAACTCTAATTTCCATTTCTTTTAGATCGCCTAGACTTGAAGAACATGAAGAACTATCCACGACAAATGGACTAAGGAAACTCTTATTCTCCGTAAGGTGTTCCATCTACTTGTGGTGTCTCACAGAGTTTATTGTCACAACCACACCGGCCCCTAAATGTTTTCTATTTCTTGAAAACGAACCAAGTATTTACACTAAGTCTACCCCCCCCACACACACCCAACAACCAGAGGAGGCTAAGATTTCACTAAAAACTGAAGTAAGAACACCAACAGAAAACAAAAAGTGAATAAAAAATAAAGTGCATGAGTATAACATTATCCTGTGCATGACATACATTAAACTTGAATTGTTAGGACCCCACCCTGCCTCTTGTATATAAGAAAAGTGTTACTCAAGGATGGCTCAGTGTTTCAAGTCTTTTTCAGCGGCCATACTCCTTTAAGGATTACCTTACACATACTCACTTCTCAGGAAAACACAGGTGCTAAATGAATGGATTGAGCACTACCCACCTTCCCCACCCCAACACCCCCAATCAAAACCAGTCCTTAAACTGCTTCTGGTATCCATCAAAATATGAAGAAACTTTCTAGTTGTGGGTGTGATCTGTCTACTTATAGGGGAAAGGTCAAATACGATTGGCTTACATTTGGACAAAGGGGCTTTTTTTTGGAAGCCTGTTGGGTTAGGTTGAGGTTCAGAATGTGATGATAATTGTGAGCCTATGCAGCTTTTCTGAAGGCAGCTGGATGCATATTCTATACATGGAAAATTAAATATCAAGTGGGCGTTCCCTGAATGTGTGTTATGTTTGTGTAGATGGGAGTAAAATTCAGGGAAGGAGAGTGTGGGATACATGCAACTAGAAGTGAAAGGTATCTCAAAGACCAATATTCACACAGGCAGAGGTGTCAAGCTGTGAAAATTACTGTGAAAACATTATTTAAGCCGGTTGTTCTCAAACTGGAGTGAACATTAGAATTGCCTTGAGGGCTTGTTCAAATTCAGATTGCCACCCCTTCCCCTCCTTCCCAGAATCTCTGAATCTGGGCTAGGTCCCAAGATTTTTCATTTCTGACAAGTTTTCAGATGCTGCAGGTGCTGCTGGTCAGGGGACCACACTTGGAGAACCATTGCTTTAAGCCACACTTCTAAGGCATACTCTCTGGTATTATTGGATCTCAGCAAGAATGTGATGCACATCTTTGGGTCCATTCTTCTAGCCAGCTTTTCTTCTGTAATTATTCCACTTACTTCTGCCCCTGCTCATAGGCAGCCAGTGTTTTAGCTTCAGATTTGTTATTATTCATGATCCTCCTTTTTGCTTAGAGACTAGCAATTAGCCGTCTACAGACAGTTTCACTAGAAGGCTCCACTCTTAAAATGTGTGTTACACTGCTGCTAGTCATCCTTTCCCTCGAATACTTTGGGAGAATGCTTCTGGTTATAAGTACATCAATGAAGGAATTTAAAATGAATGGTGATCTTACGTTGGGCTGACAGTCTCATCTCATCCAGTTAATAAAAGGCAGAATAATGCTGGGTAGTGGTAAATATATGCATGGAGGAGCTAGTTTGGGACAACATCCTCCATCCTGAGACTTCCCAAATCCTGGTATCTGAGTGCATCTTCTGCCTCCATGTCATGCCATTCCTGCATGGATAGATTGACAGAGAGGGCTGTCTTGGCTGTGAGTCCTATGTGTACATGGGGTGGCCACTAAGTGTCCCTTATTGCCCTCAGTTGTCATTTATTTATAGAGCTGGAGCACTTGAACATCTCCACAGCAATGCCCACAGACATTGTCACCTCACCTTCCTTCTGCCTCTGAGGCCCCTCCTTCTGAAGCAGGAGGGAGTGGGCATTGGAGGTGCCTGCTCAGATCCTCATCAAGAGAGAGCCTGGTAGGAGCAGTGTAGTTTGCTGACAGTGCTCAGCGCTGAACCTCTGGGATCTGCTTTCTGGTTGCTCCCAGCCATGGCTGAGCACAGTGGGGAGAATGTGAACAGAGCCATGTCTGATATGAGACTCCTCTACTGGCTGCTCTGCTCTGGGCCACTGCCTGCTTAGCTGAGACTTCTCAGAACTGCTCTGCAGTCTGAGGCTCTTCCTCCTCAGTCCTACACATTTCCCTCTCCCTTCCCAGGAGTGAAGACTTGCATCAGGTCTGAGGCTCTCCCTGCCTTCCCTCATTCTTTCTGCTCTACTTATAGGCATCTCACCAATAAACCTCTTGAATTCTATTATTGTCTTGGTATCTTGGGCCCAAATGGACAGTGTCACTGAATCCTGCCCCACTTTCCAGAATCATACTCAACTTCCTTCCTACTGTCCTGTCCAGATCTTTCTTTCTCTTCCTTCGTCACTCCCCACACTCACAATCCCTTACCCATAACACACACACACACACACACACACACACTGAAATTACCAACTCTGAACTAGGCCTCAGCGTGACAGAGCTGACAACTCTGCCCATGCTAATCCAGGAAAGTAAGAAAAGGGCTTCAGCAGACACAGGCAAAGAGGTCATTGCATCAGCTAATGCTACCTAACAAGCAGGGCCAGAAACCCCAAATGTGCTGCAATGTCCAGGGAAGTTCCATATATCAAAGAATCGTGCTGCTCACAATGCCGACCTTAAGAGATCCTGTAACTGGATCTTGACTGTCTCATCTAGAAAAACAGGAATGTTAAAAACACTTGCCCTTAACAGAGTGCCTGGCATACATCTCAATTAACACTAGTCTCTTACCTTTTCCCATTCCTATCTCATAGATTATGAGGGTTAAATGATATCATACATGAGAAACTACTGTCTAATAATAAAGCCATAAAGCCATGCCCAGGTGTATTGGAGTTAAAATAGAAATAGGAGAGTGAAATAAATCAGTCAGAAAAAGCTAAGAACCATATGATTTTATTCATATGAGGGATATAAAATGGAAACTCAAAACACAACAGCAGTGTTGTGGTTGCCAGAGGGAAGGGCGGGGTGGGAGAAGAGGGCCCTAATATATGTTGATGGGAGAAGATCTGACTTTGGGTCAGATGCAATATAAATATCTGGTAACATAAAACCCATACTTGAAACCTATATGTTCATATTGACCAATGTCACCTCAATATATTTAATTTAAAAAGTAATATATATATATATATATATTTTTAGAGAGGAGCTAATTAAAGGCATGGTTCTGAAACTTTTCTCCAACTCCAAATTGCACTTATAAGAGACCCTTTATTAAATAAATTGTTTCATTTATGCAACTTAGTGTAGGCTCCCCAAGTCTCACCTGGAGACTTTGCTCAGTGTATGCTGGATATTATGGTAACCTCATTCAGAGCTCAGCCCTGGAATTCAAAGACATGCCAAAGCTGGTCTGATGGCTGTATTATAAACAGAAAAGGTTAATGTGTTCAGGTTCCTGTTTAATTGAAAATCCCCAAGGAACAAGTAATCTTTTGTAGAAGGAAGAAAGGAAAACCAAGGAAACAGCTGGGTGAGGTGACTTACTCTTTCTATTCTATATACTCCAGCCCTCTTTTATATGCTTAGCAATCTACTTTTCAGCTATTTCTTTTCAGACTCACCTGGTGTATGTTGTGCTTTGTATAGACATGAACATTGGTCTGGCTGCCATCTCTTTTCAAACCTGGTGGAATTCTGCAGCAGAGCTATAGTGCCTTTGCTGATGAAAATAAGGCTCTGTGTTTGAACTAGGAAATCAAGAGAGCATTGCCTAGAAAGCACTGGATGCTCAATAAACTTTGGAAGAATATAACTTGAATTCAGTGCATTTTGGGGGGGGTAATTCAACTTGGTAAATTTTCTTATTCCCTTTGTCATTTCTCTGCTAGATGGCAAGGAGGGAGGGA
>NW_005371455.1:704045-708931 GCF_000412655.1 Myotis brandtii | reverse complement strand
AGGAGGAGGAGGAGGAGGAGGAGGAGATTGATGAGGAGGAGGCTAAATGTTGCCCACTACAGATGCGAACATAATATTTTATGGTCAAGCTTTGTCTGATCATCTGTTAAAATACCAGATAAAGTTTTATTAATATGGGCTTTATGATGACAATGAAAGGATTGCTTGAGAATAAGTGATTTAGCCCCCTAGAATGAGAAACTATGTAGTTAAATTGGTTATAACTACATAATACCAATAAACTACTCACTTCTCACTTGAATAGTGTTCATCTTTATGGACAAGCAGAAACTGTAACCAAATACAGCTAAAGATGAGGCCTCTGCTTCAGCTTATTTGAACGTTCATTCTTGTTCAAAGCCATTAACTGCCTCTGTAATACAGTTTTCTTGTTGCACGCACATGGACGGACATGGTGGCCTGTTCCACTACATTTTTAAGGAAAGCATCATCACCATCGGTTTGGTCCAGCATCTTTGGAGCCTGATGTCTTTGATCAAACACCAGCTTTGCCATTAACAAGCTGTATGATCTTGGGCTAGTTGTTTTGTTTATTTATGCTTCAGTTCCCTCAACTGCAAAAAGAGAATAATAATAATAGGATCTAACTAGAGTTCTTATACAGGTTAAAATGAGTTAAAACTTACAAAGTGGGAACAGTGTCTGCCACAAATTGAATGCTCCCTGTGTTTTAGTTATTGCTCTTATTGTTCACAATTATGAAAACCAACACCAAACAAATAAACCCCTACTCACATGGTTCCAACCTCCAGAGGTTTTTATCACAGCTTTCCCCAGAGTCAAGTTTATCAACTCTTCTGCACTTACCGAGTATCCTAGCTCAGAGATGGTCACTTCAACCTGGTATTCATGGGTTTGCTGCTCTGCTACATGCAAACCTTGTGTTTAAAATTTTTAGAATATTTTACAAACATTATTAACCCCATTATGTCTGACAAATTCAAAAGCAGCAAGAAGGTTGATGCATGAAGAGGCATGATGCACATTGGCTGACGCTGTGTTGTGTCCTTAAGAATCATTGGATTTTCCTCGGTGCCTTCTGAATCTGATTTTAGATGAAGGACTCTCTTGGTGGTTTAAGTAGGGAAGTTGTCAATAGGACTTCAAGGACTTTCAAGGAAGCCCTGTAACCTCATATCACTGCTCTGAGTGTAAACATGTATCCCGATAGTTAATGTTCTTATTATATAGTTTTCAGAAACAAACTCAATATTATAAATATGACCCAATCAGTAGATAGTATAATGAAAGTACTACTTCTGATCTATACATTGTATTCACATTTATATTAATTTTTATGAATTAGACATACTTTGATGTATATCATCTTGCCATCAACATTTAACTGTGATTTTTACATAGGTGTGGTGGCCAACTCAAGTTATTCCAGTTCTACAGTTTATTATTAACATTCTATTGTATTTACCCACTTATAAACATGCATTGCAGTTAGAATAAAGTGGGTAGAATCATAAAATCAAGACACATTTTAAAGTTGTATTTGGAGTTAAATAATATAAAAAATTAAAATTGTATAAAACAAAGAAAAACCAAAAACCTCCAGAGAGATAAGGTAATAGTGATATTAGAGAAACTGACTAACTGCTTATTCTGAGCTTCTCTGTAGTCAAAACAAAAAGGGATACTAGAAGTGTGGTAGTTATTATTTTTACTTTTGATGTTACTTGAACTTAGAACTTTATATTTATTTCTGTTGAACACCATTTTTTGTTGTTCTGTTTAGAATTCAAGGAAAACTAGATCTATGTCAGTATGTTCTGGGTTCACGGTCAGTTCTGTCAAAATATAAGAAATATAATGCTTTGAATATAACCACAAATTAGTTCTTGGTAACATAGAACTTTATATTTATTTCTGTTGAACACCATTTTTTTGTTGTTCTGTTTAGAATTCAAGGAAAACTAAATCTAGGTCAGTATGTTCTGGGTTCACGGTCAGTTATGTCAAAATATAAGAAATATAATGCTTTGAATATGACCACAAATTAGTTCTTGGTAACCTTAAAAAACAGAGAGAATAGGCATTGTCAGTAGACACAGGAGAGGGAAGTCTAGTTTTGATATTTGCTTAAAATAAAAAGATTTAGAAGGCTAGGCCCTAGAAAGAGGTAATGCGTGCTACACATCATTTGCGTATGTGGTATTTATTATTTTTACTTTTGATGTTATTTGAACTTAGAACTTTATATTTATTTCTGTTGAACACCATTTTTTTGTTGTTCTGTTTAGAATTCAAGGAAAACTAGATCTATGTCAGTATGTTCTGGGTTCACGGTCAGTTATGTCAAAATATAAGAAATATAATGCTTTGAATATGACCACAAATTAGTTCTTGGTAACCTTAAAAAACAGAGAGAATAGGCATTGTCAGTAGACACAGGAGAGGGTAGTCTAGTTTTGATATTTGCCTAAAATAAAAAGATTTATAAGGCTAGGCCCTAGAAAGAGGGAATGCATGCTACACATCATTTGCATACACAGCTAGCAATTGAATGGCAAAACAGCTAAAAAAGAAATTTGGTAGTGGTAGGTTATGTGGAATAAACTTTAATATTCAACATCCTATTGTCACATTGTAACTTTTAACTTGACCTAAATTGCCGGTGGAAAAAGTAGATTGTTTGAATCTGTTGATTTGGGTGGTTCATCAATATTTTCCTCACTGCATCCACTTTGGGAGTTGAATTGCCTTATTCCATTATTGCTATGGAGAATTAGAATAAACACTATGTTATGTTCAAGGGAGAGATCGACAGCAATACAATCATAGTAGGGGATTTTAATACCCCATTGACATCACTGGATAAATCCTCTAGACAAAAAATCAGCAAAAGAAACAGCAATCCTAAATGACTTACTAGATTATATGGACTTAATCGAGATCATCAGAACATTTCATTCCAAGGCTACAGAATATACATTCTTCTCAAGTGCACATAGGACATTTTCAAAGATCAACCACATATTGGGACATAGGCAAAGTCTCTTCAAATTCAAGAAGATTGAAATCATATCAAGCAGCTTCTCAGATCACAATGACATAATATTAGAAATAAAGTACAATAAAAACAATAAAAAATCAAACACTTGGAGGCTAAATAGCATGTTATTAAACAATGACTGGGTTACCAAAGAGATCAAAGAAGAAATAAAATAAAAAACATCCTGCAAAAAAATGACAATGAAAACATAACAATTCAAAATCTATGGGACACAGTGAAAGCAGACCTGAGAGGGAAGTTCATAGCATTACATGCCTACCTCAAAAAAACAAGAAAAATTATCTAACTCTACAATGTAAAGACTTAGAAAGAGAGCAACAAGATAAGCCCAGAGTGAGCAGAAGGAAGGAAATAATAAAGATCAGAGCAGAAATAAATGACAGAGATAAAAAAAAATACGAAAGATCATTAAAACCAAGAGCTGATTCTTTGAAAGGATAAACAAGGTGATGAACCTCTAGCCAGGCTCACGAAGAAGCAGAGAGGACCCAAATAAACAAAATCAGAAAGGAAAGAGGTGAAATAACAACAGACCCCACAGAAATACAAAGGATAGTAAAAAGAAAAAAAATACTATGAACAACTCTATTCCAGCAAACTGGTCAACCTGGAAGAAATGGACATATTCCTAGAAAAATACAACCTTCCAAAACTCAATCAGGAAGAATAAAAAAATATGAATAGGCTGATAACTATGGAGGAAATTGAAGCAATAATCAAAAAACTTCCACCAAACAAAAGCCCTGGGCCAGACGGCTTTGGCTTTACAGGGGAGTTTTACCAAACATTCAAAGAACTAAAACCTACCCTCCTCAGACTATTCCAAAAAATTCAAGAGGAAGAAACACTCCCAAACTCTTTCTATAAAGCCAGCATTACCCTAATCCCAAAACCAGAGAAAGATAATACAAAGAAAGAGAATTACAGGGCAGTATTTCTGATGAACATAGACGTTAAAATTCTCAGCAAAATTCTAGAAAATCAGATTCAGCATTACATTAGAAAGATCATACATCATGACCAAGTGGGATTTATTCTGGGGATGCAAGGATGGAACAATATCCACAAATCAATAAACATGATACATCACATAAACAAATTGAGAGATAAAAAACACATAATCAGCCCTAACCGGTTTGGCTCAGTGGATAGAGCATCGGCCTGGGGACTCAAGGGGCCCAGGTTCGATTCCGGTCAAGGGCATGTACCTTGGTTGCGGGCACATACCCAGTAGGGGGTGTGCAGGAGGCAGCTGATTGATGTTTCTCTCTCATCGATGTTTCTAACTCTATCCCTCTCCCTTCCTCTCTGTAAAAATCAATAAAATATATTTTTAAAAAAACAAACACATAATCATATCAATTGATGCAGAAAATTCATTTGACAAAATCCAATACCCTTTCTTGATAAAAATTCTCAGCAAAGTGGGAATAGAGGGATCAAATCTCAACATAATAAAAGTCTTATATGACAAATCTACAGCCAACATCATACTCAATGGGCAAAAACTAAAACCATTTGCCCTAAGAACAGGAATAAGACAGGGATGTGCACTCTCACCACTCTTATTCGACATAGTACTGGGAGTGCTAGCTATAGTGATCAGACAAGAAGAAGAAATAAAAGGCATCCAAATTGGAAAAGAAGAAGTAAAACTGTCAGTATTCACAGATTACATAATATTGTATATAGAAAACCCTAAAGACTCCATCAAAAACAACAACAACAACAACAACAATAACAACAACAACAACAACAACAACAAAAAACTACTACATTTGCCCTGGCTGGTTTGGCTCAGTGGATAGAGTGTTGGCCTGAGGACTGAAGGGGCCTGGGGTCA
>NW_005371455.1:695357-703025 GCF_000412655.1 Myotis brandtii | reverse complement strand
GGAATGCAGACTGGTGCAGCCACTATAAAACTGTATGAAGTTTCCTTAAAAAATTAAAAATGGAACTCCCATTTGATCCAGTAATCCCACTTCTAGGAATATATCCCAAGAAACTAGAAACACCAATCAGAAAGGACATATGCACCCATATGTTCATAGAAGCACAATTTATAATAGCTAAGATTTGGAAACTGCCTAAGTGCCCATCAGCAGATGAGCGGATTAAAAAACAGTGGTGCATCTACACAATAAAATACTATGTTGCTGTAAAAAAAAAAAAAGAAACTCTTACCATTCTCAACAGCATGGATGTACATGGAGAGCATTATGCTAAGCGGAATAAGCCAGCCAGAGAAAGATACTTATCACATGATCTCACTCATTTGTGGAATATAATGAACAATATAAACTGATGAACAAAAACAGATCCAGAGACAGAGAAGCATTGAACAGACCGTTAAACTTCAGAGGGAAGGCAGGGCTGGAAGGATGGTAAGAGATCAATCAAAGGACTTGTAAGCATGCATACAAGTGTAACCAATGGACACATACAATAGGGGGGAGGGGGAGGGCATGTGCTAAGTGGGGGGAGTGACCGGGAAGAGGTCAATGGGGGAAAAAGGAGACATATGTAATACTATATGTAATACTTTAAACAATAAAGAACACAAACAAACAAAAAACACACTATGTTTTATCTTTAAAGATTCTGAGATATATTCTTAACCCTGCTATGTCAATAGTCACTCTTAATCACCAGACATTATGAAGTTGATGTAAATTTGATCTCGTAACTCATTTATTACTCCTATGACAGATGTCATTAGTTTAATCATCAGAGTTATCCATTGTCATAATTAAGGTGATGACTTAATGAGGCTGAATACATCATTACTTAATATATCAAATTAGGAAAAGATATCATGGCTGGGCACCACCCACTATATTTGAAGATAAGTCAATACATTAAATACTTCTCAGTAAAACAACCCTGTGGCCTTCAATACTTTTAATTTTCTGAGGGATCTTAAATAATGGCAGGAGGTAGGGCTCTCCCAAGCTCTGATGTTGGCCATTAGAGCCAATAAAAGCACCCCTGGCAGCCATTATGTCTTGTCATGGAGGCAGGTTCACAATTGTGATGCTTTATGTGTGTGGCCACAGAGTATGAAGTCATATTTCCAAGCCCAGCTCCACTGCTAACCACTTACTCCCTACAGCCTTTTTGAGAAGTGATCTTTCTTTACATTGGCCTGCTGAAATTTTCCCTGTGTAACCCTCTGAACAATTTCTTACAATTGATGGTGTTTTGAAATTTTAAAAGACCTCTGAAAACACTATCTCATAAAAAAAAATCAAAAGGGAGTTTGTTCTTATTTCCTTCTGCAGCTTTCTTGGGACATGGACCAGGCATGTCCTAAATTACTTGTCATCCACGGGGTGCTAACGGGATGTTTCCTATAAGAATAATGGGTCCTGGGTACCAGTATCCATGCCATATGTATATTCTATCTCTACTAAAGCAAGCACTAATTTATCCCATTATATTTTAATTTTTCAATCCTCTGAATCAATTACAGGATGATTCTACTGCACATGTGTTGATAAGAAAGTGCGTAGTTTCAGTGTCCAAACTTGATATTAAGTTAACTTTATCAGAATTTCACTAGAAATCAATGTTTCTTTTTATATCCCATTGAACCATTCACTGATTTTTTTAAACACTTGCTCATTCATTCATTTATTCACCATTTAACTTATTGAATTCCTTCTATGTGCCAGATATAGAGAAAGTATAGAATCAAATAAAATAAGTCCATGTCTTAGAAAGGTTTAGTTCTCGTGGGTTGATCACTGTCTGGCATAGGAAGCAAACATGTGGACTGAGAACTGTAACAAATTGATATGTACTGCTTTAGAGATAAGTCAGTAACTGAACACACAAACAACAAAATGAAAGTAAAATCTTTTTGAAGAACAATTTCAAAGAAGTGTTATCACTTATACTGAATTAGTGTGATTTTTCTAGAAAGAGAGAGAGTTACAAAATGTTCACCATATTCATGAAAATATATGGAAGATGAGGGATATTTAGATACATGGTGTATCTAGAAGAGATAAAAGGCTCCAATTATGGCTTAGAAAGGAAGCTGGAGCCAAATAAACAAACATGTGGACTGAGAACTGTAACAAATTGATATGTACTGTTTTAGAGATCAGTCAGTAACTGAACACACAAACAACAAAATGAAAGTAAAATCTTTTTGAAGAACAATTTCAAAGAAGTGTTATCACTTATACTGATTTAGTGAGATTTTTCTAGAGAGAGGGAGTTACAAAGTGTTCACCATATTCATGAAAATATTTGGAAGGTGAGGGATCTTTACATACATGGTGTATCTAGAAGAGATAAAAGGCTCCAAGTATGGCTTAGAAAGTAAGCTGGAGCCAAATAAGCAAGGTTCTTACAGACTATTGAGATATTTTGGAGGTATTCTTAAGATTCTTCATCTTTAAAACACAGTATTTGATCTAAATTTTTTGTTGTTGCACACATAAATTCCCTGGTTATCTTGAAAAGTTAAGTACAATAGAATTGTTGAGCTTAAACTCATTAGATATGTTTTTAAAATATATTTAATTTGCTATACTTTCATGTGACATGTATTTTCAATAGTATTCTATCTAGCTGCATTTTTTAAAGAAAAGCAAAAATACACCCCTGTTGAAGGTGAAGGTAAAGAAAATGTTTTAAAATTAAAAATTAAACTAAATTTTCAACATGGAAAATACAGTTGGAAATACTTCCTTCCACTGTTAGGTGATTTTTGTCTCTGAAAACAATATCTATGTCTATGTCTATGTCTATCTATATCTACATATATCAACTACCTAGGTTCTCAAAATTGCCCTCTCAAAGAACTTGAAGACATAATTTTCAACCTGTGTAAAAAGATAGAAGCATTCTTTTTTTCAAGAACAACTGAATATAATAAGGGAAGTTTACCTATTGAATTACAACAGCAATAACAAATTGTATAATTGGTGAATAAGATTGCAAATTGTGGTTCATGACATGAACCCATTTTTCCACTTGACTCTTCATTTTCATCATGAGGTTAAACTAGAATTTGACATATTATGTAAAGTGAGTTAATTCTGTAAGACATAAATGAGATAATTCTAATACATAAATTAGCTAATTTTTGTAAATCAATATTTATGAATATATATAATTTTGAAATCATTACATGTGAATTTCTGGTATACATGGTAATAATAGTAAATGGGCCTGTATAATAAAAACATTTGGATTCTTCTGCTGTGGTGAATAGGGGACAACTGTGTTTTGTATAAAGGACCTTGCACTGACTCAATTAAATCATAATCTTGATTAATGGTAGTCTATCTATTTGCCTATGAGTGACCTACTCACTTTAACTTTTTAATACATATAGTCAGATAATTTAAATATGTAATAATGACCCATGGAGCCATCATCTCAAGCAAAAGCTAAGATCTTGACAATAACTTGCATTAAATGATATCCTTTCTACCAACATACCCTAGCCTTCCAACACTCACAGGGTTCACATCTTAAATCATGTGTTCATAGTTCCCTTCCTTCCTTTTTTTATTTTTTTAATTAAATCTTTATTGTTCAGATTATTACAGTTGTTCCTCTTTTTTCCCCCCATAGCTCTCCTCCACCCAGTTACCACCCCACCTTCTGCCCTTACCCCTGCCACTGTCCTCATCCATAGGTGTATGATTTTTGTCCAGTCTCTTCCCGCACCCCCCACACCCCTTCCCCGCTCGCTGAGAATTGTCAGTCCACTCCCTTTCTATGTCCCTGATTCTATTATATTCACCAGTTTATTCTGTTCATCAAATTTTTATTTATCTTCTTAAAGGATACCTTTCAGCATTTCATATAATACTGCTTTGGTGGTGATCAACTCCTTTAGCTTTTTCTTATCTGTGAAGCTCTTTATCTGACCTTCAATTCTGAATGATAGCTTTGCTGGATAAAGTAATCTTGGTTGTAGGTTCTTGCTATTCATCACTTTGAATATTTCTTGCCACTCTCTTCTGGCCTGCAAAGTTTCTGTTGAGAAATCAGCTGACAGTCGTATGGGTACTCCCTTATAGGTAACTGACTTTTTTTCTCTTGCTGCTTTTAAGATTCTCTCTTTGTCTTTTGCTCTTGGCATTTTAATTATGATGTGTCTTGGTGTGGTCCTCTTTGGATTCCTTTTGTTTGGGGTTCTCTGCGCTTCCTGGACTTGTAAGTCTATTTCTTTCACCAGGTAGGGGAAGTTTTCTGTCATTATTTCTTCAAATAGGTTTTCAATATCTTGCTCTCTCTCTTCTTCTGGCACCCCTATAATTCGGATGTTGGTACGCTTGAAGTTGTCCCAGAGGCTCTTTACACTATCTTCATATTTTTGGATTCTTTTTTCTTTTTGTTTTTCCGATTGGGCGTTTTTTGCTTCTTCGTATTTCAAATCTTCGCTATCCTCAGTGTGTGAAGTGGCAAGGGCAGTGTTCACCTCAACTCCTTCCTCATCAGTCTGAACGCTGGGGTTGGGCTTGCCACCTTCACTGGGGTCCTGGGTGGCCGGGTCAGTGCAGGATAAGGAAGGTGACTAGGCTCATAATTCAGAGAAACTTGGTACTTGAAGAGTAACGTCAATTTGATGTGATTTATTCAGACCCTAAGACAGGGGATACCTTGGCATTATCTTCTCCACTCAACTTTCAACAATAAAGATTAAAAATAAAAATAAATCTGTAAATACTACCATGATAACCTCTCCCCCAATGAGTCTTTACCATATTTATTATGAAGCTCAATGTTATAACATGAAGCATATGTCATTAAATTTTAACCCAGTGGAGAAAAAAACACACAAAATAACATTCAGGGTCCTCTGGTCAGATATGTCCATTATACCCTAGCATGTCGGTATTTACCTCTATGGATGACATCCTGCCCTCGGGCTCTCGCCTCTCTGCCATCTGCAGGTAACCTGGGGAAAGGTACTGCAAGGAGGCTCCCTCAGAAACCTTCTGCCACTCTTTCGGCTTCATCTGCTGGGTGTGCTCCATTTCCAGGACCTTCTGGGTGTGCTCTGTGTCCAGTTCAGCTTTGAAGGTTTCAAGTTCCTTCCTCTTATTTTCCTTGCAACTTTCCAGGTGTTGGGACTGCGTGGGTTTGTATCATTCTAATTCACACATGCACATAAATCCTCCAGATTCCACAGGTCGTTCTCTACCTCCTCAAAACTAGTCTCTAAAGGTGTCAGATTTGCTGTCAAGGATTCTAAAAACAATTTTTTTTTGGTTAATCCTCACCTGAGGATATTTTCCCATTGATTTTTAGAGAGAGTGGAAGGGAGGGGGATAGACAGAGAGAGAAACATCGATGTGAGAGAGAAACACATGGATTGTTTGCCTCCCGCATGCACCCCCGACCAGGGCCATGGTTCGAGCCTGCAACCTAGGTACCTGCCCTTGACCGGAATCAAACCCAGGATCCTTCAGTCTGCAGGCCAACGTTCTATCCACTCAGCTAAACTGGCTAGGGTGATTCTAAATTTTTAAAAATCTGTTTTTCATGTTAGGCTTCTGTGCATATGTTCTATGCATAATTTCATATTTAGAAAGTATTCTGCTAAAATATTAAAAAACATCTATAATATGCATACTATATATATATGAAATATGTAATCTTCTTGATAACACAACTAGGATGTACTATATTCTTACTTTATAGATGATGATATTAAACCTCAAAAGGTAAGTAATTTGTCCAAAGCCACACAGATCTTAGGTGCTATGGCTCAGATGGGAGCCATTTCTGCATCACTGTAACCCCTATGATGTTCCAATTATCCCTATGTATTTAGGTCCTTATTGTGTTGAACTAATTGTATTGAGTATAAGATGTGATGACACAGGAATAAGGAGAAATTATGTTAATAAACACAGATGATATAATCATTATTTTCAGAGAATTCCTTGGAGAGCTGTGTTTAAATTGTCTATTGAAGCAGAGATATGCATTGGTAAATATTCTGCATTAGATTCTGCTCCTCAAAAACCATAATATAGTATAATCTGAAAATGAGGGCAGAATGGCCAGTGGGTATGTGGCACCCTCTCCTGAGATTATAGCACTATAGGTACATCAAGCTGCATCCCACACCAAGGGCATTTCTCTGTAGGCGGCCAAGAGAATGGGATATCCATGATCCTTCTGCCAGCGATGCACCGAGTGATGCTGGCTGCTGTAAACTCAAGCCTATTGTGTGACAGGAAAGATGGGGAAGGAAGGAGTGATACATGATGATATGAGGAGCTCCACCTTATTCAAATGGGTGTCGCCATATTTTAGCTTCAACAAAAAATGCGGGAAGACTTTCAGTCAGTAAAAAGCAAAAGAAATAGATACTCACAAAGCAAAATTTAAATTTCTTAATGTAAAAGTCATGTATAAAGGTAAACTGTAGGCAACAGATAAAAGTCAACAATACCACTGTGTATTATCACAAACTGCTTAACTGCAGGCAAATAAAATCAGGGAAAATAAATTTGAAGACATGCAATTAAGACTCGCTTTGAACAAATGGAATTTTATTTCCTTGTTCTAATTAGAAACAAATAAAAAGTAAACAGCTGTTGCAATGACTTGGCTTCAATTAAAAAGATATTTGGGGTTCATTTCACTCATGTATACCTGACATAGTTACCTCCCAAGGGAACCTGACTAAATGTGGAGAGTTGCCTCATTCTGAAGAGATACAACAAAGTGCACTAATAATTAAGACACCATTCGCAAATTAGTCAATTGAAGCTCAGCCAAGACTTAAATATGAGATAAAATGTAATCAAAATATAAAACTATGACTTTTATTGTGAAAAATAAATGTTTTAGCTCCTGTTAAGATTCTTAAGAAATGAATAGTTTCCAATAAGTTGTTCTGACAATTCTTTTGAGAGTCTTAAAGTATTATTTCTATTTCTCAGATGTGTATTTTTTGTTTGAATTTTCCTTCTGTGCAATATGATGTGGTAGCTTTACACAACCTAAATCACAGTCATGAGTGCCCTAATATAAACCTGCAGGAATAGGTCAGGAGTAATGGCTTGGCCCTCTCTGAGTGATGCCAGACTGGGAATATTGGGAACACCTACAGATAGATGGCCATGTTAGTAGAAACATTTAACAACAGGCAGTTGGAGGAAATAAAGTAAAACATATTAACTATAGTATCTGAAGGTGTGGTCCTAACATGTTCTTAGTGATACCAGTAAGAGGGCACAAGTGGCCATTATCAACCATGTACCTAAGTGGTCACTGTCTAGTATGTATAGTTGTGGGATTCTAAACCTTGGCAGGAAATAGACAAGAGCAAGTAGAGTCATATATAATATATACTAGTATAGCAAGTGTCACAGAGAACTTTTCTCACGAAATCATGGAACTCAATCACAGGGCACCTGGACAAATTAATATGCTATTTATATTAAAATTTACTTGGCAAACAATCATCTGGGCATCTGTGGCCTTTGAATCTAACTAAGGCAGTGATTCACAAACTGGCACACAGTTATATCCTTAGGAATATATATATATATATATACTAGAGGCCCGGTGCACAA
>NW_005371455.1:693041-694231 GCF_000412655.1 Myotis brandtii | reverse complement strand
AAGTCAGGCGGGGAACGTTGGAGTCTGCAGTCACTGGAGCAAGCAAGCCTCATGTTCGCTTCCAGCTGCCTGGCTGCCGGCCGCCATCTTGGCTGACAGTTAATTTGCATAAGGATATGCTGATTAGCCAATGGGAAGGGTAGCTCGTACGCCAATTACCATGTTTCTCTTTTATTAGTGTAGATAGTCTCCTGGTAACTGGCTTCTACCAGAAAATATTCTGATGTAATTAGTATAGGGTGAGAAAATGCCATTGAGTGTTTAAAAGATACTCAGAAGGTTCTAATATGCAGTAAAGTTTGGGAACTGACGGATAAAGTCAGGAATCATCCAGACACTCAATGTAGGGCTTATATGGTGGTGGAGAAATGGTTCCACCATATGAAGGAAAGAGACTTTGGACTAGGAAATTAGAAAGCCCTAGTACTCATTGGGAGTCATATATGGAATGAGGACTAATTATATTAATTAATACATGTGGCATTAAGCTTCAATAATTAACACTGGGTGGCACTGGTCATGAACGTACAGACAAAATATCAATAGGAAAAAAATAAAGTCCAAACACAGATCCATATACATGTGGAAATTCAGCATCCAATAAAGGAAGCATCACAAATCAGTGCAGTAATAAAAGATGAATCATGAAATTGTGTTGGGGACATTAGTTAGCCCTCAGGAAGGGCCACAAGCTCAGGGACAATGACAGCCTCTATTTCCAGAAAAGCTCAGTATGTGGTCAGCTACTGCTGCTCTAATGATGTATCTGTGATAGCAAAACATTTACCAGTTGCTCTTTGGATGAAGTCAGTAATTTTAATAACATTGGTGGCATCACAGCATTAAGATTGCTGTAATCCACCATACATTCTCTTCAAGTTTAAGAACAGGCCAAATTGGCTGTTTCAGTGGGAATAATCATCACTTCACTAAACAACCCTAGCATAAGGAGTTTCAATCCTTGCAAGTCTGTTTACATTCACATTAGCCCATATTAGCTATTTTACTTGAAGAAGGGGGCGGGGGTGGGGGGGTGGGCTGACCTGCTGCATCCCATTTTGTAAGCCAATGTGTAAATTCCAAAGAGTTAATTTAAGTTCAAACTTATTTTATGTTATTACTCACTAGAGGCCTGGTGCACAAAAATCTGTGCACTCAGGCGGGGGGGGGGGGGGGGGTTCCGGGGCCGG
>NW_005371455.1:682148-692196 GCF_000412655.1 Myotis brandtii | reverse complement strand
TGGCCAGCCTGGGTGAGGGGCTGATGGCTGTTTGCAGGCTGGCCACAATCCCCAGCCACCCAAGCTCCCAGTGGAGGCTGGCTGAAAGCAGGTATCTGGGATTTATTTGTCTTCTATAATTGAAACTTTGTTGCCATGAGCGGAGGCCACAGCCAGCTCAGGGCAGGCGGGAAGCTTGGCTTCCTCCATCACCCTGGCAACCAAGCCTCCTGCTTGCTCCAGCTCCGTGGCTGCCGTCCACCATCTTGGTTGGGTTAATTTGCATATAGTCGCTCTGATTGGCTGGTGGGCATGGCTTGGGGCATAGCGAAGGTATGGTCAATTAGCATCTTTCTCTTTTATTTGTGTAGATTGGGTCAGATGGTCCATGCTTACTTTGGGATATTTTAGGGCATTGGGTTCTATGATCAAGGGAAATCCAGGCAAGGAAATAAGTCTGATCGTTAAGGTAAAGCATATGTATTTGTGCTCTATTTTATTTTTGGTAACTTCCTTAAGATACCTTGTTTAAATTTAGTGAGATACTCAGGTGTAATTTTAATTTGAGCTCCAATATTCATTAAAGTCATGAAGCTTTGCCAATTAATGCATTTTAGAAGATGCTAAAGTTAATTCGGGATCTATGATTTGAAGACATAGAAGTCAACTGACATCCTTTATCTTTCTTTTGTAAAAATTCTTTTGGTACATTTTGGATTTCCAATTGAGTTAAATTGTGGACATTTATTTCAGGTTTTTTTCTTTGCCCTGTATCGAGGTTTTCTCCCTACCTTTCTTCCTTCCTTCCTTCCTTCCTTCCTTCCTTCCTTCCTTCCTTCCTTCCTTCCTTCCTTCCTTCATTGAATTGTCCTGAAGTAGCCGCAGCCCCAATGGCCCTTTGTTTTAGACACTGTGTGTGTGTGTGTGTGTGTGTGTGTGGTTACTGCATGTATATACTTTGGATGATCCTCTCTACCCTGACCATATTTATAAGTTTATTCCTCCAGAGAGTCTCAAGTCAGTATAATCAGAGTTAGGAGCCTCCAACCACAATGGCTGAATTAACTCCTGAATTAATTAGCCATAGGTATTTTTTTCTAGAATCTCTAGAATCTTGGGATCTACTTAGGTGTCACAGGCATAGGCGACAGCAGCAGCAAAGGCATTTTGCGTGGTCCTAGGGAATCCTCAGCTTTTAGGAGTGTAGACTTCAGCATGCCACATAGTAACAGCTTTTCCTCCACTCAGGTGGGTCCACCTTTGGTTTAGGATCTGAGTCTTCGCCCTGAGCCCTCTATCATACAAGGGTCAATGCCAGGTTGAGACACACAGGCAAGGGTCATAGGTAAAAGTCATTCTCCTGAGCCTAGCATCTGTCATGGCTTATGCTAGAATCAAAACACACAATAGGTCCAGCTGAGACACACAACTCAGGGCCACTTAAGGAAGGCTTCAGTACAAGAGAGGCTGCACTGCGTAGAACTTAGCAAGTGCAGCTCAGTGCAGTACAATTCAAAGCATAAACTTACCAGTCAGGTAGCAGCATAACCCAAAGGGCACGCAGCAGCTCAAAATGCTCACCTACAGGCAGCAGAGCCAGTTAGCAAACCATAGCAAGAGAAGAGACTCCTGCTGCTGGTGGGCATTGTCCAGACATCCTGATCACAGCACTACTACTTGGAATATTACAAGAAAAGAAGATAAACCCCACCCAACATTTGGTTTGCATGCCCAGACTGATGACATCACACACCAAGAATTACGGAAAGGCGTATCACTTTCACAAGAAACTCCCAAAGAGAGAAGGCTGGCACTGGCAGGTTCTGGCTGATGTGAGCAAAGCAGAGGGGATGGATTGGGATTTTTATAGTGGCTAACGCATAGGCTGGGGTTTTATCAGGTCTGAATTTCCCTAGGGAGGGACCGTGTGCAAACTTTCTCATCAGCCTCTCCAGATGTGCAACTAAAGGAAAAAAGGTCACACATAAAAAAAAAAAAATGGAGTCAGCAAGGCTGGCGTGGCTCAATGGTTAAATGTCAACCTATGAACCAAAGGTCAAGGTTTGATTCCCAGTCAGGGCACATGCCAGGGTTGCAGGCTTGATCCCCAGTGGGGGGCATGCAGGAGGCAGCCTATCAATGATGCTCTCATCATTGATGTTTCTATCCCTCTCTCCCTCTCCCTTCCTCTCTGAAATCAATCCTATATAATAAAAGCCCAGCGACCATAATGGCAGAATGACTGCTCGACCAGTCACTATGAGGTGCACTGATCACCTCTCAGTTCCTCCCCCAGTGGGGGGCAGGACTAGCGAGTGGGTGGAATGGCTGACCTCTTGGTCCCTGCCCCCAGCCCGCAGGCTCTGATCGCCCGATGGCAAACTGGGAACCTGGGTGGGTGGTGGCAGTGGGGGTGGGGGGGCAGGGCCAGCTGCCAGCAGCCAGGGAAGATGGCCCTGGTCACAGGCTAGGCCTAGGGACCATACCTGTGCACAAATTTCGTGCGCCGGGCCTCTAGTAAAAATATGTTTTTCAAAAAATGGATTCAGACCTTTTATTACATCCTTTAATACATTTTGATTGTTTTTGCCCTGTGAAAATTTTACTTATCAAAAAACTAAATGAAACACTCACCTTCATTCTTTCCCCAAATGAAAAGCAATAAGGAATAACCACAGATGCTTAAAACCATCATTTTCTATTTATAATTCCCTTTATATCTAAATTGTTTGCCTATGAGTTATTTCCCTGGGAGTCTCTTGTTAACAATAGAATTCAGAGGAACATACACAGAGAATTAACCACAACAGGAGGAATGCTTAGAAATTGTTTCTTCCACAACTTTTTTGAAACAGGTGTTGAAAGTAAATCCAGAGATTTAGTCCAAATGCCCCAAGTGGCATTTCAAATTAATCTTGTCATAAACACTTGTTTTGTTAGTAAGTTTGTTTTGGATAATCAAGAATTAATCTTTGATATCTATATATCCATAAGAGCATGACCTCATAGCCTCTTCCTGCTTTCCTAACATCGGCTTTCTTCTTTAGTAAAGTCTTTTCTCCTGGGAAAGAAATATGCACAGCTATGCATTTCAGTTCATTCGAAGAGAATTCTGTTTCCTCATCGAAGGTTTGATAGCAAAACAAGAGCTTGACTTCTGTCTACATTGTGTCATTGAAAACTGGGACTTTCTCTAAAGATATCACCAACCCTGTCTCACACCAGACCTCAGCGATCACTGTGGTTGGAATATTTCCATAGCCTTGAGTATGTGTTGACTTAGACAAAAAGTTTCATTTTGCTACACACCTTTGAAGCCAGTTCTACTTTCTAAATGAAGTCCTGCTTTCTCATTGGTTTCATCTGGATGAATGCCAACGCTTTTCTGATTTATAACAACCTTTAAGAAATAATGTTTTCTAATTTCTCACTCTTTGGCAAGAGAGACAATTCAGAGTTAGAGAAGAAAAAGGGACCAACACACATTGGAACATATAAGCCTTCTGCCCCTCTGTTTTATCTTTTCTATCTATCTCTGGAAGTATGATTAAATAATACTCAAACCCAATCACTCTACATTTTCAGAAAAAAAAACTCCTCTTGCTCCAACTAGTTCAGTGCAGTATAATTTCGAGTGATTAGCATACACACAAGCTTAAATGTAGAGATTGCCTTTTAATTTCCTTTTCTCATAACTTGTAACAGTGCCCAACACACAACAGTCAATAATGTTGACTTTATAGAGGTCATATAGTACAGTTGTTTAGAGTACAGACTCAGAATCTCTGGGTTATGTGTGTGCATATATATTTTTAATTTTGACAGATACTACCAAATTCCCATTCTAGAGGTTTTCCTGATTTATGCTGCTATTAACAATGAATGCAGATGCCCATTTCTTCTCTTCTTTGTGTCCACAGCATATAAATCCTTAAAATACAACATTTTATTTTTTAATTTGCATTCCAGATTATGACATATCATAAGCATCTTTTCAGATGATAGTTGCTTCATAATTCATTGCAAATTTATTTATAGGGTTGCTTGTTTTCTCAGTAATTCAGAGAACCTCTTTAATAATATGAATTTTAATTCTGTCTCATTTCTAAGCCGCACGGAATTTAGAACAGTCTCTCTCTTAATTTTCTAATAAAATGTTTTATGTTGAGGTACTTGTGGATTTATATGCAGCTGTAAGAAATAATACAGTGATCTTGGGTACCCTTTATCCAATTTTTCTCAATAGAAATATTTTGCAAAGCTATAGCATAATATTATAACCAGGATGTTGACATAGATACAGTCAAAATATAGAACATTTTTTTCACCATAAATATACCTCATGTTGCCCCTTCATAGCTATGCCTACTTCACTCCATCCCCTGATCCCTCTATAACCTTTGGTAACCACATATGTGTCTTCTATGTCTATACTTTTGTCACTTCAAAAATGTTTGGTAACTGGAATAATGCAGTATGTAACCTTTGAGGATTGCTTTATTTTTCTTCACTCAGCATAATTACTTTAAGATTTATTCACGTTTTTGTGTGTATTAATATAGTCGATTTTTCTTTATTTCTGAGCAGTATTCCATAATGTGTTTGTCTCAGTATTTCTTTAACCATTAACACACCAAAGGACATCTGAGTTGTTTATAGTTTTGGGCTATTGTGAATAAAGCTGCTATAAAATTTGTGTATAGGTTTTTGTGTAAACATACATGTTCATTTCTGTTTGATAAAATTCTCCAGTGAAATATTCTCAGTCAAAGATATCTTTTTGGTGAAGTTTTAAAATTAAGAATTCAATTCATTTAATGGTTACAGGACTATTCAGAGAGTCTGTTTCAGGATGACTTGCTTCACTTTTTCATCTGGCTCATAGTTTCCAGTTAGCAATTGTTAAACATTTTTAGCTGAATTCTTCTGACTATATGGCATCCAATGGCATCTCCCCAGCTAAGGAAGTGCCCCTGTCCTCTTTGTCTGGGCAGGAACACCTTTTCACACATTTAGAGTTAGCTGATTGCCCTGCAACTTCAGTTCTATAACAGGTTCAAGAAACATCTAGAGTTAGCTGATTGCCCTGCAACTTCAGTTCTATAATAGGTTCAAGAAACATCATTAGCCCTAGCTGGTTTTGCTCAGTGGCTAGAGCATTGGGACCGAAGGGTCCCGGGTTCGATTCCAGCCAAGGGCACATGTTTGGGTTGCCAGCTCGATCCCCAGTAGGGGGCATGTAGGAGGCAGCCGATCAATGATTCTCTCTTATCATTGATGTTTCTATCTCTCTCTCCCTCTCCCTTCCTCTCTGAAATCATAATTTTTTTTAAAGAAACATCACTAATTTGCAGTTTGTCCAGCTTATTTCTTGTTGTAAAGATAATTGCTACCTTGACAACTTCCTAAATCACTGAGCCAAGCTCCTAAAATAACTTCATATATTACTGGCATGTTCTTTTTTGAGTATTTACTTATCATAGGGCTCCTCTTTGAAAGATATAACAATACTAATAGTAATAATACTAGTAATACTGCTAATCTAGTCCCATACATCTGTAGAAACTGCATATTTTTTTAAGTTTTTTCACATCTAGCTTTATTCTGACCCTCACTGCCACCATTAGAAGAGGGAGAAGTCATTCACCCAAGGGAGTGAGACACAGGAAGAAGGAAAGTGATGACTTGCAAATCCAAGCACGTTGCTCTTCGTTGTGAGTGTTCTGTTCCTGGTTCCCCATTCCCTTTCCCTTCTCACAGGTAATCCTGATACTGCTGTTCCCAGGATCACCCTTTGAGTAGTCCTGCTTTATGTTAAAGTATTTCTTCAGTCTGTGTGTATGGATCACTCGCACCCAAGTCATCCGGAGTGCCTTAGGCCAGACCCACTGAATGAGGCTACGTGGGAGAAGGAACTAGCAATCTAATGATAGCACAGAAAATGATTTCTATCTACACTAAAATATGAGAATTCTTCACCAGTGGTTCTCGAACTGTACATATTGTATTTACCTGGGAGACTTAAAAACTTCCTGATGCCTTTCTCCCACCTGCAGAGACTCTGATTTACTTGGTCTGGTGATGCTAATGTACAGCAAAATTTGGGAAGCACTGTGCTATATAATATTTAAATGAGATGTCTGAGAAATAAAATTAGAATTTTGTTAAAGGGGCTTGCTCATTAAATAGCTGAGTGAGTTGCAAAAGTTCTCAGGAATCAGGTTTGGAATGAGTTAAATCTATTTTATTTCTAAAATTGCCTTGTTTTTCAGTAATATTATTTTTTAAATATCTCTTCACAGAGTCCAAAGGCCTTATTCTTAAAAGAAATACATATTTAATGATGTTACTTAAGAACTCAACCTTTTGTATAGAACTTTACTACACTTTGTTTTAATTGGAATTTCAGTTGATCTGACTTTTTGACACAAAACTAAAAGTCACCAGAGAAAATTACAACATTGCCATCATAGCCCTAGGATTGTACATTAAGTCCCTTAACTTGCTGATAGGGGCATCCAAATCTTCCACTGATTCAGAGCATACAGAAAGGGTATTTTTTTAAAAAAATGTGTGTATGTGCATGTGCGTGTGTGTGTACGTGTGTGTCTGAGCAACGTGTGAAAGTAATAGATCTCAGGAGAAATTTCTTGACTCTAGACATTATTGAATATTTGAACAATTTACAAAAATATACGCCAAATCTCCTATTTGTGTTACATTTATTGTTATTATAATAATTATTTTAAAGAAGGGGGGATTTTTATGCCTTTTATTACAAGGCAGTATGATGGAACAAATAAACTTTAGGTCTAGTTGATTCCAAAATATCTATATTTGTGTCAGCTCTACCTTCTCCCCTTAGCGTATACAGGATAAGGGGGACACATGTGTAATACCTTAATCAATAAAGAAAAAAATAAAAAATGCTATTATGAACAACACTGTTATGAACATTTTTGTGCATGTCACTTATAATACCTGTCATTTATTTATTCATGGTGTGCATATTTGTTGGGAGTATATTAACATACAAATCCCATACAAGTTCTGGAGGAAAAACAACGGGGGGGGGGAGTAAGTTTTCTGTCATGGAACTTATCTGATTTTAAATGTTATGTGAGCAAATAAGCTTACTCCCTTTAAATACTACTGTAAATCTACTTTTCCCCACCCTGTATATCTTGTGCACCCTGGCTGCACTAAGAGCTTCCCAGTGACAGAATCCATGACTTGATCATCTTTTTTTTTCTTTCTTTCTATTCAAATGCGCACTTTATGTCTAACACTGGGCTAGAGTTTTGTAGATTAATCCTGTGGGCCTTTGTTTGATATAGTTAGGTTGCTATTTCTTATATTTTTATCGTGAATTTCTTCCTCTTATGGGTGGGCTCTCCCTGGCTTCTCTGATCAAAACTTCCTTGATGGCAGCCCTTCCCAGACTAATGTTAAGGAAAAATAATTCTTGGGAGGCATAAAAGCCTTCCTTTGCCTATACATTATCAAAGCCTTAACAGAGATGGCCATTTCAAAAAATGAGGCCTATAATCTCCATTGACTAAAACTTCTCAAATTACTACTCCAGAGAACATGGTTGGGAAAACGAAAGGGAAAAAATCCACTTCTCATATATATTGAACACTTGCATGTTTACAAAGCATTTATTGAGTCCCATATTTTATAGTTCTTTGAGGCAAGAAGATGGAAACATTTTCATTTCAGAGAAGAAAACACAGTTTCACAGTTGGCAGGAGGCCAACTCACTGGGCTGGAAAACATATCTTCTCATTTGAATTCCAAGACAGATTTTAGGACACAACTTGGTTCTAGTGTGACGTCAATTATATCAGACTTTTCCCTTCCCAAGAGGATTTGCTCCTTATCCCAGAGTTCTGTATGCTGGGATAAACTCAAAGTGAGGCAAACAGAGAGCTAACTGTATTGTTTTGTGCAACCTACTTGTTATCTATGTGGAAGTGAGTTTAGATTTAAGAAGTATACAAAATGTTTAATAGATAAACCATGTTCTGAGATCTAAGAAAATATTCTGGCCTGGTGAACTCAAGTTATTCTGTGGCTGTTACAATTTCTTATATACTATAATTAATACTACCAGGATATTATTTGATTTAAAACAACTAAAGGTGTAATGAGCTGGAGAAAGTCAAGCCAGAGTAAGCCCAGGAAAGTTAAGTAACAGTTTACTTAGTGTTTCCTGCGAGAGATATGCTTGGAGCCCAGTTCTGCCTTTGTTGTTGTTTTTGTTTGTTGTTGTGTTGTGGTTTATTTTTTAGTATCAGTGCCAGATACAGCTGAAAGTGCTTGGGGAGACCAATAAGGTTAAACCACATGATAACTGCTGTATAAGACTTAACAAATATATTTTCAAAGAGTTTATTTACAGCCCTGTTTGTAGTTAGCAAAATTTAGGGGAAAAGACTCTTAATTACTAAATTGGTTTTTAAAAGTATTATATACTTCATATTGAATGCCATATAATCATCCAAACAGGTTGATATACATCTGACATAAAAAACTATTTATATCATTTAACCACAAAAACAAAACTAAAACAAATCAAGGGCCAAAGTGTTGCTAAGTGGTATGATTATGTTGATAACACTGTAAAAGTTTACATATATAAAAATGTACAACTCAGATACATTTATACAACTAAAGAAAAACAAATAAAAATTAGGATGTATATGGGTTGTTCTGGCCATTGGAAGAATAAATTGTAATGATTTCCATTCTTCTTTCAGAGAAAAGGAGGGACCCTTACATTAGATCTTTATTATGTTTTATAAAAGGTGTCATGTTAAATCAGATGCAAATAATTAAACTCCTTGGGTGGGGATGTGATTCGGGTGGTCCTCTGTTTCGTAAAGCATTAATAAATAATATTCTTTATTCTCTCACCATGTGCAAAAGCAGCTCTGGGCAGAGCCAGTGATTATGTCCCAGTAGAGGCAATGGCCAATGGATTGTTTTTAGAGTAATTACATTTATTAATCATTTTTAGAGAGGTTGCATTCACTGTAGTTCTCTTCTGTTAAGCTAAATCTTCACTGGGAATCTTATTCATGCAACTGCCTTGTGTGAATGAAACGTAAAAGAAAGAAGTCAGGATAAAGTCTAAAATGAACGAAGTACTTAGAAAGGAACAACCACCATGAAGGCTGATACACTACATAATTCCAAGGAGTGCACTTTATTTGCAGCCTTCCATACATAAGAGAAATAATTGCAATCCGAGAACTGGAAAGTCTTTAGAAGAAGGAAGCTGGAGTAAGAGGTAACTAGAAGAAATGTAAAGATTTTCTAACTCCCAGATGTATTAGGGAGACACTGTGCATCATTACGTCAACAATTAAAAATAAGAAGAATTAAAAACTACGTTATAAATATAGGTAAAAATAATACTTAAAATTTTCTATAAAATTATATTCTTGTGCCCTTGCTCATATGTCACTATACAATGTTCTCATATAAGGTAACCAAATCAGCTGTGCTCTGTTGCTCAGCACAACGAAGTGCCCTAATTAATGTAGTCTGATCATCTCTCTCTTTCTTTCTCTCTCTCTCTCTCCCTCCCTCCCTGCCTCCCTCCCTCTCTCAGTACTTCATTTAGCATGGGATTTATCAGCAAAATTGCAACACAGTATAAACACCTTAGCCACTGTTCTGATCCTTCATTGAGTATTTGAGTATTGCTGGGAAAAACATCAAAGTAGTTTTTTTTTTTCTCACTAAAAATTCATATTGCTTGAACATTTATCACTATATCTAACTCTTTTTTAAATTAAATCTTTATTGTTCCGATTATTACAGTTGTTCCTCTTTTTTGCCCCATAGCTCCCCTCCACCCAGTTCCCACCCCACCCTCTGCCCTTTACCACCCCACTGTCCTCATCCATAGGTGTATGATTTTTTCCAGTCTCTTCCTGCACCCCTCACACCCCTTTCCCCCGGAGAATTGTCAGTACACTTCCTTTCTATGCCCCTGCTTCTATTATATTCACCAGTTTATTCTGTTCATCAGATTATTTATTCACTTGATTTTTATTTT
>NW_005371455.1:672336-680512 GCF_000412655.1 Myotis brandtii | reverse complement strand
CTCTGAGAGAAAGCCGCCCTTGAGTTCCGCCCGCTGCCAGACAGTCCAGTTTCTCCCAGTATGAGTCTGGGTCCCCAGAGACTCACTGGAGTCAGGGCCGTCGGGAGCTTTAGCCTCCCTCCTGATTGCAAAAGACACTGGCGTCCTCCGTTGCCAGCCCCTTTCTGCGTGCGCTCAAGCCTCCGTACCTCTGTACTTTACTTCCGCACCTCCTCTGAGTCTCAGTGTGCTTTTCTCTTTCCTTCTAGTTGTAGAATTTCCACTCAGGCCTCCTTCCTGTGGCTCTGGATGATGTCTGTTTTGTCTTTTAGTTGTATTTTTGAAGTGGTTGTGCGAGGCAGCAATTTCAGGTTACCTATGCTTACTTCCGCACCTCCTCTGAGTCTCAGTTTGCTTTTCCTTTTCCTTCTAGTTGTAGAATTTTCACTCAGCCAGCCTTCCTGTGGCTCTGGATGATGTCTGTTTTGTCTTTTAGTTGTATTTTTGAAGTGGTTGTGCGAGGCAGCAATTTCAGGTGTTTACCTATGCCGCCATCTTGGTTTCTCTCCTTATATCTAACTCTTTAGATAGCCATGATTTCTACTAGATGGGCAAGAAAAAAAAGTTTTTTAGAAATGTTCTATCCAATTTTCTATACATCCACCTATTAATTCTTTCTGCATCTCCTTTTCTTTTTTCTTCAAGAAAAAATACTTATCCTTGTATGCCCATAACCCCACTTTATTCACCTCCAAATTTAAGAATTAGACATTAAACTGTTCAGGTATTTAAGTTCCCTGTATATTCCTTCTCAATTCTATTTATTTTTCTCTTCTCCCAAAGTTAACTATATATTTGACCCCATAAAGCCCACATTAACTCCTATTAAACAAATGGAATCTTCTCTTACCTATACATGAACTTCACTTCTGTTTTACTCCTCTTTCTTTTGTATCTTGTGCTTTTTTCATCCCTTTGGGACTATTTCCATCAGCAGATGACTTCTATTTTTAAAAAATCCACAATTCATATTCTCCTTTACAATAACACTCCTTGAGAGAATTGAGAAATCTCACTATATGTACTTTTGACCTACAGAAGTACATTTAGCACAGCTCTACAAAAATTAATCTTGTCAAGACACCAATCATGTGCACCATGCCAAATAAACCTTTGCTGTTCATAGTTTATATCACTTGACCTACTACCATTAGATTCTGTTGATCATTCTCTTCTTGCAAGATTTGGCTTGGATTCCAGAACACCAGAAATCCCTTGTTTGATGTAGGTTCTGCTGTATCTTGTATATAAATAGTCAGCTTGCCTGAAAATATTGAAAATTTTATCTTTTCCCTAAATTTCATACCTCATATTTTCCCTTATTACAACATAAAGAAAATATGAGCACTTTGGTAATAAGGAAGCAGCCCAAGCTTTGTTTCTGATATACAGGAAACATACCTTCTTCATTAAATAGGCTTTTGAGGCAAAAGTTAGGGTGAGGCTTGCTCTAGGTACCTCCCCAGCTTTGGTGACCCTGGCATGTACACGGGGCTATGCTTTGTATAAGAATGGAAGCAGGCGATGGGGGTCAGGTGGGGTGAGGGGCTCCAAGCTACAAGGTTGGGGAAAGCTCAGGGTCAGCAGAGGAAAAAAAAGAAAACAGAAATCAAAAATAGGTTTTGATTTTTGTCACATGGCATTTATTGATTTAAGGGATTTTTATTTTATTCATAGTGTTTGAGAGTTTGAAAACATAAAGGAATACTAAACTTCATACAAGACATTTTCTGCATCTGTGGAGACTACCATATCATTTATTTATATATTTTTTTCTAAAACAACTTGTATAAGATTGAAATTATATATATTGCTTGAGTATTTCTACCCCCAAAATTACCTGTGCCTAGGGAAGATCAGATAATGTATTACAACATTGTTTTCTTCACTGAATATTGGTTTTTCTTGAGCCAAATCTCTGTTCTCTTTAGAGCAAAATTCCTTGGCATAATTGTCCCACCCTGACACTAAGCAGAGATAAAGAATTTACATTTGCCAGAGTATTTTTGTTTTGTTGTGTTATTGTCTGCCTCATTTAGACTTCCACTGAGATTAGAGTTTTTGAGAGTTCCAGCCACTACCCTTGCTTGTATTGGCTCAAAACCATGTCTCCTGTCCCCTGTGGCAATAATTCTAAGTCTGCAACTGCTATTAGTAGTACAGTAGTTTTAGCTTTACTTATGCTTACACCTCAAGATTTCAGTTCCAGCTTTGTTTCAGCTTCCATGGATTCTTCTTGACTTCTTTTGCACACTCAGCTGTACATGTAAAATAACGTTGCTGCTTTCGCATTTCTAACTGTTTCATACCAGGAATCATGTCTTTCCAAAATATCTCATCTGTCAGATTTCAAAATGTAGAATAGCCATTTACTGTGACTCTTCTAAAAGTAGTTCTCTCAATAATTTCAAGATGTTGCAAAGCAGTGACCTCCTAACATTCAATATATTTTTGAAATTTTGTTTTCAAATTATAAATCCTATATAATAAAAAGGTGATATACAAATTGACCGACACACCCTCGCACAAGATGGCTGCCCCCATGTGGGTACAAGATGGCCACCCCCATGTGGTCTCAAGATAGCTGGCAGGGGAGGGCAGTTGGGGGCAACCAGACCTGCAGGGAAAGGAGGGAAGTTGTGGGGGGACCAGGCCTGCAGGGGAGGGCAGTTGTTGGTGATCGGGCTGGCAGGGAAGCAAATAGGCATCAATCAGGCTGGCAGGGGAGTGGTTAGGGGGTGATCAGGCTGGCAGGAAGAAATGGTTAGGGGCTTGAGCAGTTGGGAGCTAGCAGTTCTGCATTGTAAGAGGGATGTCCGACTGCCACAGGGATTGGTCCTAAACCGGCAGTTGGACATCCCCTGAGGGGTCCCAGATTGGAGAGGGATGCAGGCTGGGCTGCGGCAGGCTGAGCCCCCCCCCCCCCCCCGCCCCAGTGCACGAATTTCATGCCCCGGGCCTCTAGTATATTATAAAGAGTATATGAAGTGTATATGTACTTTTTAAATGTATTTTTATTTCATAAGTGAATCTCACTTTCTCTTCCACTTTTGACCTTCCTAACTTCAGTTATGTTTTCCCTTAGATTTGACAACAGAATTGCTTTCTGAGTTTTGATCCTTTTCTTTCTTTTTTCCTTCCTTCCTTCCTTCCTTCCTTCCTTCCTTAACTTCCTTCCTTCCTTCCTAACTTCCTTCCTTCCTCCCAATCTTTCTTTCTTTCTTTCTTTCTTTCTTTCTTTCTTTCTTTCTTTCTTTCTTTCTGATATGAGTTTATCCTAATCTCTCTTGACATCAGCTAACTCCCACTGGATCAACCCTGGCCTTCAGGAGCCCATCTCAAATATACCTGCACCCAGGCTGCACTAGACAGACAAGATGTGAAACCTCCCCACTTCTCATCTCCTTCAGAGCCTTCAGCTTAGAACTCTGGATATAAAAAATGAAAAGTGTTTCTGATATCTATGCTAAGTGGAAAAAAGGCATGTTTCTTTCAGCAAACAGTTATAAAATGTTACATCTGATCTTCTTTTCTGTCTCTGTGTGTGTGTGTGTGTGTGTGTGTGTGTGTGTGTGTGTGTTACAATGTGAGCAGGTGATCATGCCAGCTTTGCAACAGAAAATTGAACACACGGAGCAGAGTTTAGAGTGATAATCAAATAAAATTTTCCAAATGAATATGGCACAGGCTCACATTACACAGAGCAGTTTTTGTGCATATGGTATATGATACTAACAGTAAGTGGTTCTCACAAATAACAGTCAGCAGTATTACTTCCTCATAGTGAAAATAAGTATTAGCATTTGTCTTTGTTCATTCTCCAGTATTTAGAAGCAGCTATAAATGTTAGCAGTTTTCCCTGATAGTTTAATCTTGTTTTTGCACATACATTCACTAATTTTTATTGAAATATGGAATCTAATCCCTAAGATTTTATGCTTCTGAGGCTAACAATGTCATCCTAACTGATAATTATGTAGTGGAATAGACAGCTCTTTACTTCTTTAGACAAAGACCCAATGGATGGCTAATTCATCAAACAACCAAATGGAAAACACCAGAGTGAGTGAAAAAATAATTTTTTCAGCTAAAAATGGCACAGGTTGATTGTGTCAAGAAAGGTTTATTGATTGTAAGGAACAAACACTAACTCAAGGCTCAGTGTCTACTCAGGTCCTGGAATTTGGTGAATATTATAATCAAAGTTGTTTTAGATGAATAAGTTAAATAAAACTTTTATGGGTTGTCTATTGGTATTCCTCCTTAGTAATCTATATTAACTTTAGCTATAGATTTCTATGAATCAAACTCTTCCTTCAAATATGTTTGTATCATTATATCTGTACTTAAGTACCATAGTTATGCTTATTATGTGATAAGATCCATTTTGCTTCTTGAGGTTAATTGCTTCTACCTCCATTTCATAATCTTAAATTTCTCTCAGTTCTATTGAGAAGTATCCAATTTTAACTGTACACCTTCCTACCAACCTTTCTGGCCTACAGAAAACAGGTATAAATTGTTTTCCAAACATTTTGGTGGTTTTCCACACCATTAATTTCTGAAAATAAAGGAAAAAAGTCTTCTGAACACTGTCAGATAACATAGTGAAGGAAGGAAAATATTCCTGTTTTTGCAAACATTTACATTTATTTTCCTACATTATGCCAATTTTACTCTTACCTTATAAATCACTTATGTATAATAGCCATAAATTGAGGTTTTATTTGTCAATCTAGCAAATTATTTTTAAAAAAAGCAACCAAATGCCCCAACAAGTTATTTAATGCACAATCTACTAAAAGTACATAGATTTTTTTTTAAATTGAGCCTGATTAAAAATTATGTTCTCACCTTCTTGATTAAGCATCTATTAAGTCAATTCCTCCACTATTTTTTAAAATAACACAAATTAGTGAATGACTGTATTTCTTTCTGGATATACCTTTGATTCTGCTTTTCACTCTGTAGAGATTTTAAATGCAAACTCTTGTTTCCAACTGAACAGCAATGAAAGGAAGGTGATGCCTTTCTCAAGCAGGGCAGCTCTCTTGGAAAACATTTCAGAGTCCTCTGGGTCCTCTGAGAAATTCTGATTACAATTATTGAGTTAGAACTTTAAAAAGATTTAGGATCTTACTTTCAAGTATGTATGATATCTGACAATGTTGAGCATTCCAGTGGAGTTGTAATTCATTAGTTCACAGAAGGGCCTGGCGACCTTGGATTGTGGGAGCGTCAGCTTTGTACTTAAAAGGATAAGAAATCATTTTGGTGATGTCACATACTTTCTCAGTTTCAGTTCCTGACTTGAGGCAAGAATTTTGAGGTTAAAGTTAGTTTTCTCTTGCCCAGTTATCCAATGTCATTTAGAAAAAAACCCCTATTTTGTTAGTTTGTTTTTAATCCTATTTCCTTTAAATTGGTGGAATGGAAGCACCGACTTCATCTCCTCTGTCTTAACCTTCAGTGGTGATCATATCTCAGGTTCACACAAGTAAAAGTCATTGATTATGAATGATCACTTTCCTATCCTCACCATATAAATAAAAGTTTAATTACATATCACCTATTTTTAAACTCAAACCAATGAGACTATCTCATGTTGTTTTGAGGAGCCACTGAATGTACCACTTCTTTAGTACCAATTAAGTCAGTTAGGATTCTTAGGTTGAAGAACAGAAGCAGGCTCTTACTAAGTTAAAGGTGAAGAGTGGGGACAGATACTGTTCAAAAGATATCAGTGTAGTTCCAATAAATGAAAGGAAGGTTAAATGTGAAAACAATGGTGAGAATTCTGACCAAAACATTTCTGAAGACATCAATTATAGGAGCTAATAAATTATTCTTCTGAGGTACTTCAGCTCCTTTGGTTATCTATTACAACAATGACCCAAAGCAGGTTTTGGTCATTTCTTAATAGTTAAAATTGAATATAAAAGAAGGACAGAAAAAAATAGCCTCTACACTGCAAAAGAAAATAATATAATAAAGTTTAAATTTTAGCATCTGTAAGCAATGAACCAGAACAGAGTGGTAAGGTAAATAAATATATTTTTAGACTTGTTCAGTTTTAATTAATAAAGTATTCTAAAAATGGAAATGGTCTATCAAGTAGTTCAGAAAACTGAATAGTAGAGTATATGTGGAATGAAGATGTGTATTTATAAATTATTTTGTAGATAAGACATTTGAAACACTGAGGTGAATGAGGACTCTTTGAGAAAGCATAGCAGGCAAAGGGCCAAGAAAGGAACCAAGTAGATATTTGTATTTAGTGACATAGAAGGAAGAGTGAGATAAATTAAGGAATTAAATTTAGAAATGATAATTATAGAAGAACAAAATTATAAAGTATCCAGAAGAAAATATTATTTTAAAAGAGGATATTTTGTCCTGTAGTCAGAATCATACTCAATAATAAAAAATAAAATATTATTTAAGTACAAATCAGAAAAATGATGTTTGCTATCATTTGTATTATTAAACATTATTGCTCTGAAAGTGTGGCCAATGGCAAAAATGGTCACAAGTTTATCTCATCCCTGCATTCATGTCTTTTTGTAATGTGATCTTATAGTTCCCTTCATTAAGAGGTGGAGCGTGGAATCTATTTCTCCACCACTTGAATTTTGGCTTGAATATATGTTTTTCTTTGGCAAATGAGACTTTAGCTTGAAAGTGCTAGTGTAGTGACACTTGTCCTCTATTGCTGCTCTTGAGAACTCTAAAACCCACCGCTATAGTAATAGTGCTGGGCTAGCCTGTCAAATGAGAAGAGACACATGGTCAAGTTATGCTCCATTGCCACAACTAACGTGGAGCCAACAGCCCGATATTTGAATGATTTTCATTCCCTATTGGTAGACGGTTGTCTTCTGGAATTTTAACTCCCTTACATTTCTAAAGCTTGATTGATTGTGGTAGACAAAATACTTATGGTAACAGACATAGCCCTTAGGCAGGGAAGAAAGGAGACAAAAAGCACAAGGTGGGATGTTGTCGGCCTTCTGAAAACTCTTTGTAACTGTTGTTGAACTCAGTTGGGGGACATTTACGTGGAGCAGGGCATCAGACTCTGCTGGATTATGTCCATATTTCCTAGAGTATCTGATAAACATCAGGTAGTCATTTTGGTTTCCTATGTCTTTGTAGTTTTGTTCAACATTATGAGGGGATTTTGATTTGCATTTCCTTATACACATGAAAATATCTGCCCTCATATTCACCCAGTGGGATATTATTAATGGTGATCATAATATAAGCATTGAAAAGGCAAATGTGATATGTACTCAGTAGAAGGTAACAGACAACTGGCCACCTAATACCTCATATTTACGACTTTGTGTTCTTAGGGTCCTGAAATAAAATAGAAAAAAAATCAAAAAAGATCTTCCTCAAAAGATCATAATTTATTGACTTTATGATGCCAACTAACATCATGGGAATAGACCAGTAGCTCAAGCCTAGTACAGAGGAACATTTTTTTGACTGAAGTTAGGATAACTTTTCACACTGAGTAACATTTAACAATAACTTCCCAGTTCAGCATTTCCTCTTATCTTTCCCTAACAATAGACAGTTCCTAAGAAAATGGCATCAAAGAACAGCAAGATGAGTCTGCTAATCTGTTCTTTACTAGTACTTCAGAGAAAAAAAATGTATTCAGAAGTATCATCAACAAATGTTAACATTTTATAGATTCCTTGCATATTGTGTTGTATGGTATCAGTCAGCCAATGAACATGAAGATTTTCTAGATCAGTGGTTCTCAACCTTGGCTGCACTAGAATCACCTGGGAATCTTTTTAAAATCCTGATTTCTGCGCCTCATCCTCTGGAAATTCTGTTTCTTTGTTATGGGGTGGGGCCACAACATTAGTAACAAAGAAACAGAATTTCTGGAGGATGAGGCCCAGAAATCAGGATTTTAAAAAGATTCCCAGGTGATTCTAATGTGGAGCCAAGGTTGAGAACCACTGTTCTAGATGGATCAAATTTCTATCATCACATTGGTATCAAAACTCCACTTAGATTAGATCACATGTCAAAATAAATCAGTCAGATAAACCTCAAAAGGCAGAAAGCTTCCATATTAATTATGGAGAATGTGAGCTAAAAATGTTCTAAGGCAAGA
>NW_005371455.1:671686-672309 GCF_000412655.1 Myotis brandtii | reverse complement strand
CCAGTAGGAGATGTGCAGGAGGCGGCTGATCGATGTTTCTCTCCCATCGATGTTTCTAACTCTCTATGTCTCTCCCTTCCTCTCTGTAAAAAATCAATAAAATATATTAAAAAAAAATGTTCTAAGGCAAGAGAGAATACAGGTTTTCACCAGAATGTTCCAGTTGGAGATGATAGTATGAATCTTCACTCAAAATAGCTAAAGGATGGACATTAGCTTCTCATTGTTGTCCTCTATGAGCTAGCCCAACTATCCCTCTAAATTTATATCCTACCATCTCTCTTTCATCCCTTCAAGTTCAACTGGCCATTTAATTTTTTTTAATATACCAAGTTCATGCTCAGCTTATAGGTGTTTTATTTGCCTGGTATTCTTTTCCCCATGTTCTTTATATCTCTAATCACTCAATGTCAACACAGATGCTTCCCCTTACCACCCTAATATGGCTCTCTGCACAGCCTTAACCAGTGGTCAGCAAACTCATTAGTCAACAGAGCCAAATATCAACAGTACAACGATTGAAATTTCTTTTGAGAGCCACATTTTTTAAACTTAAACTATATAGGTAGGTACATTGTTATTAACTTAATTAGGGTACTCCTAAGCTGGCCTTTGCTAAAAAC
>NW_005371455.1:638974-671567 GCF_000412655.1 Myotis brandtii | reverse complement strand
GAACCTATGACACGTGTGTCAGAGGTGACACGCGAACTCATTTTTTTTGGTTGATTTTTCTTTGTTAAATGGCATTTAAATATATAAAATAAATATCAAAAATATAAATCTTTGTTTTACTATGGTTGCAAATATCAAAAAATTTCTGTATGTGACATGGCACCAGAGTTAAGTTAGGGTTTTTCAAAATGCTGACATGCAGAGCTCAAAAGGTTTGCCATCACTGGCCTAGACCAAACTATTATATTATCCTATTTTATTTTCTTCATATTCTTTTCTCTATGCAAAACTGCCTTGATTACACATTAATTTAATGACTTCACTCTTACAATATCAATTCCACGTGAGCAGGAAACTTGTCTGTCTCAGTTAATATTTCTAACGCTTCAAATTTTGTCTGACCAGGGATAAATTAACTCCCCAACATCCTATATAAAGTAAGGATATAGCAGGAGTTCAAATCCTAGCAATCAGACTCAAGTTTGGGGGTAGCAGTGTGGAAAGAAGTTCAATAGTGCTATAATAATGACAAAAACTTCGAGTCAAAGATAGGAGGTGAAATTGATATCATTGTATTTAACTGAGCTATTAATTAACTGGAAAGTAATAAACGGAAGGCCAAATATTATAGACGCGCCCATTGAGGTCTGAGTGGCATAGAGAAGATGATTAACTGTCAGTCACACCTGGGAGCAGGTCAGTAGCCAGAATAGGCATGACCACTGCAAGGTTGTAAAATCTGAGATAATAAGCTCCTAAGCAAAGGCGTTCCCTAGCTCTCTCTTGCCCTTGCTCTCTCTCTTGCTGCTTGTGCCTGACTCCTGGCTCTCAGGGTTCTCACGCTCTGCGCTTGCCCACATGGCCGGCAGCCAGGTGGACCCCACACGATGGACTATAGGACTGTGACTAGCCCGATGCTGTGCTGGACACAACTCCACCAGGGAAGGGGACCTTTGGACACTGGCTTTGCCTTCAGCTCTCCTGGATCCCCAGCTGCGCCTTTTCCAGGACTGGATTAAAGGAGATGGGACATTAGAAACTGAGGGCTATAGCTCTACACAAATAAAAATCACTCATTCTCCCACAGAAGTCTTGTAAATATATTTTTCTCAAAATATCAGAGTCCAACCACAAGCACCATATAGGGAAAGGAATCCCCCACTTTGACCAGTGACACCCCATTTTCACCAATAACAAAACGGTCTTCATTCCAGGCTTACCTTCCTAAAAAGCAAGCCCAGGACCGTTTCCTCAAATCTTTTTAATATGGTCTTCTGCGTGGATGATAACTACTTTTTTGATTACCATCAAGTGGAAGGGGAAGATTCCAGGTAGTGGATTAAAGGAGATGGGACATTAGAAACTGAGGGCTATAACTCTACACAAATAAAAATCACTCTTTCTCCCACGGGAGTCTTGTAAATATTTTTTCTCAAAATATCATAGAGCCCAACCACAAGCACCGTATAGGGAAAAGAATCTCTCACTTTCACCAGTGACACCAATTTCTCACCAATAACAAAACGGTCTTCACTCCAGGCTTACCCTCCTAAAATGCAAGCCCAGGACCATTTTCTTAAATCTTTTTAATATGGTCTTCTGCGTGGATGATAACTACTTTTTTGATGACCATCAAGTGGAAGGGGAAGATTCCAGGTAGAAAAGAAGGCATGTGACATGGACAATGGTTATGCCTGGAGTAGCTAAATCCGGATGGCGTTTAATAAGAGAGAGGTCATTCTGGCCCAGTTTGGTCTAAAAAGAAATAAAAGTTTTGTCTGTGCGACTATTCTGAAATTTTCCTCTTCCCCTACTTATATGGCCTCTAGAAACATTACCTCCCCGAGGAGTGTTTCTTTCTTGGTGATGTCAGTATCTCATGCCTGTGTGATAAGTAAATGAATTGTCAGGATGAACTTGAGGTGCCACAAATAAAGTGTGAGCAGTATCAGTGTGTGGGTGTGTGAAGGGGGAGTGTAGGAAGAGGGTGGGGTGCAAGTGACACTGGGCCAGCAACTTTGAGGTGATTTTCTCAAACAGAGGTGTGAATCGGCAGCTGTGCCTTACACCACCTTGACACTTATGCCTGTGAAATTGTGAGTGTGAGGTGCACAAAAGAACACTGGTGGTTGCTTTTGTAAGAAAAATATACCTCTCTGTTAAATTTGTCCCTCTGAGATAGGGACTGAAGGAGAAAATGTCCACTTAGCTTCTTAACAATGCAGAAAGGATCGACGTGGGTCATTGCTTTGGACGAGTGGAAGTGGGGGTGTTTTAAAATGGGTAGTCGTGCCCTAACCAGTTTGGCTCAGTGGATAGAGCATCGGCCTGTGGACTGAAGGGTCCCAGGTTCAATTCGTAGAAAAGAAGGCATGTGACATGCACAATGGTTATGCCTGAAGTAGCTAAATCCGGATGGCGCTTAATAAGAGAGAGGTCATTCTGGCCCAGTTTGGTCTAAAAAGAAATAAAAGTTCTGTCTGTGTGACTATTCTGAAATTTTCCTCTTCCCCTACTTATATGGCCTCTAGAAACATTACCTCCCCGAGGAGTGTTTCTTTCTTGGTGATGTCAGTATCTCATGCCTGTGTGATAAGTAAATGAATTGTCAGGATGAACTTGAGGTGCCACAAATAAAGTGTGAGCAGTATCAGTGTGTGGGTGTGTGAAGGGGGAGTGTAGGAAGAGGGTGGGGTGCAAGTGACACTGGGCCAGCAACTTTGAGGTGATTTTCTCAAACAGAGGTGTGAATCGGCAGCTGTGCCTTACACCACCTTGACACTTATGCCTGTGAAATTGTGAGTGTGAGGTGCCCAAAAGAACACTGGTGGCTGCTTTTGTAAGAAAAATATACCTCTGTGCTAAATTTGTCCCTCCGAGATAGGGACCGAAGGAGAAAATGTCCACTTAGCTTCTTAACAACGCAGGAAGGATCGACGTGGGTCAGTGCTTTGGACGAGTGGAAGTGGGGGTGTTTTAAAATGGGTAGTCATGCCCTAACCAGTTTGGCTCAGTGGATAGAGCATCGGCCTGTGGACTGAAGGGTCCCAGGTTCGATTCCAGTCAAGGGCATGTACCTTGGTTGTGGGCACATCCCCAGTAGGAGATGTGCAGGAGGCAGTTGATTGATGTTTCTCTCTCATCAATGTTTCTATCTCTCTATCCCTCTCCCTTCCTCTCTGTAAAAAATCAATAAAATATATTAAAAAAAATAAAATGGGTAGTCATTTTTAAAAAATACATTCTTTTTTTTTTTAAATTTCAGAGAGGAAGGGAAAGGGGGAGAGAGAGATAGAAACATTAATGATGAGAGAGAATCATTGATCGGCTGCCTCCAGCACTGGGGATTGAGCCCACAACCTGGTCATGTGCCTGACTGGGAATCGACACTCAACCATTGAGCCATGCTGGCCAGGTTGAAATGGGTAGTCTTGATCTTTAGTAACATTACCCAGAACTTGAAGACCATGTCTGCAATGTGTCAGTATCCTTACAAAGAAATCCTGACCTTCATTCATCATTGAAAGGTGTATAAATGGATGCAATCATTTGGCGTGCCTTTCGGCAAAAGCTATCAAATTTAAAATGCATCATCCCTTGACTAATATTTATTTGCTTGGAATTTAATCCATGTCATTTAGTAACATAAATACATGTATGGGCATGGCTATCACAGTATTGTTTATATTCTAAAGCAACTTAAAACAGCCTAAATGACAATCAGGATTTTTTAAAGTAATTTGTGGTGTTTTTGTAAAATGTGAATATTATGCAGCAATTAAAAATAGAGAAGTATAGATGTGCATGCAGTGACAAGAAATACTGGAGATCTTTGAGGTAAGAAAAGAAAGTTGCAATGATTTCAGCATAGCATGACCCCAAATTTGTTATACAAACATGGACAGAACTTTTAATTAATTTTTAAATCAACTAAAACCATGTAATTTGTAAAGGCAATTAACAATAGGTCAAAACGAACAGATCTCTATTGTAACTTACATTTATAATAGATTTGTCCACATATAACAGTAAACTAGAAATCTTATATTTTATTTATATTAGTTTATTGTATAACCCTTCACATACCCTATTAGAGGAAAGTCCCAGATTTCCATTTGGAATACCTCTGTTCCTCTCTATTGCTTCCTAACTTGAAGTCCTAAGAATGCTTTGGTCTAAAGGGGTCAGACAGTAAAAACATGAGTTCATTTGCTTCATTATGATCACACTTTAAGGCTGGACAAGCACGATTCAACAGGCAAAGGACCTATACACACATGCTTGTCTGGATACCTGCTACAGCCCAGGAGACTTCTTGGAAGCCAGTATCTCTTCATCAACAGTGATAGGCCTGACTTCCCCAAGTTGCAGTTATTGTGGTCTAGCTCTTTTCTTTTAAATGTACTACAAATTCTCCAGGTATAAGCTAAAACCCAGAGGGCTGGGCTGACACAGACTCCAGAGTCTGCCACCACATGGACCTAGAAAATTAACCTTGTTCCTTTAACAAGGTGATTGGCAGCTTTTCAAATATATGAGGTTGTGTTGTACCTTACTTCCTTGGAATTTCAGATGGATTCCCCATACATCTATCTAATGTTTATGATTATAAAGTGATTATCTGTTTACACCACTGTGGTGAAAATGCTGCTACTTTTCTTGCCAAATAAAAATAAAAAAATTAAATTTGGCATGCACTTCTGGTAATGCATCTTGCTATATGTGTAAAGTAAAATATATGTATATAAATATATGTGCTTGTTTTTGCAAAGAAAATTACAAGGAGAATATACAAGAAGCAGTTTATAGGGGTTCTACTGGGAGGTGGAAATGAAGAGGTCAGAGTACCTCTTTCCTTTTATAGCTCTTGTACTATTTACCTTTTAACATCATTATATCAGTTAGGTCATCATAATTAAAAACACAGGGTTTTGTTTGTTTGCTGTCTCATTTTAATGAAAGAGAGGAGGAAACAAAAGAAAGAACATCACTTACAGAAATTCCTAGGCATTTGCACTAAATTCCTGGCAGGACGGACTCCGTGTTTCCTGCTTGCAAATCAGCTTGCTCAGTCAGAGCTCAAAAAAAGTTCTGCTGGATTTTATTTTTATGTCAAAACCAATCATAGTACACCTTGCATTTACATGGCACCCAGTTATGTAAAATATGTTCAATTTTTAGATAAGGTAATAGATCAAGAGAATTTAACACTTTTCTGAGCATTGATTCGTCATGAAGATGAAGTGGGATGTGAATATACTGGTATGCGATGAGAATAATAATATAAAAAATACACTATTGACATTACCTGGGGCCATATATAATCCAGCAGGATTTGCTGAGACTCAAAACATTTGGAGACCTGTCTCTGTGGGGAATCACATTCAGAGTCCGAGACACTATTTTTTAATATGCTAAACTGATTTAAATCTCTATCATTGAGAATGGACTTGCTATTTGGCAATAGCTAAGTCAGCCCTGCAATGTCTAATGTGTAAATTAACCAATCATAGTCAAACAAACAAACAAACAAAAATAATAAATACACTATTGACATTACCTGGGGCCATATATAATCCCGCAGGATTTGCTGAGACTCAAAACATTTGGAGGCCTGTCTCTGTGGGGAATCACATTCAGAGTCTGAGACACTATTTTTTAATATGCTAAACTGAATTAAATCTCTATCATTGAGAGTGGACTTGCTATTTGGCAATAGCTAAGTCATCCCTGCAATGTCTAATGCGTAAATTAACCAATCATAGTCATACAAACAAACAAACAAACAATAATAATAATAATGTTAGGGGCTGAAATAGAATATTGGGGACCAGCTACAATTCTAAGAAATAGTAATCATGCCCTGTTAACCGTAATGGTTCATTTCTGATTAGAGAAAGCACATTCTAACCTGGCTGGGAGTTCTATGCCCTGGGACATGGGAGCTAACATCAGAATGCAGTCCATCCTCCTGTCCTGAGAACTGCCTATCATTATGGAAAGATTTACAACCTCGTGGCTGAAACAACCTAGTCCCGGAGGCACCTGCTCTTTACAACCCCAGCCCCTATTGCCTGTAATGTGGTCCAGGGGTGGCCAGAGGTACCCCACCCTCTCTGACCACCCCACCTTGTTATGAGTTAGCTGGTACTTTAATCAAAACAAGTATCTGTGGATCAATTTAATGATATGAAAGTTAAATTGATTCACCCCGCCCCCCAGCCCACAGGCCTTGTAACCTGTAATGATTTATTTCATGCCTACTTTCCCATGCCTATAATTCCTACTTTCCCACGTAATCTACTCAATATAAGCAGCTGCTTATGGGGAGAGGCAGAGAAGATTTTTGTGGATAACCTGTTGCTCTCCTGTACTGCCAGAATTATTGGAATAAACGCTCATATATGATTCAACTCTGTCTCTGCTTGATTGCATGAAGTAGTGACAGGCAGCCCGGACCTCTTGGTTGTCCTGTTATAATTTGCCTATGAAATGTATGTGTATATGAATGACCTGCTTTCTTTAAAAATTAGCTACAATGATTCTAAAATCCAGGAGAAGAATTAAGTGTTTCTAGCTTTAAGTTTCAGGTGGCTATACCTCCAGGAGCATTTCAAGCCAATCTGGAATGCTTCGACTTAAGGATGACTGGCTGGGTATCTCTCCTTTTACGTGAACACATATTGATGTGGGATTCTGGTGGAGGAAAGCCCTCTGCTTTGATGCATAAATCAGGAAACTGCAAGAAATTTGCATTTCCCCAAATTTTTCCATTTGAAATCAGAACTTTCATATCCTTAAATTGATCCACAGATACTTGTTTTGATTAAAGTACCAGCTAACTCATAACAGCATCTGTACTCAGCGATATAACTCAAACAAGCATAATGAATGCCTATCTTTTAATTTTTTATGGAAAGGCTTCATAATATATAATTAAGATGTTTTTTACATGTTCTACTGATGAACCATCTGCAGGTATGACATTTAGCATCTGTACTTAAAAGTAGCCACCTGTTACCGTCTGGTAATCCTGACTGTGAATCATTTCACCTAAATGGAATCTGGTAACATTTGGATTCAGGGCTCCTCATCAATCCATCATCTTCATGACATTTATTATTTTATTACAGGCTATCTTTCTGGGGCTTTTTAAAGTTGCAGCCATTGAAAAGTCAAACTGCATTTGTTTTTAAGCAAGAAAACTCTTAGTAAATGTAAAGCAAGAGAAAAGAGTTTGTACAGGCCCCACATTTGTCCTCTCCTTCCGGTTCCTCCTTCAGCAAAGTCAGAGTATACCTGCCTCCAGGTACTCACAGCTCTTTGACTCTTATTTTTGTCATCAATTTCAAGACCACCTCTCGTATCTTCCCTCGCTCAGGTGTAAATCACTATGACAGTCAAGGTGATTTGCATCAAACCAGTAAAAAGACTAAAATTTTATACTGAAGGAAAAAATCACTGATATTAGATGATTTTTAGAATAAACTGAGATAATAGTTATGGGGGGTAACTGGGGTCCTACTGGGAAATAATGTATGAAGTGCAGGGTATAGATAGACAGACAGGAATTCTGCCTTCATCCATACATAACTTCTCAATAACAAGGCCAAAGGTGAGTCTGGCAGAGTCTAACCATGCCACACACACTGTGGGAATAAAGTGCTGTAGAGATAATAATAATAACAATACTAAAACTACTAATTATTAATAGTATTAATGTCTAATACAGTTTGCTATCTACAAAGAAACTAGTATTACACATGGTAGCCTCGTAAACATTTTAAGTAAAGTACTGGTTAAAAGATAAAACAAGTTTATTTAACATATAAGTTGCACATTACACTTGAGAGATAAAACAACACCTAAGCTAGTATGCTAGAGTTCATGCTAGTGTTACACTCCACAATGACCGTTGCTGATCAATACAGCAACAGCAACTCTTCATATTATCTAAACTTCAACTGATCTCTGACCACACTTCCCATTATGAAACATATTAACACTTTAGTTGTTATTCAAATGTCTTAAGCACTGGTGTCTGGCAACCAGAAAGGAAGTTGTAGGAATTCAGGGGCCCTGTGAGGGATGGGTTTTTACAGACATGTATTGAACAGTAAGTTTATATGTCATCATACTAGTATATGGAGACAATAACATAGAGATAAAATTTACCCTGACAGAATTGCTTTATTTGGGTACCAGCTGAAGAAGCTGGTTTATGTTTAGGGGTTATGATTTATATGTAAATCATAAAATGATATTCAGCAGGGTGAGATGTTTGTACCATAAGGGACCATGAGTAGAGAGAACCACTTAGAAAGAGCAGATCCATGTCATCTTCCTTGTACCTGAGGGAAAATGTTCACTGAATGAAAAGATGTATGTTATCTGTACTGTTTAAATATTCCTTTCCTTCTCTCTATGATTTTTAGATAGAATTTAAATGTCAACAAGATTTAAATCCACTATCTTTATACATGTGTACACATATACCTCTATTTCAGCTATTCAATTATTTATAATAGTCTTAAATGATTTTTTCCACCTTCCCAGACTATGTAGCACAGTGCATGGCATCTTGTAAGTGCCTATCCTGTATTAATTATATCACTTAAATAATTTTTCAAATTATTCTTCTCACCAAAAATAAAACTTATTGAGAAACTGAACTCGTCTACATCGTGTTAGTCAAAGATGCCATTTAGTGACCTAATGCATTAGTGAATATTAGTGTCTGAAAGGCTCTGACAAAGTGATCAACTATACATAGTAGTTTACATACATGATTTAATTCAGTTTGATTATGCATGCACACACATATATGTATATGCTAATCATAATGGGTCCTCAAGATCACCCACTCATTCAGGATTTGCTGGAAGGGCTGAGAGCACTCAGCCTATAGTTTTACTCTTGGCTAAAGTTTATTACAATAAAGGAAATACAACAGATCAATGGAGAAAAAAAGACACAGTGGAGTGTGAAGAAATTTATTATCAGGTCCTGATTTTCTATCCTTTCAGTGATGGAGTATATTGAGTTTGCTCATTCTCCAGCATGAAAAAAACAATTAATATGTGCACAATGTTTATTCCCAGGAATACTTATTAGAGAGTCACTACCCCAAAAATTTTATTGGGAGCTGGCCTAGCACATAATAAAATTTCAGACTCCTAGAAGGAAAACAGATGTTAGCACAAACCACATTGTACAAACAATCTACGTACATTGAGCTTCTCCTGCTCTTATCAATTAGAAAATGGTGTAAGAGTCAAAAGCTCAGATGCCAGCAAGAGCCAATGTGGGATCTTTTAGAGGTAGTAGCCTCAGGGCAACTATTTTAACTCTATGAACAGTCCATCCCCTTGGCCTTGGCCCGGGTTTCTTTACAGGAGGATTATTACTAATAGGATCCCAGGAAGCAGGTGAGACCACCATGTAGTAGCAGCCTTGGTTATGCCCTTTGGGGTCCTGGATTTTTCAAGTTAAAACAAATCCTGTTAACTGTAAAGAACTATCTTAGAAAGCTAGGTGACTTTCTCCTTAGGTTTTAAGCTTTTTACTTGGCCTGAGGCACCAAATCAGACAGCTCAAATTTGGCCAGTCAGCTGAAGCTAACCCGAAGCATTCCAGGGCTGAGACAGTGTCATTATATTTAGGGTATATACATGAATTGTAATTCCAAAGGCACCATGATACCACTGGATAAAAAAGAATTTACACCAAGCAGGGCATATGTTAGTCAGGCGGAGAGGATAATAGCGCTCCCACTGTGGGGCCCACCATGGAGCTTCCTGCCTCTAGTCCCTGGCCCATATGACTAATTCAGTGTCATGCTTGGATTCAGAGCCACCACCTGAAGGCAGTTCTGTGTGTTCATGACATCAAGTCCATGAGAAGTTTGGCATAAAATAATTGTTTTTTCTTTTTGGTTAAAGACATCAAATTAGTTTTACTATTTATGTATTTATTTATTTATTTATTTCTGCTGCTGTAACAAAATATCATGAACTCAGAGGCTTAAACAATACAAATGTCTTATGTTAGGGTTCTGGATATCAGATTTCTGACATGGTTATCATTAGGCTAAAATCAAGGTGTTGGCAGGGCCCTATTTCTAGAGACTCTAGGGAAGATTGCTATTTCCTTGTCTTTCCAGATTCTAGGGCAGTGGTTCTCAACCTTCCTAATGCCGTGACCCTATAATACAGTTTGTCATGTTGTGGTGACCCCCAACCATAAAATTATTTTTTTGGCATATGTCTGAGATTTTGTTGCCTTTGGATTCTTCTAGAATTTTTATGGTTTCCTGTCGTACATTTAAGTCCTTTATCCATTGTTACAAATTGAACATAATTAAAGCATAGTGATTAATCACAAAAACAATATGTAATTAAAGATGTGTTTTCCGATGGTCTTAGGCGACCCCCAAAGGGGTCACGACCCACAGGTTGAGAACCACTGTTCTAGAGGCTCCTCATTCTTTTGCTAATAAGCCCTTCTTTTATTTTCAAAGACAGCAACCACCATGCATTTCATTGATTTCTCTCCTTCCTTAACATTTCTCTCTGATTGGTTAGAGCAGGAATGGTCGTCTGCTTTTAACTACTCTTGTGATTAGATTGGGCCCACCTGTTTAATCCAAGATAATATCTGCAAAGTCCCAGTTGCCATATGAGGTAACATATTTACAGGTTCTGGGATAAAGTTGTGGGTATCTTTAGTAGGCCATTATTCTGCCTACCATTGGCCCTGTTTAAATAATACATTGATAAGGGTTTATTCTCCAAAATGTACAGTGACTCATACAACTTAACAAAAGGAAGATAAACAATCCAATCAAAAAATGGGCAAAGGACCTAAATGGACATTTTTTGAAAGAGGACATACAGAAGAGGTGTCTATTTAGGTCCTTTGCCCATTTTTTGATTGGATTGTTTATCTTCCTTTTGTTAAGTTGTATGAGTTCCCTATAGATTTTGGAGATTAGGCCCTTATCAGAAATCAACAAATGACAAGTGCTGGAGAGGATGTGGAGAAAAAGGAACACTTGTGCACTGCTGGTGGGAATGCAGACTGGTGCAGCCACTATGGAAGACAGTATGGAGTTTCCTCAAAAAACAAAACATGGAACTCCCATTTGACCCTGTGATCCCACTTCTAGGAATATATCCCAAGAAACCAGAAACACCAATCAGAAAGGATATGTGCACCCATATGTTCATAGCAGCACAATTCACCATAGCTAAGATCTGGAAACAGCCTAAGTGCCCATCAGCAGATGAATGGATTAGAAAACTGTGGTACATCTACACGATGGAATACTATGCTGCTGTAAAAAAGAAAGAACTCCTACCATTTATAACAGCATGGATGGACCTGAAGAGCATTATACTAAGCGAAATAAGCCATTCAGAAAAAGATAAATATCACAAGATCTTACTCATTTCTGGAATATAATGAACAACATAAACTGATGAACCAAAATAGATCCAGAGACAGAGAAGCATCTAACAGACTGTCAAACTTCAGAGGGAAGGCAAGGAAGGGTGGGAGTCAGGTGGGTGGTAAGAGATCAACCAAAGGACTTGTAAGCATGCATATAAGCATAACTAATGGACACAGATAGTAAAGGGGTGAGAGCATGTGCTGGGGGTGGGAATGGCTGGGGAGAGGTCAATGGGGAAAAAGGTGACTTATGTGATACTCTAAACAATAAAGAATTTAAACTAAAAAATACATTGATTTTTAAAAAATATATATTTTTATTGACTTCAGAGAGGAAGGGAAGGGGGAGAGAAAGAGAATCATTGATCGGCTACCTCTTGCATGCCCCTTACTGGATTGAGCCTGAAATTCGGACAATAATACATTGATTTTATTGTACTTCCTCCACAACTTTACTGCTTCAGATTCCTCAGTTCTGGCAGAGACTCTTCCTCAAGTTTTACTTGAAGTTCCTAGAAGGCATCTCATATGAGCCCTATTTTCACAGTTCTACCAGTCATCTCCATTCTTCCAAACAGGAAGAACAATCTTCTCAGTTTCCATTTCTGCTAGGCCCATAACATAAGGTTTTCTGGAATGACGGGACATGTCTGAATCTCAGTAGGGTTCAGCTCTGTTCATATTGAATCTTTATGACAGATGGTAGAAATCATTGATCGCTAAGCTGGCTGGTAGAAAAATATTGATAATTACCTGTTGTATTTACACATAAAGAAAGAAATTAATTGATCTTGAGGGTAGAGAAAACATAGTAAGACTTAGAGCAGAAATGCTGAAATGTTAATGTATATGAATCCAACATTTTCTTAGCAAGAATTACGTACAAATCCCATAAATTTGTCATTAGCGCTAACTGTATATGCCAGTGGTAATGCCCTACCCTGTAGTATCTTTGAAAGATACTTGAAAGGTCTATCAAACATACATCAAACTACTAGACACAGGGACCAGGAAATCTAACTAATAAAAGACTAATATGCAAAATGACCATCACTCCAACACACAAGATGGCTGCCCCCATGTGGACAAAAGATGGCCGCCACAAGATGGCTGGCAGGGGAGGGCAGTTGGGGGTGACCAAGCCAGCAGAGGAGGGCAGTTGGGGTGACCAGGCCAGCAGGGGAGCAGTTAGGCTGGCAGGAAGTGGTTAGGGGTTGATCAGGCTGGCATGCAGAAGGAGTTAGGGGCAATCAGGCAGGCAGGCAGGCGGGTGTTTGGGAGCCAGAAGTCCTGGATTGTGAGAGGGATGTCCCAGATTGGAGAGGGTGCAGGCTGGGCTGAAGGACGCCCCCCCCCCTCAGTGCGCGAATTTTGTGCACTGGGCCTCTAGTCTACAATAATAAAAGTTTAATATGCTATTTAGATTGGACGTCCTTCTGGACATTCTTCTGGACAACTTTCCAGACAAAGCCTGGGCTGTGAGGGATGCCCGGGTCCTGGGTGCCTGCCGGCGATCAGAGGGAAGCCCGGTCCCAGGTCCTAGGTACCAGAGGGAAGCCGGTATTGGCAGCCAGGGGAAGGAAGGCCTACTCTTGCATGAATTTTGTGCATCAGGCCTCCAGTGTGTGTGTATGTGTGTGTGTGTGTGTGTGTGTGTGTGTGTGTGTGTATATTAGAGGCCCGGTGCACAAAAATTTGTGCACTCGGGGGGTCCCTCAGCCCGGCCTATGCCCTCTTGCAGTGTGGGACCCCGTGGAGGATGTCAACCCCAGTGGGGACCCTCACCCCATGGAGGTTTGGCCAGCCTGGGCGAGGGGCTGAGGGCCGTTTTCAGGCTGGCCACACCCCCTTTAAGGTGGGGGTCTCCACTGGGGTGCCTGGCCAGCCTGGGTGAGGGGCTGAGGGCTGTTTTCAAGCTGGCCACACCCCCTTTAGGGTGGGGGTCACCACTGGGGTGCCTGGCCAGCCTGGATGAGGGGCTGATGGCTGTTTTCAGGCTGCCCACAACCTCGCCCAACCTCTCCTTTTTTTCTTTTTTTTTTATTCTGGGATTTATTTACCTTCTATAATTAAACTTTGTTGCCTTTAGTGGAGGCCTGTGGAAAGCTTGGCTTCCTCCATCGCCAGGGGCAACCCATTCCTGCTCGCTCCAGCTCCGTGGCCATGGCCCGCTGAAAGCAGGTATCTGGGATTTGTTTACCTTCTATAATTGAAACTTTGTTGCTTTCAGTGGAGCTCAGAGCTGGCCGCGGCAGGCGGGGAAGCTTGGCTTCCTCCATCACTGGAGCAAGCAAGCCCCCTGCTTGCTCCAGCTCCATGGCTGCTAGCCGCCATCTTGGTTGGGTTAATTTGCATATAGTCGCTCTGGTTGGCTGGTGGGTGTGGCTTAAGGCATAACAAAGGTACGGTCAATTTGCATGTTTGTCTTTTATTTATATATATATATTGAAAGAACCCTCAGTTCTTGTAATATGCAACAAATGGATTAGATGTTTAGTTTTACTCAGAAAACCAGGTCCTGAGGAATTAGAACTTATGATTTGATGAGGATAGAAAACATCACCTTGGTCAATAACATGGGCTCTATCAGAGAGGCAAGCTCTGGGTGAGCACTAAAGGAGAATCTGTGGACCCTTATGCCCACACAGGACATAACACTAAAAACAAACTTGTCCTGTATTTCCATGTACCAGGCCTAGACCAGGAGTAGAAACCCTGAACAAGGTATCTGAGCCATATGGTTATTGGGAGTGTTAATTTATGTCTCAGTGTGACCAGGGCCACAGAGTGCCCAGATATTTGGTTAAACCATGTCTGTGTGTGTCTGAGGGTTTTCTGGATGAGATTAACATTCTAATTGCCTTCCCCGATGTCAGTGGGCTTTATCTAATCCATTGAAGACAAGAATAATTAAAAGATTGGATAAAAAAAATTCTTCCTCTCTGTTTTTGAACTAGGACATTGGTCATATACTGCCTTTGAACTCAGACTTGTATTGGAACTACAGCATCAGCTCTCCTGGGCCTCAGGCTTACCACTTGGAGATCTTAGTCTCCTCAGCCTGAATAATTATGTGAGCCCCTTCCTCATTAACCCAGACTGATAAAATTATTAAAAATCTTTTCTATCCCAAATATTCTGTTCTGAAGACTGGTAAGGTGGAATTTAAATTCGATGTCCCTCTAATGAGCTGTGAAACAAAGCCTGTATTTTGGCATATCTGCACACTTGCCACAAGGCATTATCACTTCTTTTTAAAAATCTGTCTCCCCCACTAGACCTTAGGTATTTTAGAGTCAGGAACATTTTTTTGTACATTTCTAAATACCTTTTTTTAAAATTATTGGGCTGACATTGTTTAATAAAACTATACAGGTTTCAAGTGTACAATTCTATAACATGTCATCTGCAGGTTGTATGGTGCACTCACTACTCAAAATCAGGTCTCTTTCCAACACCCTTCCCAACCTTTGCCCTCTTCCAGCTCCCCCATCCCCCATCCCTCTGGCAATCACCATACTGTGGTCTGTATCTATGCCTAAATTTTCTCCTTTTTTTCCTTCCTTTTTTTCCTTCCTTTTCTTTCTTCCTTCCTTCCTTCCTTTCTTTCTTTCTTTCATTTTAATCCCCCTTTAATCATACTTTATTGTTGCAACTTTAGTATCGAGCACAAGTCAAGAAAATAGTGAACACTATTGAGAATTTATTCAAAGAATGAACATAACTGAAAGCGAAAAAAAAATAAGAACAACACATTTCTCCTTCTTACTAAACAGGATGTCAAGCATTCTTCATTGAAAAATGTACTTATATATTCTCTTGTCACCTCATTTTCACCTGGCATTTTATCTTTAGAAGCAGTCAGGGAACACAAATGGAGATTTTTGGCTTTCTGGGGGCCAAATTTGGGTCAAAGCATTCTACAGCTGAGTAAATTAGGCAGAAGTGAATATTTCCTAAAAGCCATTTTTGCAAAATATATTATTTCTACTTGGCAGGACATTTTTCTTCTTTCTATTATTATCACTGGTCCACGGGGTCATTCTAGCTGCAATCCATGCACACAAACGCACAGTAAATAGTAATTTTATAAATGTATCTGCCAGGATACCCCACTTTGAAATCTTGGATTTATTTATGAACTCCTAGAGGAGAGTAAGACACATATTTTTCTGTGCTGCCAACTGATGCAGAATGTGTCATGATATATACTATAAAATAGCAAGAGAAGAAATAGAGATTGTCTCCAAAGAAGAATATGTATTTAATATAAAAAAAGTATTTTTGCAAATGTAGCATTACTATCATCCTTGACCCAAGGCTATTAGAAATACAGATACTAACAGAAGGGACAGGTATAGAGTGACCAAACTTTCAGTGCTAATACCAGGTAAGTCCTGGGTAAACCAGAACTAGTTGATTACCCTAGGATAAGTAATTTCAAGAATGTCTTGCCCAAAATTATGTATTGAGGAAAAGATAAGAACTGGATAATAAAGTATAAACATAACTATCAAACAAAGTGTAAGGCACATAATAAGAGCTGAGGTTCATGACCCAATCAAAAACAACCTGGGCATAAGAAAACTTAAAGGAGAGAGCAGTGGGAGTACTCAGAAATGCTGGGTTAATCTTTTTTCTTAATTGAACAAATTATATATGAATATATTTTCATTGTACAGAAGCAAGCAAATCATGTTGTTAAATAGTAATTTCACTCCTTCTCCTCTTTCTATATCTAGCTAATGTTTACAATTTGGGGCCTATCCTTCCAGACATTCCTTAATGTACTACATAAGTGTTATATATGAATGAAAATTATTTTTCATAGAAACATTCTGTTTATACTATACATTTTCAGCAATAATAGTAACACGTAGTTAGTGCTCATTATGTCAAGCCTTATGTGAAGTATTTTGTGTCCCGTTTGATCTTTACAATAACCATAAGAATAAGGTACTATGATTATTGCCATTTTATAGAAAAAGATAAAGCAGTGCAGACATGTTAAGTTGTATGAGCAAGGCTAATCGGATAGGAAGAGATGGAGTGGAGGATAAAAGCCCAGGTAGTGTTGCAGGTGGAAATCAGGCCCTTCCACGGGATGATGAGAAAAGCATTCCAAGCATCCACACATGGGGAGATTGTGGTGTGGCGAGATTTATTTGTGATGCAGAAAAAGCTAATCTTGTTTTAAGGCCAAAATAGCAGCCAGTGTCCAGAGTTTTTGTTTCATATTTAAGCTTAGTCCTTTGCAGGCCCCAGGTGACTTAGACCCACATGGTAGCATATTCCTGGGCGAGAGGACGGTGAATGAATGGAGCGAGCAAAAGAGAGAGGGCTATTTCTTTCTTCCCTTGGGTTTATGACCAGGATCTTTTTCAAAATAACCAGCCAACTTCCCAAGCTTTCACAGGCTTCTGATGGGCCCACTCCCCAGCCAATGATCCCTTTCCCAGTTTAGACTGACAGGCCTCTATGGTCAAGCATCTTTCCTGCGCCATCCTGACTTCTGTTGTGCATGTGCTCATCTCCCTTTGTTCCCCTAAACAATCCGGTTCTGGAGGGGGGAGGAGGGGATATAATCCTTGGTGGGGAAATGCTGTGATTGCTTGTGTGTATGAAGCTGTAGCTTCCTGGGTAAACAAGCAGGCTCAGTGTCGGATTTAGCTTCCAGCCCATTAGGCTCGACAATGTCTGATTCTCTTTGCTTCCTTCTTATAACTATTTACCTAACTACAGCAACAGTAGCAGTTTTCCAGAGCTGGCTCCAAAGTGCGATTGTTGCATACCATTTATATCTAGAAATCATTCAGTAACAGAAATTCTACATGCTCAAACTTTGATTTTTTTATAGTTCTAAAAAATATTTTTTATTGGTTTTGAGAAAGAGAGGGAAACATCGGTGTGAAACATTGATTCAGCTGCCTCCTGCATGTCCCCTATTGGGGAATGAACCCACAACCAGGCATGTGCCCTGACCAGGAATCAAACCAGCAACCTTTCGGTGCTTGGAACAATGCCCAAGCAACTGAGCCACATGGCCAAGGCTCTAACTTTGATTTTTAAAATATTTTTCTCTTCTAACAAAATGTTGGTCAACCTTAATTTAAAAGCTTACTCATAGTCTCTGTTGTCATCTCATTTTTATCTGATATTTTTTTCCTCCAGACAAAACATCCAAGGAACGCAGAATTTAATTTCTCACTTGGATTAAAAGCTTACTCATAGTCTCTGTTGTCATCTCATTTGTATCTGATATTTTTTCCTCCACACAAAACATCCAAGGAACACAGAATTTAATTTCTCACTTGGCTTTATAATGCCAATTTGGCCTTAAAGAGATCACAACAAATTATTTTTAATCACAGTGAGTAAGAATAACCATTTTTCCACATATTTGATAATATATATGTACTTGATACTGAATGATGACAATGTCTGGAGTTTTTAATAGGCAAATATGCCCAACACATGGTGACTATTAAATGAAGCATTAAGTCTATTGAGAAGTCCGAGATTATCATCATTTAGTGTTGCAATTTTACATAATTTTAACAAAAACTGTTTCTTTCATATCAGGCAAACAACATTCAAATAGTATGTTTTTCCTAGTTTTAAAAACCTGATGCTCATTCTTTATGAGAGGTTAACAGAATTGAAATAGTTGGTCTTCCTTTTTTTAGTAATTTAGGAATCATCAACTGCAAGACAATATATATACAAGGTGCATATCTCTATGTCCCTTTGGGGATATCAAGTTCACACCTCCAAATTCTCAATGACATTAAAGTATGTGATTTCTAGAATAAAATGAAAATAAAATAATTACAGAACACTAAATTCTCTAATATTGGGAAATTATCTCACTATCATTTTATATAATACTTAATGGACCTTTGATTTTCATTTAAAAACTTCCGGATTATTGATAATTTTCTTAAAATAAGAGCTTATGTATTCATTTCAGTTAAAAAGTATTAATGATAGTCTCTGAAACAATAGATTTAGGAATGAACATTAACAAAAATGATAGGTAACATTTTAAAATTGTTTTGAACGAGAGGCCATAATTAAAAAAATGAGGACATCTGCTTCCTCATGAAGGTGTAACTTCTTGGGACTTACTCTCCCACTACAAACAAGTAAACAACTAGTTACTCAATGAAGGAAATAAAAGAACATTATTATACAATGTTATATATGTAAAGTAATATATTATTTAAGGTAGACTCATAAGTCAAAGATGCATAATGTAAGTCATCTTTACAGTAACCACTAAATTAAATAAATAGTTAACAAGCCAGTAATGATGATTAAAATGTAATTCTAAAAAAAAAAATACATAATTACTCCAAAAGAAGTCAAAGTGATAAAGGAACAAAGTACAGATGACATAAATAGAAAACAAAAAGCAATATGGTGATTTAAACACAATAAAAATTTATCTTTAAAATTAAATAAGTAGTCCAGCCCTAGCTGGTTTGGCTCAGTGGATAGAGCTTCGGCCTGTGGACTGAAGGGTCCCCGGTTCAATTCTGGTCAAGGGCACATGCTGGGGTTTTGGGCTCAATCCCCAGTAGGGCATGAGCAGGAGGCAGCCAATCAATAAATCTCTCTCATCATTGATGATTCTATCTTTCTCCCCTCTCCCTTCCTCTATGAAATCAATAAAAATATATTTAAAAAATAAATAAAATAAGTAGCCTTGAACATCTATTTCTGTGAGAGAAAAAATTACTGGTGGAGAGTCTTACCTCAAAGTTCTTGACGGCTGATTGATCACAGTGGTGGTTGCTGAAGGTTGGAATGACTGTGGTAATTTTTTTTAAATAAGACAACAGCCTGGCCGGTGTGGCTCTGTGGTTGGGTGTCGACCCATGAACCAAGAGGTCACTGGATGGATGCCTGTCAAGGCACATGCCTGGGTCAGAGTTGATCCCCAGCAGGCAGCTGATCTATGATGTTTCTCATCAATGTTTCTAGCTCTCTATCTCTTTCCCTTTCTCTCTCTCTAAAAATTAAATAAAAAACATATCAAAGTCTTTTAAAAATAAAAAATAAGACAGCAATAAACTTTGCCACATAGATTCATTTTTTTCATGAACAATTTTTCTGTAGTGTGCACTGCTGTTTGATAGCATTTCATCCACAGTAGAATTTTTTTCAAAATCGGAGTCAGTCTTCTCAAACCCTGTTGCTGCTATACCAACTAAGTTTATGTAATTATTCTCAATCTTTTTTGTCATTTCAACAATCCTCACAACATTTTCATGAGAAGATTCCATCTCAGGAAACCATTTTTTTTTTTTTGGCTCATACATAAAAAGCAACTCCTCATCCATTAAAGTTTTATCAAAAGATTGCAGCAATTCAGTCACATCTTCAGGCTACACTTCTAATTTTAGTTCTTTTTTATCATATTTCTAATAACTTCTCCCACTGATGTCTTGAACCCCTCAAAGTTATCCATAATGGGTAGAATCAACTTCTTCCAAACTGTAACTTCTTCCCATGAATAATGAATGTTCTTAATGGCATCTAGAATGGTGAGTCTTCTTCAGAGGTTTTCAATTTACTTTGCCAGATCCATTAGAGGGATCACTATTTATGGCAGGTACAGACTTACAAACTGTAAATCTTAAATAATAAGATTTAAAAGTTGAAATTATACCTTGGTCCATGGGCTGCAGAGTGGATGTTGTGTTAGCAGACATGAAAACAGCATTAATCTCATTGCACATCTCCACCAGAGCTTTTGGGTTGCCAAGTGCATTGTCAATGAGCAGCGATATTTTGAAAGGAATCATTTTTCCTGAGTAGTAGAGCTCCAAGATTGGGCTTAAAATATTAAGTAAACCACGTTTTAAATAGATGTGCTGTTACCCAGGCTTTGTGCTATTTATAGAGCACATGCAGAATAGATTTAGCATAATTCTTAAGGAACCTAGGATTGAATATCAAAATGGTAAATGAGCATTGGCTACAATTTAAAATCACTAGTTGCATTAATCCCTGAAAAGAGAGTCAGCCTGTCCTTTGAAGCTTTGAAGTCAGGCATTGACTTCTATTCTCTTCCTATGAAAGTCCTACATGGTATCTTCATCCAAGATAAGGCTGTTTCATCTACAGCGAAATTCTGTTGTTTAGTGAAGTCACTTCATTAATTATTTTAGCTAGATCTCCTATATAACTTGATGCAACTGCTACATCGCTACATCAGTACTTGCTGCTTTATCTTGCAATTTTAGTTTATAAAGATGGCTTTTTTAAAAAATATATTTTTATTGATTTCAGAAAGGTAAGAAGAGGGAGAGAGAGAGAGAAACATCAATGATGAGAGAGAATCATTGATTGGTTGCCTCTTGCACGTTCCTTACTGGTGATCGAGCCCACAATCCAGGCATGTGCCCTTGACCGGAATTGAAGCCAGGACCCCTTAGTCCACAGGCCAACACTCTATCCACAGAGCCAAACTGGCTAGTGCAAAATGGCTTTTTTTCTTAAATCCCATTAACCAACTCCAGCTCACTTCATACTTTTCTTCTGCAGCTTCCTCATGTCTCTCAGGCTTTACAGAATTGAAGTTAGGTCCTTCTTTGGTTTAGGCTTTGCTTAAGGGTATGTTTGTGGCTGGTTTGATGTTTTATACAGAACACTAAATCTTTCTTCATATCACCAATAAGTCTGTTTTATTTTCTTATCATTTGTTTGTGTGTTTGCTGGAGTAGAACTTTCAATTTCCTTTAAGAACTCTTCTTTTGCACTCTAACTGGTTTGGCTCAGTGGATAGAGTGTCGGCCTGTGGACTGACAGGTCCCAGGTTTGATTCCTGTCAAGGGCATGTACCTTGGTTGCAGGCACATCCCCAGTGGGGGGTGTGCAGAAGGCAGCTGATCGATGTTTCTCTCTCATCTATGTTTCTAATTCTCTATCCCTCTCCCTTCCTCTCTGTAAAAAAATCAATAAAAAATATTTAAAAAGAAAGAAAGAAAGAAAAGAACTCTTCTTTTGCATCCACAACATGGCTGTTTGGTACAAGAGGCCAAATGCTGAATAGGTAGTTCAAAAGTACATGATTAGAATAAACAGAATTGACACTGTTCTTGTTACATGGATGGTTATAAAGAAGAAAGAACATAAAATAATTTCTCTTTTTACATATCAAATTACATGCAGATCTTTTCATTGGCATGTGTAGTTTTCTAAAATCATGCAGCATTTTTTAACAAGAACAATAACACCATGAAAAAATGTCTTTAATTATACATTTTCAATTCAACTCCCTTTTATAGATTGTTACATTCTAAATTTCCAAAAGAATTTTATATTTGAGTTGCTAACTTTAGCTTTGTTTCATACATCCCTGGAAGCTCTGCAGAATGCAACTTTCTTCTCTTGTTGCCTAACCTGGAGAGGCAGGTGAGAAAGCTGTAGGACTATTAGCAGTGAACATGTGGTCTTCACCTTGAACTCATGTCAGCAAGAATTCCAACTAATGAGTTGAAAGGGTAAATTAGAGAAGCAAGTTTACACAATTGCTAGTAATATGGTGACACAATGCGATGAATGATAGATTTTGGGATATTTACTATATTTCTGATGTATGTTGTATTATTTGAATAAATGAATGTAGTTTGCTTTTTTGTCCAGTGATACCTGCAGATGTATTTTAGATCTATGCTAACACTAATTAGGTACCAGTGAATAAAGAAGAAAAGTGATGTGTAAGTTTACCAAAGAAGACTAAGGAAACAATAAAAAATTGCCCTTTTCAAGCTTCATTTTGTGGGCAAGTTTCATTCTTTTAAATAATAATACTTCTAGTATTTTTTTAATTGAAAGTAATGCAGATTCATTAAATAAAATAAATAATTTGAAAAATGAAAATAATATTGAAGAATCAAAACATTTCCTACAAAGTTATCACCTAAGTAGAATCACTATTAATGTTGTTTTATGTTTAGACTATAAAAACATTGATACAATAAGTTAAAGAGCCTTGAACTCCACTTTTTCTTGGCTCACATCTTGAGCTTTTTGTGGATATTTGATTTTTAATGACTGCATAATTATAGATTAATAATAATAAAATTTAATTATAATTATAATGTAAAAATATTGCTACATTGAATGACTATTTCATAATTAATAGAACAATTTCCCTAGAGCTGAGTAGGTACATTTTTTTTTCTGATTGGTTTTGCTATTTGGGGAGATAATACAAACTAAAATATTATTCTATTTGGCACTAAACAAATAAAAGTATTTGTGAAATATGGCAGTTATATTTATTCAAGATACTGTACTCATAGAAACTTTACACCAGTTATTTCATTTTACCCTCAAACAAGATAGGAAATAGGTAGTGTTAATATTATAGTTATCAACATTTAGGAGAATAATACCATTTCAATGATAATATTTTTACAGTTGAAAAACAGAGAACACTGAAGCTTGAAAAGATTAAACAATTTGCCCAATATAATTTATCTAGCAAGGAGTAGGTCTGAGATTTTAAGGTAGATTTTCCAACTTTAGGGTTTGAGTTCTTTATAGCCAAACATATTACCTTTAGAATATAGGAATTAATGTGTGTCTATTCTGAATTTGTCAGTTTTGTAGGAGAACCGAGCTAAATAAACACTGAGTAATTAGGGGACATTTCAGATAGAGTAAGCTGAAAGGCTAGCAGCATGGCCTTAAGATTCTGTGCTACATAGGAGCTTAAGGGAGTGGATTAATTCTTAAGGGAAAAGGAGAGCTTAAGGGAGTGGATTAATTCTGTCCCATAACTCTGCAACTTCACCCCCCACTCCTATAGTCATTTCTTTCTGTAATCCTCTACCTGAATGTCTTTTCTTATGCAAATCCCACTTTGTTAAATAAAGTACTATCTTCTCATTCATGAGATCTCTACTGACAATTCCAGACCATAAGTACATTCCCCCAGTACATTCTCTAAATTCCCCCAGCACCATTTATTTCTACTTCTAAATTGGACCCAGCTGATGATACTGCCTTAAAATGCTCCCGTCTCTGCATTATTTATGCCCTCTTTTCTGATCTTGATTTAAGCTGTTTGAAGTAGTCCTAGCGTGCACATCATAAGCATCAATAATTCCTGAATAAAATTGATATCATACATTTGTATCCCAGAGCACACCTTGCCAAGCACTAAATATGCAGCTGTCATTCAATTAATAGTTCTTGATTGATTAATTTCATGTATATTTTACCTAGTGTCTCTGACTCAGTTATCTATATATCTATATATCTATGTCTATATCTATATCTATATCTATATCTATCTATATATATAGTGTGTGTGTGTGTGTACATATATGTGTATATATAGCTGTGTATATCTAGCTTTGTAAGAATTTTTGGTTTTGTAATTGCACATTATCAGTTGCAAATTCTAGTTTTCATTTCCTAAATGACCTTCCTAATCTTTTCTGTAAAAAATCTGTTTTTACCAAATCCAATGAAGTCCAATGTGATTAGACTTATAAAACTCCAGACATTATATTTAAGATAAAACTCTAATTTTTGTATATGCACTGATGCTAAATTAATTAACATATTTATTTGCATTATTTCCAATTCAAAATATTCAATATGACATTACATCCATCTCTGACTTGAAATTATCTTAATTATTCCTCTGACTTCTTTTTTGCTTATAGCTTCTTATCTATCTACCTACTCTGTTATATGTCCATCTCCCTGACAGGTTACACTATAATGGCATTTCTATTTCCTGAAAGCTAATGTTTTGCTTTCTTACACTAAAAAAATATTTTATATAGCTGTTATTCACTTAAATAAACTAAGTTTCTAGAGTACAGTTAGTTACCTTGTTTATCCTGTTTTGTATCTTCCAAAAGCACTTTATTCAAATGTATTTGATTTGTATTTGTTGGATCAAATAAATCAGAAAATGGGTCACATAATGTTTGCAGCTCTTGAAATATCCTTTATTATAAGTTCTATATAGGTGTGAATCCCATAGCTTCTTTTCTATGATCACACAATATCTTAATCTCTTGAAAATTAAATATATTGATTGATGTTTAATGTACATGCTAAAAAACTAAAAAAAAAAATCTTAAATATACAGCTCAATGAATTTTCTCAATTGAGTACAGTGGTGTATTATATATCCAAGAATAGAAATAGAAAGTTAACCACACTTCAGAAGCCCACCTTTTCAAAATCAAAAACAACATCAAACTTCTTCATTCTACTCCAAACTACCCACTTTATGTACTTATCACTGTAGATTAGTCTATGTTTAGTGTTTATATTCATGAAATACTACTGATTAGATGTTTTAGGTTCTGGTTTATTTTGCTTAGTATTGTGTTAATAAGGTTCACCCATGTTTTTGCATGTAGCAGTTGTTAATTCATTTTTATTTCTATGTAATACACCATTCTATAAATATTCCTCAATTTGTATATACATTGATCTGTTAATGATCATTTATTTTGTTCCATATTTGGCCAGTATGAAAAGTCATTGATAAATTCATTACTATGTTTTCATATACATGTAGACACATTCTCCTTAAATATATACCTAAGGGTATAATTACTAAATTATTAGACTATGTGATATTGAAATTTATATATACTACGGAGCCTCCAAAGTAGTTTTGCAACTTTATGCTTTCACCAGTAGTGTGAGAGCTCTACATGCTTCTCATTCTCATCAGAATTTAGTATTCCAGTCATTTTTTCTCTTATTCTGGGGAATATGTAGTAGTATCTCATTGCAGTTTTTATCTGTAATATCCCTATGAATAAGGATTAGGGGCATTAAAAAAAATTTTGTTTGGTTGTTGCTCATTTGCTAATTGATTTCTAAGATTCTAGATACATAGTAATTTTAAAACATTTTTAAAGTATTATCTTTCTTCTTTTAATTTTGATATTGGAAATTTTCTAATTTTAGAATATCAGTATTTTATTTTATGGTTAGTGATTTATATGTCCCACTGAAGGCAGCTTTACATTTTCAAGATTAGGATATTTTATCTTATTGGATCTTCTAGAAAATTTACTGTTTTCTTATGAACATTTAAGTTTACAGTCATCCTGGATTTGATTTATTTATATGGTACGAGGTATGGCTAAATATCAATTAATGCAACACTATTCCTTGAAAAGACTGACATTTTTCTCCAGGGCTCTATACTGCTATATTGATACTAGAGGCCCGGTGCATAAAATTCGTGCATGGGGGCAGGAATCCCTCAGCCCGGCCTGCACCCTCTCCAATCTGGGACCCCTCAGGGGATGTCCAACTGCTGGCAGCTGTACATCCCTCTTGCAATCCGGGACCACTGGCTTCTAACTGCTCGCCTGCCTGCTGGCCTGATCCCCCTAACTGCCTTCCCCTACTGGCCTGATCCCCCTAACTGCTCTCTCCTGCTGGCCTGATCACCCCTAAATGCCTCTGCCTCGGCCCCACCACCATGGCTTTGTCTGGAAGGATGTCCAGTCTAATTAGCATATTACCCTTTTATTAGTATAGATAGAGGCCTGGTGCATGAGTGAGGAGCAGCTGGTCTGCCCTGAAGGGGGTCCCAGATTGGGGTGAGAGTCCCCTTGGGGGGGCGGGTCCAGCTGGGGCAAGGGGCCAGGGGCGGTTTACAGGCTGGCCACCCTCATCAGGATGGGGGTCCCTTATGGGGGACAGGGCCGGCCTGGGCAAGGGGCCCCTGGGGGTTTGCAGGCCAGCCACACCCCCATCGAGGTGAGGGTCTTCACTGGAGGACATTACCAGCCTGGGTGAGGGGCTGAGGGCCCTTTGCAGGCTGGCCATGCCCCCATCGGGGTGGGGGTCTCTGCTGGGGGGCAGGGCGGCTTGGGTGAGGGGCCGGGGGCGGTTTGCAGGCCAGCCAAGCCCCTGGCTTTGTCAGGAAGGATGTCTGGAAGACATCCAATCTAATTAGCATATTACCCTTTTATTAGTATAGATTGCTGAAAGAACTCTCATTTCTATCTAAAATGTAGAAACAAGAACAAGATTTATACTATTACATGAAACAACAAATATATCTATATTTGAAAAAAATATTTTCAAGGCACTAGACATCAGATAATAAAATAAAATTATGCCTGAGGTATGGGATACAAATAAAGTGAGCTTTTTGATTGCTACAGATTACTATTTTGAGATACTCTATGTGTGTGTGTGTGTGTGTGTGTGTGTGTGTATAATTTTTTGAGGCAGAAGGTGTGTGTGTGTGTGTGTATGTGTGTGTGTATATATAATTTTTTGAGGCAGAAAGAAAATAATACCATAAATAAATATGGACTTAATGAAATAATGAGCATGAAAAATAGTAACTGCATGAGTACAATGTGAGATATTCAAAATATGTCATCTAAACCTTAAAGCAACTGCTAAATTGATAGCAGAAAGTGTTTTAGCTACTAAATCTATAGAGACTGTATTTGGAATAATGTATAGTATTTAATCAATAAGAAGGAAGACAAGTAGGTAAAAGCAAAAGAAAGACAGATGGGAAAAATGGAAAACAAATGACAAATTTAACCTAAGCATATCCATTATCACATTAAGAGTAAATTGGCTAAACACTCCAATTAATAGACAGAAATTTTTAGGTTGGATAAAAAAAAAAAAAAGAAACCCATCAGAAACCTCCAGGATTTAGAAACTAAACAACATACTTCTAATAATACAATGGTCAAAATGTGAGTCTCTAGTAACATCAAAAAAATCACATTAAACTGAATAGAAATAAAAATATAATATACAGAAATTTGTGGAACACCACTAAAGCAGTACTTAGGTAAATTTATAGTACAAAATGCCTAAACAAAAAAGTCTTAATCAATCACTTAAGCTCTAACTTTAAGAAACTAGGAAATAAAAAAATAATAATATAAACACAAATCAAGTAAACCACTAGGATGGCTGACAAAGAAAAAGAGAGAAAGAAGAAACAAATAATCAGTATCAAAAATGAAAAAAGATTTTACTATAGACCCTGCAGACATCAAAAGACAACCAGGAAATATTATAAAGAACTCTAAGTAGATAAATTAGACAATGTAGGTGAAATGGACCCAATTCTCTAAAGGCACAAACTAGCTCCATCAATATGAAATAGATATTTGAAATACTTCTATCACAATTAAAAATTTAATTCATTTTTAAAAATATGTTTTTATTGACTTGAGAGAGAGAGAGAAACATCAACGAGAAAGATACATCTATCAGCTGCCACCTGCACAACCCCACTGGGGATTGAGCCCGAAACCCTGGCATATGCTCTGTCCAGGAATCAAACCAATGACCTCAGTACATAAGGTGATGCTCAACCAACTGAACCACATTGGCCAGAGCTAGTTCATTATTTTGGAAAAACAAAACAAAACAAAACGCACAAAAAACTCCTGAAAGAGATCTCAAGGCCCAGATGGTTGTAAGGATTCTACCAATTGTTTAAAAAATGATTAACACCAATTCTAGATAATATCTTTGAGAAATTAGCAGAAAAAAGAACATGTCACACTTTAAAACTCATTTTATCTGTCCAGTATTACACTAAGAGCAAAACTAGATAATGACAAAGAGCAAAACAAACAAAGAAAAAAATGCCACTATAGAACATTATCAATTATAAGTATAGCCAAAAAATACTCAACAGAATATTAGCAAATAAAAGTCAGCAATATATAAAAAAGAATTATACACTATGATTAAGTAAGGTTGATTTCAGGGATGCAAACTTGGATCAATAGTAAAAAAAAAATCAATCAATGCAAACCATCATATTGACAGGATAAAGAAAAAAATCACATGATATGAACTGATGAAGAAAAAAAACATAACATTGGGCAAGATTCAACATCCATTTGTGATAAAAGCAGTTAAAAGCAAGAAATAGAGAACTTTCTCAACATAATAAATAACATCTACTAAATACCTATAGATATTATCATGCTCCATGGTAAAAAACTGAATGCTTTCATCCTAAAATTGGGTTTCAGGTCAGAATATTGGTCCTCACCACTTTTAGTCAACATAGTATTGGAAGTCTTGGCTACCATCCTAAGGCATTTTGTAGTTTTTTGTTTGTTTGTTTGTTTTTTAAATATATATTTTTTATTTATTTCAGAGAGAGGAAGGGAGAAGGAGAGAGAGATTGAAACATTGATGATGAGAGAATATTTGATTGCCTGCCTCCTGCACACCCCCTACTGGGAATCAAGCCTGCAACCCAGGCATGTGCCCTTGACCAAAATCAAACCCAGGACCCTTCAGTCCGAAGGCTGATGCTCTATCCATTGAGCCAAACTGGATAGGGCCATTTTGTAGTTTTTAGCATACAAATGCTATACATGTTTTGTTCAATTTCTTAGAGTGAATGTAAATAGTATTTTATTTTAAATTTTAGTTTTCAGAGTTTTTTGCTAATATGTAGAAATACAGCTTTTTATTTGAGGATTTGGTATACTACAAACTTGTGAGACCTAGGAGTTTTTTGTTTGTTTCCTGGAGATTTTCTATGTACCCCATCATATCATTGCAAAATAGGACAGTTTGATTTCTTCTTTTTTGATCTGCATGCTTTAATTTCCTTTGCTTGCCTTATTAGGCTGGCTAGGACTTCCAGTACTATGTTGACTAAAAGTGGTGAGAGCACAGATCCTGATGATTTAGCCATTCCACTCCTAAGTATTTATCCAACAGTATAGAAAGCTTATACACTAGAAATATTTGTCAATGAATATTCAAAGCAACTTTATTTGCAATAGCCCAAATCTGGAAACAACCCAAATGTCTATCAATAGTTTAATATATAAACAATTGTGATACATTAATATACCTATAAATATATAAAAATGTAGAATATTAAACTTATCCATAAAAATGAATAAACTATTGTTACTCTCAGTGTTATAAGTGAGTCTCAAAATAATTATGCTGAGTAAAAGCAGTCAAATAAGAGACTACAAAAATTCCATTATATAAAACTACAAACTACAAACCAGTCTACAGGAGTAACATGGTTGAGTCTTAGGATAGTAATACATTTAATATTTAAAAATGTTCCACATTCTTGATCTTCTTTTTTTTTAAAAAAATCATTATTGTTGAAAGTATTACATATGTCCCTTTTTTACCCCATTGACACCTTCTAGCCCACCCCCATCCATTGTTTCTTTTGCATTTGATTATATATTTTATTTTGTTATGCCTGAGTATTTTTGTTTGAAGGCTGGACATTTTCTTAAAACAAAACAAAACAAAAAACAGTAAATAAAATGCTGGATGAATTTATCTTCCATTGAGAATTAGATGTTGCTCTGGCAGGAAATCATTCTAGGGAAGATTATCTCTAAATTTCAAGATTTAAAATTATATAAATATTGTTCATTTTTGCTGGGTTGTTTATTTTGTTTCACCCTTTGTCCTGGAGGATATCACATTTTGGTCTAATGGAAAGCTTAATGAGTTTACCAGGGTCTCTCCATAACTATACTGGTAATTTATTTGCTCTAGTCTGAGCTTACTGGAAAGTTCATGTAGCATTTTTAGCTTCTCGGCCATACTTTTGCTGAAATAATTGCCAATTACTCAGAACAAAAGGACCCCCAAACTCTAAGGTAACCTCATGTAACTTATACTTTTCTAGATCTTGATCTTATACATTCTTATTATTTTGATAAATATACAGTGACTTGAGCAATTTTTTTTCCTTCTTAATTTTTCTGATTATTCTTCCTCTAGAGTGTTTCTTGGTCACCTATCTCCTGAAGTGAAACTTGTTTAATAGATTTTACAGCAATTTTGGATTTAGAAGATAAGAATATCTAGATTAACATTATGAAAAAAATTATAGTCATTGATATTTGTATTCTCTCTCTGCTCTCATTTTCTTACACCCTTTTCACACTAGAAAGTCCCTTTTATCCCTTCATTTTATTTCCTTTCTTTTCACTCTTTCCACTCTTCTTACCACTCTCTTTGCTTACAGATTCCTCTCATCTCCAGGACCTTCACTTTTTCTTCCTTTACATTTAATAAAATCTTTACTTAGAAGAGAAAAAGATGAACTCATTCTCACTGAGCTTCAAATATCGATTATACAGTTTCCCCTTGACATGGAATATTCAGTGTAATGGAGCTAGTCTTAAGCTATCTAGTACATGAAGTTATTATGGGCCTAAGGTTTTTGATCAAACCTCAACTCCTTTCTGGAATGTCTTTTGTTGTATTAGAAAACCTTAAAGTGATTTCTGAATTTTTTTCTTAAGTAGGATTAGTTCCTTGTAGGCAAAATGAAAAGCAGAGAAGCAAACTGTAACACCATATGTGCATTTATATATGATAATGTCTCCCTACATATTAAAATTATTTTTTCATGAGGTGCCTAGTATAAAACTTTTTTGACTTCTGTTTAGCTTGTTGTTAAAAAATAATCATTTCAAAGCAAAAACTACTGGGAAAATTCTAGCAAAAAATAACCAAAAGAAGAAGTAGAGGTTTATTATTTATTTGTTTGTGATGCTAAGTAACCAATATACTCCAATTCTGTGTTTTTAAACTTTTCCTACTTCTGGGAAATGGAAAAATAATAAGCAGTGGCAAAAAATTCAATATAAACTACTCATGGAGATAAATACTGGAGTAAGATGCCTTCAGAGAAAGATAAGTACTATATGATTTTACTCATTTGTGGAATCTAATGAGCAAATTTAACTAACAAGCAAAATAGACACAGACTCATAGATAGAGAGCAGGCTGGCAGCTCTGTGGTGGGGAATTGGGTTAGACAGGTGGAAGGATAGAGCAAAAAAGAAAAAATAAATAAATAAAAGGTCATGGACATGGAAAACAGTGTGGTGATTGCCATGAGAAGGGAAGGTGGGGGGAAGTGAGAGGAGGTGGAGGAGGGTATAGGGGTGATAAATGGTGATAGATGAAGACTTGACTTGGGGTGGTGAACACACAATACAGATAATATGCTGTAGAATTGTGCACCTGAAACCTATATAATTTTATTAATCAGTGTCACCTTAATAAATGCAATAAAAAAGAAAAAGCATGCCTTCCACTCTTCCTGTTTGTTTTGTTAATCCTCACCCAAGGATATGTTTCCATTGATTTTTTAGAGAGAATGGAAGGGAGGGGGAGCAATAGAGAGACAGAGAAACATCAATGAGAGAAACACATCGACTGGTTGCCTCTTGCATGCACCGCAACCAGGGCCAGGGATTGAGCCTGCAACCAAGGTATGTGCCCTTGACCAGCATTGCACCTGGGACCATTCAGTCAGTGGGCAGACCTCTATCTACTGAGCCAAACTGGCTAAGGCTAACTATTTGCTTTTCATAGGGAAAGTATGCTCCATAACATGTTTAAAAGCATCATATTAGATTTATGAGATTATAAGCTTATGTTTATTTTGTTACTGTTGTTGATACCCATAAGGCTTTACACAATAAAATGCTTGGTGCTCAATAAAATGAACTAGATTAAAGAATGGTATAACACAATTTAAAATAAACTTGAGCCAAAACCGGTTTAGCTCAGTGGATAGAGTGTCGGCTTGTGGACTGAAAGGTCCCAGGTTCGATTCTGGTCAAGGGCATGTACCTGGGTTGTGGGCACATCCCCAGTAGGAGATGTGCAGGAGGCAGCTGATCGATGTTTCTCTCTCATCGATGTTTCTAACTCTCTATCTCTCTCCCTTCCTCTCTGTAAAAAATCAATAAAATATATTTTAAAAAAATAAAATAAAATAAACTTGAAGAAAACAAAACATATTTATGACAAAGCATTAAGAATCCTATATAATAAAGAGGTAATATGCAAATTAACCCTCACATCCTCACAAGATGGCTGCCTATGACCAGGCCAGCAGGGGGATTAGTGAGGGATAACTAAAGGACTGAACAAGCAGGCTGAGTGGGGTGACCAGGTGGGCAGCGGGGTTAGTGAGGGACGACCAAATGGCTGAACAAGAAGGCTGTGTGGGGCAACCAGGCTGGTGGGAGTCTATGAGGGGCTACCAGGCCAGCAGGGGGAGGGCATTTGGGGGCAACCAGGCCAGCAGGGGGGCAGTTGGGGGTGACCAGGCTGGCAAGGGGGGCAG
>NW_005371455.1:638078-638902 GCF_000412655.1 Myotis brandtii | reverse complement strand
AGCTGGGGGGGGCAGTGAGGGGTGAATAGGCTGGCGGGGAGACAGTTGGGGGTGACCAGGTCAGCAGAAGGGGGCAGTTGGGGGCTACCAGGCCAACAGAGGGGGCCAGTTGGGGTTGACCAGGCCAGCAGAGGGGGCCAGTTGGGGTTGACCAGACCAGCAGAGGGGGGCAGTTGGGAGCGACCAGGCCAGCAGTGGGGGCAGAAAGGGGTGACCAGGCTGGCGGAGGGGGCATTTAGGAGCAACCAGGCCAGCAGGGAAGGGGCAGTGGGAGGCGACCTGGCTGGCAGTGGGGGGCAGTTAGGGGAGACCAGGCCAGCAGGTGGGAGTAGTTAGGGGCGATCAGGCCGGCACGCAGAGGCAGGCAGGCAGGTGAGCGATTAGGAGCCAGCAGTCTAGGATTGTGAGAGGGTTGTTCGATCCAGTTGGAATCGGGCCTAAACTGGCAATCAGACATCCCCCGAGGGGTCCTGGATTGGAGAGGGTGCAGGCTGGGCTGAGGGGACCCCCCCACCATGCACGAATTTCATGCACCGGGCCTCTAATAGTAGTAATAATGGGTCAAAGGTAATTGGAATCTACTGACATGACATAAATTATCTAATACTCTATATTGAGAGATGTGTGTAGTCTGTTGCCTAATATTTTACCTTAGTTCTGAGATGCCATCTCAATTCCAAATAAACTTATCTCCTCCAAATATTTAGATAAGCATCTAGTCTCACTCTGTTTACTATATTTGTTTTTTTTTTAAATCTTTATTGTTCAGATTACATTTTTTCCCCTCCCCCCCCCCATAACTCCTCTCCTCCCAGTTCCCGCCC
>NW_005371455.1:615703-636872 GCF_000412655.1 Myotis brandtii | reverse complement strand
TCAACAGGGCAGGGCGGGCGGAGGGAGCCGTTATGGTGCCCTCAGTCCTGTTCCCAGAGGCTCTGCTTCTCAGAACCCCCGGAACCGCTGCAAACCTCGGAGGGAAAGCTGCCTTCCAACTGATGCCAGACACTCCCGCTTCTCCCGTTTGGGTCCGAGTCCCCAGCGATTCGCCCGTATCTGGAGCTCAGAGTCTGAGACTCCCCCCTGACCGAAAACGACAACCGCGCTCTCAGCCACCAGCCCGCTTTGCGCGCGCACCTCCGCACCTGAGTTTTTTCCACACTGCGCCTCCTCTGAGCCTCGGTGTGCTGTTATTTTTCCTTCTAGTTGAAGAGTCTCTCCTCAGCCAGCCTTCCTGTGGTTCTGGGTGATGTCCGTTCCGTCTTTTAGTTGTATTTTTGAAGTGGTTGTTTGCGGCAGCAGTCTCCGGTGTTTACCTATGCCGCCATCTTGGTGGAGTCCCTACTATATTTGTTAATCATCACAATTAATACTGCTAATGTCTGTTCATTTACTCTGTTAGCTCTTTGTATTAATATCTGACTTATTGTTTACTGAAGTGTTAAGAAATATTTGTTTACTACTAGGACTTATTATTTACAGTTTCTGATTTTGGGGTTTAACATACTTTTTAATTGCAGGTAGGAAACAGAGTACCTTTCCTGTCCAGATTTTCCAGCATTATATTTAAGCAAACCTTAGAAGAAAAAGAATTTTAAGCACTAAAAAGAACAAAAAGAACTGGCCTTTAAAAGAGAACATAATAAAGAAGATGTTCTTGAAGAGATCTTCAACAATCACTAATTCACTTGGAAACAAATAAAGCATCAGTAATATTCTAGTACCTGTGTTTAGAAGATGTGAAAAGCAAAAAAAAGATTGAGAATACAGTTAATCATCATTGACTTGTTCCAAATTAATTTGTCCCACTTTTCAGAACCTCTCTGTAGATAAGAGGGCACTAGCTGAATGTACTTATAATAAAATGAACCACAATGTTTCCTTTTTTCTAAGAAAAAACAGCCATTTTTGATGACCTCTATGGACGAATGTGACCCCTGTGAATTGCTCTGTCTGCCTCTATGTAGTGGTGCCGTGACCTCTGAAAGATTTTTGAGATGGAGTAGAGACGTGCCCATTAGCTAAGCACATTTCTTTGGAACTATTTTTAGCATTTTTATAAATGAGTTTCAAGTGTCAGTTTGGGTCCCGCAAAAGGTAGATGTCAAGATAAAATTAAAAGCTCAAGAGGTTTATTGTGGGGGATACTTCTGAGGATAAGGGAGAGAAGGAGAAGGAGCAATCAAGCAGAGCCTTCCCATCACAATGCCGACTGACCCTGGAAAAGGAAAGAGGGAATGAGAATTGTCTGTGGAAAAAAGTCTTGGCCAGGCTGCTGGGGAGCCCCGAACACAAAGCTTTGCATCAGAGGAGACTTGTTCTGGGCAGGAATTGCCCATCTTTATCCTCACTATGCTTACTCATTGGTTTGGGGCAGCCAGAGGTGTGCCAGCTTCATAAAAAATGTCCTGTTGGATCCTGAAAGTGTGGCAACTGCAGCTTGTCAGGTAACAATTCTTCTCACACCAGATTCTCCGTTGGTGATTATCTGAGTGGTCCACAGCCATGGCTGTCAGAGGTAAGTTTCAAACCTCATAATTGCTTACTCAAGTTTTTGGAAAAATTCTAGGAAAATCCGAATCCAGATATCCATAACTCCATTATGGATAGTCTCTTAGAAACAAAGAGAAACAAACTGAAAGGAAAATTGTCCCTAGATTCAAAAATACCCACAAGCAATTAAAAATTGAGATTATGTTCTATCTTGTGAATGACCCTTAAGGACTATAAATTCTTCATTGTGAACTTGCAGAGCCTTAGCCTCCAACTATTTTTTACCATCTCTCTTACTTAATCCCAATTGTCTATCCAAATGCTGCTAACCTGTGACCCTAGTCTTACTGCCTCTATGTCCTTCTGATATTATCCCATAGCATTTGAGGGTTACAACAGTGAAAAATTCTTGGGACAAAATTAAACCTTGACTGACATTCCTTAATCTAGTTTATAAAGTCTTTAATCTTCTCACTCTCCCAAATGCTCATCTTGGAGTTGTTCTCACATTACATTTTGAATAAAAGCTTTGGCCATTGGCTTTTACTGATTTCTTCCTCCATAATGCATTGTGGTACTTACTGTTTCTCTGTGTCTTTGCTCATTCCTTTTGTGTCCAATTCCAAATATATATTAATTCTGTGATTAATTTGTTAGTGGATAAAATGTGCCTTCTTGAAAACTTCCTGGAATTTTACTGTTTAACTGTTTAGTTCCCACAGTATGAAGGCTATATTCTATATTATGGAGTTCCCCTAAATTGCATAGATCATCAGTTGGAATCGAGCTATGGTTTGAGAAGACTTTTGTGACAACTCACCTCACAAGGTCACCTAAAGCCAAGAAAACTACTGCTGATCTCATAGCTAAGTGATTAATGAAGAAAGTGCTTTGCTGGTTTCTTCTAGAGCTGTCTTAAACAGTTACAAATGTTCATTTTCTATACATTTAATTTTGTGTAAGAAAAATCAAGAACAAACAAGTATAATGGCATAGTTGGGAGATGATAGAATGATTCAAAGAATCTTCTCTTACACAATAAATCTGTATGTTCCTATTGTCCAATATTCTTTTGAAGGAGAATGTCTAAAAATCATAGCATTCTATTATATTGGTCTGTTAATATATAAGTACTAGAGGCCCAATACACAAAATCTGTGCAAGAGTAGGCCTTCCTTCCCCCAGCTGTCGGCACCGGCTTCCCACTGGCACCTGGGACCGGGCTTCCTTCGCAGCCCCGGCTTTGTCCAGAAGGTCATCTGGAAGGACGTCCCGGAGGGCAACTGGTCTAATTAGCATATTATGCTTTTGTTGTTATAGATGTGGGTAGGAAAATTGACTTGATATTTTAAATTTAACCACTGACTTAGACAGCAGCTTGGAAGTAGGATCCCTGGGTTTTTGCATTAGCTGCATTAACAACATCCTGGCCTTGCATATTTTATCACAGAACAGAGCTTGAACCAGTTACCAAATTCCATTTACCAAGTGGAACACAAAGGACCTGAGGCAGGAGTCCAGAAATTGGGAAGGACCTGGCAAGATCATTTCAGGGATGCAGGTGTTGCTGAGGCATTAGACAGGTTGTTGGATGAGGAATTTAGAAAGCAGACCAAATGCAATACAAACCCAGCTCTATGAGCCACAAGCAGATGGAAAGAGATTCGGGTTCAACAAATGGCTGAGGAAATGCTAGTGAAGGAGCCATGAATTTTAACAAGAGCATTTTTGAGGATGTTGTGGAGACTGTACTGACAATAAAAAGCAAGAAAATAAAGAGAGAAGAAAGCCACTGTGACTTCATACTCCTAGGTCATGTAAGAACTTGCCTATAGTGACACTTCTGTGTTAGGATCTATACTAAAAACTTTACATGCCGGATGTCAAGGAGAATGTGATATCTTTCACTGGAGTGTTGAGTTGGCTGATCCGTGTGGCTAGCCAGGTGCCTCTTCCTTCCTTCCTCACCACTCCACATGCTTCTGAAGCTGAGCATGTGGTAGATGACAACCTCCCCATAGAGGAGGACCATGCTTCCGTCAACGACTACTCCTTGCTAAGACCTCTAAACTAGCTCTCCAAGTCCACTTGTAGGAGGACATAGGGTAGTTTATAAAAATAAATAAAAAAAACTTTATAGGCATTAATGAGTTTTATGGCAGAGTTTCTCTGACATGTGATGGTCCAAAACACAGTCTCTAGTGCTAGAATATCTGAGTTTAAATCCTGGTTCTCATTTCCTACCTGTAGGTCTTGACCTAGTTATTTAACCTCTCACTGAATTGTTGCAAAGATAAGTTGATATGCATTTAATACATCTAGAGTAATATGCATTGAGCTTATCGTAAGTAACAGTTATTTTGTGGGTGTGGCAGCCAAGGCAGAGAGTTGCTTTGACCAAATTGATTTTTGAAGTTTCCTTTACTTTCTACTTACTCTAAGTCTATATCATTTTAAACATGTCATGTCATGTCTCCGTTCACTGTGCTGCCCAAGTTACAGGCATAATAATAGCCAAAGACTGTGGGTTAACATTTCAAGAGCAGTAAGCTAACTCTATTCAGGGTTTTGAGTTCAGGTGTCTAAATTTTAAAGGGGTCTAAATGAGGGTAAAATGAGATAGCACAGATAAGTTGCCTTACATTCTCCATTTTACTTGTTATCACAACCAAACAAACCCAGGTCACCACCTGACCCAGATTGTTCCTATCCCTGCTTTAATTCTTTTTGTTTTGTGAGTGTTGTTCTAAAGGTGTCTTGATGATCATTAATAAGTCCAGTTCTGATGATCTACTTTTTCTGATTATTCATTAATTTCCTTAAGTGCTCAGGCAAATCACTCAAAGTACTCAGGGCAAAAATTGCAACTTTAAGTGCTTTCAACAGCCAGGCAGGTACCGAATTAGAAGTGACCAGATATAAGAAACAGTAAGAAGTTAGTGGGTTGTGGTGATCTCAGAGCATACACCTTGTGGAAACAGACAAGCCATGAGTTGGTTCCAGGTAACTCTTCCATTTGGGAATGAGAAGGTGGGATTCAGATACTCAAATTAATCCAGAAATTCTTAATTTAATGTGAAATTTCTTGATTTTTATAAAAGTGTTTGATGAAATTAAAGAAAAATACTCTTCCACAACTCTTCAGAAATTATTTTGTAGGGAAGATTTAATCTTAGGTGTAAGGGGAGGGAGAAAAATCAGGATGTATAATGCTGGACAAGGGTAATAATTTAGTGAATCACAGAGAAGGGGAACTTTTAAAATAATCTTTAGATTTTTCTTTATTATATACTCAGGCTATAGTGGCCAGGGGGAGTATAGGTTATATGAAAAATTGAAATTGGAAAGTAAGATGACATTACTATAATCAACAATAAGAATGCATTGATATCTGGAGAAAACATTGTAGGAAAAACAAGGTGATGATTCAAACATCCTTTTCACTCAATCTCTGTATCTAAATAGCAAAAGCAGTTTGAGTAAAAATTATCTTTAGAGAGTGAGCACAGGTTATGAAAATTATTGCTATATTCTTTCATTAATTCAACAATTTATTCAGCATTTCATAATTTCACTCATTTATCATTCAAAATGTAATGAGTATCTATGGGCTACATATTACTGTTATTATGAAAGAAGGAGGCAAAACCAAGTTATAGGAAAACAAATTTCACTTTGGCTAGAAGGTAGGCCCAGTATGTAAGGTGTATACACTGTAAAGGGACTGAAGGAAAGTCTCCCACCATGAAGAATTACACAGTTCTAATTGCTAATAGTTTCAAGCTTATGGAGACAGATTCAGAGCAAACAGAAAGAATAGAGAGAATGAAGTAAGGATATGGATATAGGGGTTTCAGAACAAGTTACCCCAGGATTTGCCTCGGTGGTATGCAGGTTCTTTTAAGTTAAAAGCAATGGAGACCCTGTGTGCTCAAGAGAAACTTTTGTGCCCACTCCCCTTTAAGTAGAAGAATTTGAATTATGGGCCTTACCCATAATGATAGATTATTAGATAATCTTCTGATAACTATCTGTATGGCAGGGAAAAGTACTAATTACTGAATATCTTCTCTTATTTTTCTGCCCTTTGAATCCTTAAGACAGTTTACCTCTTCCTTAGCTCAGAATGCCATATATACTTCCTTTTAACTTTTTGTTGTCCCTGAACCTCTCATGTGTGAGGGGTTACTGACTCATGTATGTGGGGTTTCCCTGCATATATATGTAATTAAATTTGGTTATTTTTTCTTATTAATCTGCCTCATGCAGATTTCATTATTAGTCTAGCTTAAATAACCTTGATGGTAAAGGACAATTGTTTCCCCCTACATGGGTTACACAGTGACAGCAAGTTCTTAATTGCTCATTTCTGAGTATGTAAACAAGATCCACCAATTACGCATATTTCATTCCAGGGCAGCATTTCCATAGAAAATGGCTTTCTAAATAATATTTTAATTCTAGTTTCCTAGTCTCCAAACATGAAACCAAAAGCAAGTTATTTCTCCTTGTCACCAGACCCAGTTCCGTGTCAGGGGCTCGCCCTGCGCCAGCATGTCTGGGACTTGACTCATATAGGAAAGAATTCAAGAACAAGTCAGAATGAGAACAAAAGAAAGTTTTATTCAAATAGAAAAAAAAAGGGGGGGAGGGGCAGGAGTCTGATTTCTGGAGATAGGATCAAGGGTTTCATCTGGGACTGGCTGCACCACCTGCTGTCCCCTGGTTGCAAGTCTCACAGAGGGCTGCTGTGAATGTAGAGAAAGTACAGGTTGGAGTGAATGAGGTGAGATCGCAAGTGCGTTGCATGCTGCAGTCATTCAGTTCCTGGGTTTTACATGTCCCCAGATTTTGAACTTTGTGGTACCAAATTCAGTCTCCGCCTTCTGGTAGAGAAGGAGCTTGTCCCTCATATGGCCCATTACAGAAGTATCATGTTGTTCTCCCCCTACAGACAGCCCATCTACTTGTGGTATCAATTTTCATGATAACAGTGGTATAATGAGCTTTGGGGTCAGTGTCTGGTCAGTTTTTCCTCTATCTTAGATGGATCTGGTTTTAGCCAGTCCTTGTTGTTGTTGACTTCTGTGACCACCAGTTTCTTGGTATTAGATGTTTCTCTTTGATTACGTTGAGGGCTCTGATGAGAGGATCTAGCAGCTTATCGGCCTGCGGTGTCTGCTCCTACTACCTCATTTCACTTGTCAGGAGTTTTTCAAAACTTTTCTTCTCTTGCCCCATCCTCAAAGTGAGTGTGTCCTTCCACTGAGAACACGGGCTTGCCAGGATTGAGTAATATCAAAGAAAACTTCAGTGTTACTTCCATATCTCCTAGGTCCAATGGCTAGCTCAGGAAAGAGAAAGGATAACAGCTGTCTCACTCTAGCAGGAATCAGCTGAGGCTGATGACAGGAGAGAGGCATGAAGGAAAAGGGGGGCATTATTTTAGATGCCTGGGTGCTCCAGAGAGCACCAGATCCCCCTTGTCTGGACAGAAGGGAGGACATCAGGTGTGCCAGCAGTTTCAGCATCAGCATAAACTAAATCTACCTTGTTATATTAGGCACCCCTAGAGGCACCACAGAGCCTGCTGTTTTATAAAATAACTGGACACTTTAAAAAATCATCAGTAGATTTTCATGGGCATAGCTGCCCACACAAAAACAATCCAATGGTTCTTTCTAATTATAGTACTAGAAGCCACATTTGGCTACTAGTAGCCACATTAAGAATTTGCATACAAGATTCAAAATGACACCCAGCTGGTGTGCTCAGTGGTTGAGTGACGACTCATGCACCAAGTGGTCGCCAGTTTGATTCTCAGTCAAGGCACATGCCTGGTTGTGGGCTCAATCCCAGGTTGGGGACATGCAAGAGGCAGCCAGTTTGTGTTTCTCTCTTATCAATGTTTCTCTCTCTCCTCCTCTCCCTTCCCCTCTCTCTAAAATCAATAACTTTTTTTTAAAGAGCTCTTCTCCTTCAAAAAAGAATGACATCCTTTGACAAAGTTACACCATCTTGTTAGACCCAAAACTTTTCTAGTGAAGTAACATTTCTTGGAGAGTTATGATCCTACATAAAGAAGTCTTTTATCAGGTCTACCCACTAATACAATGATTTTATAAAATAAATCATTATTCTTTACATTATTGGTCAAAATGTTACAGGATAGGAGAGGGGTTGGTCCCTTCCAGTTGTTCATTGGGGTGGGATTCTAAGGGTTCTGCTGGCATAAGAATTTCCAGAGACACCCCCAAGAAAATGAGGTATATTAGAAAGTGTTATTTTTATGGAATTATACGCCTGAGTTTCCAAAGCCCCATTTCCCTTTGCCAAGTCATAGAAGAAATGTAGCTGGAGTTTTAGCAGAGCTAAAATCAGAGCCAGTGTCCAGAGTTTCCTGTCTGTTGGAGCTGGGTCCAGTACAGCATCAGGCTAGCTTAGCTTTATTCCCCGCTGCAGTCCATCAGTCCATTGCATGTGGAGGTCTGCATGGCTGTGGGTCACACAGGCAAATGTAAAAAAAAAAAAACACAAAAAACCCCCCACACAAGACAGCACACCCAAGAAACAAGAGCAACAAGAGTCAAGAACTCAAACTTCTTTGTTTGCAGGATTATGTGTTCCCAAAGTTTTGCATATTTGCAGTGGCCATGCCTGTCTGACCAACCAACTTCATCCTTGGGTGTGATTGACATACAAGTACCTCCCTTATGTCACCACAACTTTACTGAGCACATGTCTATCTTCCCTTTGTAGGATGGATCCCTTTTTTCCCTGGGGAGTGCAAAGTTGCAGCTTCCTGGTGAAGATACCCAAAAGACATGCCTATAATGTTTGCCCTTCCCTTTGCTTCTTTCCTATTATTAATAATAGGCCCAGTGCATGAAATTCATGCTGGGGGGCGGGTGTCCCTCAGCTCGGCCTGCACCCTTTCCAATCCGGGATCCCTCGGGAGATGTATGACTGCCAGTTTAGGCCCAATCCCACAATCCAGGACCGCTGGCTCCTAACCACTTGCCTGCCTGCCTACCTGATCACCCCTAACCGCCTCTGCCTGCCAGCCTGATTGCCCCTAACTACCTCTGCCTTGACTGCCCCCCCCCCAACCTGGCTTTGTCCAGAGGGACGTCCGGAAGACGTCTGGTCTAATTAGCATATTACCCTTTCATTAGTATAGACTAGCTAATCACAAGGTATTAAAGATATCACCAACCCTGAGAGTTTGAAGTACTTGAAAGTTTCTAAAAGACACAAGATAGCTGTATTGAATATAAATATTGAACTTAAAAAACAAACTACAACTCTAGTTTCAGGCAATTAAGCAAAAATTAGAAATCACCCCTACATTTGGATGAGATGTTTTGTTTTCTGAAAGGTGAGGGCTGAGGAGTGTGCCTTTCCTTGGCTCTCTTCTCTTCCTTTGGCATCCAGGGTTTTTCCCCACTGCCATGTGGCAGCCTTGGATAGGGAGAACTTTTACTGCTCTAAATTGTATTTACTTCTCTGAATTCCTGAGCCTGATACTAGGTTCTCTGTGGGAGCTCCATAAATATTCATTGATGGGGACGGTAATGAATACTAGATTTTTTTGGCTCCCCCGCTTTCTTGACTTTAATCCAGCCATTTCCTTCTCTCTTCCCTGAGGGAACTGGCAATCTGTTTAAAGCATGCTTGCACTTTGGAATCAGGAGGAGAAGCCAGCATAATTATTAGCTCCCAGTGATTCCAGGACTGTCAGTTAATTCTCAGGTCTTGCCACTTTCTCTACTCTACACACTGAGCTAAGTTTACATATAAGTGAATTAGGTATCACCTTGAAAGATTTATTTCAGCCATGAGAAGATGGCTAGGAAGGTTACTTTCTCTCAAAATACTGTGCTCTCAAACACATCAGTGTACAGTTACCGGAAATTTTATGATCCAACCATTCTCTGAACTATCAACTGCCTTCTCTTTAAAAAGCCAATTAAAAAGCCAATTCAAGAAGCCACGCTGTGTGATTCCAACTACAGAATATTCTGGAAAAGAAAATATGGAGACAGTATAAAGATCAGTGGTTGCCAATAGTCGTCGTTTGTGTGTTTGGGAGGGGTGGATGATAGGCAGAACACAGTGTAAATACTCTGATACCCTAATGATGAGTAAGACATCATTATATATGTGTCCTAACCCATATACACTCCAAGAGTGAACCCTGATGTATACTATGGATTCTGTGTGACTAGGTATCCATATAGGTTCATCAATTGTAACAAATGTACCACCTGGTGGGAAATGTTGATGATGGAAGAGGCTATGCATGTGTGGGGGCAGGAGATATTGCTGTACCTTCCCCTCCGTTTTTCTGTGAATCTAAAACTGTTCTAAAAATAAATAAATAAAAACAACAACAACTAATGCATGTAGCTTTGAGTATATTAGGGAATCAAAATGGGAAGGACTTGGTTGCGGTATTGGCTCTTTTAGCAAGTAGCTATCCAACTTCACAAAAGCCATTTTATCACTTTGGGACTCAGTTTACATACCTAAAGAGTGATGTGGCTGAAAAAGAGTATGTCTAAGTTTTCTCATCTCAGTTAACTTTCAAAATAATAAATAAAACTATTCCAACATAGATTTAAAAAATGAACATGTTATGGACAGACAATAGTGCTGGGAAGACCTGGGGAGGGGGTGGGAGCGAGGTGGAGGGGGTCAATGGGGGGATTAAAGGGAGACATCTATAATACTTCCGACAATAAAGATAAATTTTTTAAGTGAACATGTTAAATATATTATTTAACTTGTTACTTAAATAACAGAATAAGTAATATGTTACAACCGAATTATAGCAGATCCAAAGAGCAAAAATATTGATAAATCTAGAATAATAGAGGGAATAGATGAACTGAAGTCAAACTGTCACCACGTTAGGGAAGTCAGCTGAACCTCTGCTGTAAAAAAAAAGAAAAAGTATATGTCTGTAGGCAGACACTATTTCTCATTGCTATCAGTTATCTACAACTCAGAGAGCTGTAAAATATGTCCCAGATAATCAACCAGGAAACTCTAAAAAGTTTGTTCTAGACGATGCATAGTTTTCAAAGTACATTGTTTTCCCCTACATTAAGTGTGAAATACAGTACATGGTCTAAGTGGGTCCTCAAGATTTGCTAGCCATTAATACTTCTCCCAAAATGATGAATTCTCCATTGTCTCAGCATGTAGGTCTGCTTCCCAATATTTAAGATATTTGAAGAAAGTATATGTCTGTAGGCAGACACTATTTCTCATTGCTACCAGTTATCTATAACTCAGAGAGCTGTAAAATAGCTCCCAGATAATCAACCAGGAAATTCTAAAGAGTTTGTTCTAGACCAGGGGTGGGCAAACTTTTTGACTGGAGATGGGTTCTTAAACTGGCCCGGAGGGCCGGAACAAAAGCATGGATGGAGTGTTTGTGTGAACTAATATAAATTCAAAGTAAACATCATTACATAAAAGGGTACGGTCTTTTTTTTTTTAGTTTTATTCATTTCAAACGGGCCAGCCGGATCCGGCCCGCGGGCCATAGTTTGCCCACGGCTGTTCTAGAAGATGCATAGTTTTCAAAGTACATTGTTTTCCTCTAGATTAAGTGCAAAGTATAGTACATGGTCTAAGTGGGTCCTCAAGATTTGTTAGCCATTAATACTTGTCCCAAAACGATGATTTCTCCATTGTCTCAGCATGCAGGTCTGCTGCCCAATATTTAGGATATTTGAAGATCAATTTGCTTTTTGTTCTCTGGCCTGATATCAACTGGATGATACCTAACATTTTATACGCAAACTTTCCGTTAAGTTGCGTTTCTCTGATCCGGTGAGGAATAGTCTGTATTTCTTTTTCTCTCCTTATTTGAAGGAGAGCGTCAAGCTACTGAAAAACAACATGACACTCCTTATGAGAGGCCTATTCTTTCTCTGGCATCAGTGATAATCAGAATTTGCATCCATTCCTGCTTGTGACTGATTATGAGGGATATGCCCAGATACTGCAGGTTAAATTAACATGCCCCTGTCCTTCATGAAATCTTACCTTCTCCTGTGTGACAATTCACTGTGGCCCACTCCTTTTTCTCTTTCCTTTTTTTCTGTTTGATTTCACTGGAGCCCAACAAAAAGTTAACTCTTAGAAACAGATCAAATTATGAATCCTGACTATTATTTTTATTATTTACCAATAAAAATTCCATGGCAAACAGATATGATTGCATGATAAAATTATCACCTGACATTGGCAAAATCAGGGGTGTATGTGGGGGTTGTTAGCGCTTTATTAGAAGGTATCCCCATGATTGGATGTGATTGCTGCTTACAATGATAATTTTTAAGAAATCTAGAATAAAATTGGCCTTGGTTCAAAGTGAAAACATTACATTTTAAACTCAAATGAATGAATACATTTAACAGTATTTGCTTTGATAAATACAAGGCCCTTACCAATGTTTGGTTTCTAGGCTTTAATTCACTTTTAAGATTTTATTTTTTTCTCTAGAAGCAAAAATGAGAGAGTTTCTTCTTCAAAGTTCATTTCTAATTTCGTTTTCAGACAAGAGTTGGCTGCTATACTCATTTTTCATCCTATGAGTGAACATTGGCAACATAGTTGTGTCTCAAGCAGAATTGTACTGGAATAGAACCCAGATGGACAACACATTGGCAAATCCTCATCTCACAGGTGTGTTTGTGCGTTTGGTCACAATATAACTGCAATAATTGGGGTTTCGTTTTGCAGTGAAGAGTTTATTGAATTATAGAAAAGTGTCAAATAAGGCTAATTTAAGTAAATTGGGACTAATGCAGACTTTGGATTGATGTAGATGCTTGGATAGCAAAATATTTTAGAAGGAAGCCTGTTTTAGTGCATTTATAGCAATCATAACTTAAAATTAGGATGATAATATAACTATTATAATAAATAGACTTTTTCAAATTCCAGGTCATCAGCAAGGTATTTTAAAAGTTTCAAAGGTGATTTAAAGCAATCTATCTTCATAAGAAAGTTTGTACATTTTCTGTAAAATTGTTTTGACATCAGTAATTGGGTAAGTAAATCTGACTTTTCCATAGCACCTCACATCTCAGCATAGAGCTGTGCACATTGTGAATGTTTAAGAACAATCACAAAGTAACACATAATTTTTTGTCTAATTAATGTGTCAGGTAGTTTTGTGAAGTTTCTAAATATATACATTAACGTATATGTCATAAAACTATATGAAGTAGACACTTTTATCATCCCTGTTGTATTAGTGAAAAAAAGAAAATGATTACTAAGGAAGAGGGAAGTTAAGTGATTTGACCAGGGTCTAATGGTAACCAAATATTTAATCCATATTTGATGAACCCAATCAAGCTGGCCTCATACCACACTTCTCTTGGACACTGTGCTACTCTGTCTTTGAATAAATGGCCCGATATATTTACTGGTTAATATCTTCAAAGGTAAACTTTAAGTGGAGGGATTTTGGTATTTGTGATATGTCTGCTGTGTCCAAACACTCTGTTGGATAATCTGTATGAATCATCATTTTATCTTTCTTTACTCCACAGATGTCCAATAGGTATTATTCTAAACTCGCTTTGGAGATTAAGAAATGATTCTGAAAATTTTTAATTAATTACCCACATGGCTAAGCTGGGAAATTAGGGAGTCAATATTCACTCAGCCCTGGATCTTTCTTTCCATTGCATTGCCTTTGAATGTTTTCTGAAATTTGACGATAGGTCATAAAAAGAAAAAATTAAGCTTTTTTCTTTTTTATCTGACACTACAGGGATAAAGTATAGTACTTATTAAAAGGAAAGCTGTTTCATCTAATAATTACCTAAGTAAATTGCCTGGCTTTGATATAACCGTGGAAAGTAAAAGAGAAAAGAAAAATATGACAAAATAGATTTCCTGTAACTGAACTAAATATTATCTGGTTAAAGGAATACTGAATAGTTTTTTTTAAGGAAAATTAATTATAAGTCCAAGTTATAACATTTACTCTCTGTTTAACCAAAGTTTTCACTTTTTTTTTCAGCTTGTTTTTTTATCAAGTAAGAGGGTTTAGCCTATTTGGAGTTTTCATTGTTTTGTAAAATTTTTCTCCCAACTGTAAAATCATCTGTTCACATTACATTTTATGTAGATGACCTATATGTGAACAAAAATGAAAATGTTTTGTGTAAAATGAGAGAGGTGGGCTTGATACTTGCCTAATAGGAATTTAATTTTGCCTGTTCTATGGCCTTGAAGTGACTACTAAAACACAGATGAGAAAATAATATAAAATAAATCACCAGGTCTCTTTCATCTCTAGTATTCAACAACCAGTGACATAATACCTCACTATTTGTTTTTTATCACAACACACAAGATGACAGTCATAGTACAACGTGGTCCAATGGATACATTCATGTTTGCTCTTTGAATTAACTTTATTTTCTTATGTTTTATCCCAGTTTAATGTTAACATGCTGAAAGGGATAGCTGGCTAGTTTAATTAGGAAGATTTAGAAAGTTTTAGGAATGAAAGGGGTCTGTAGGAAAGAAATACATAATGGAGATTTGAAGACACCAGGGTGTTTATCTTACGTGTACAGAGGATAGGGAAATGGCATAGGTAAAAAGAAATTATCTGGCCTGTGCAATTAAAGACAGCCGTAAACCAAAAGGTATCTCAGGCCTGAACAATTAAAGTGACCATAAGTTAGGCCAAAAGTAGCCCTGACCTAAGTAACTAGGAAGGGCCATAAGATAAGGCTTTCTCTGCCAACACAACTGGGAGAGCTATAAGTTAAATCAACAGTAACTCCAACCAACAAGATAAGGGGGAGAGAGGGTGAGGGACACCACATGGGCTTTGAGCTTTGAAAACGAATACTATGTAGCAGAATGAACAATAAGACAAGGTCAGGTTCAGACAAAGAACTGCAGCCTATGTAACGCCTCAAGACAAAGAAAGCAGCGATCACCCTTCTCAGAGGCCCCTCTGTCTGTCCAGGAGGGGCAGAGTCTTAGGCTTAGAATTTAGAATTAGCTTTTAGAGGTAGTGTCTGCTTGCAATAAAGTTGCTTTACTTTTCACCTATCACCTTTTGTCTGTGGCTTCATTCTTCGAAACCATTGAGACAAGAACCCAGGAATTCAGGGCGGTCCAGTTCAATTTTTGCGTTTCAATGCCAGAAGTCAAATTTTCTTATATGTAAACTTAAATCCATTTTAATTTGGAAAATGATATTCTATTCATGAACTTATGTGTTTAATAATAATTAGTAATAGATCACTTGAGACATACCTCAAAATAATTGCAACATCCTTGCATTGAGACATCATTAATTTAAAAAATCAATCATGCCTTTGATGATGCTAATGGCTTGATATTTTGGGGGATGGATTAAGCACATGCCAATGATACTCTCTGCAAATAATCAGTGAAATATGTAATATCCAGGTACAAGCATTCTCTTTTCCTATTTCCATGAGCCAGGAAGTGAATACTCATATAGAAGTACAAACTTGATTCTTCCTATGGAAGATGGAAATCTGGAAAATAAAGATTTATTTATTTTTTACATCATGTAAGCTGAGCATCCAGACAATTTTCCATCTTCCATGCACAAGGAACAAGTTGTTTAAAGCCTAAGGTAGGTTAAGTCCTTGTATAACTCAACCCCAATGCAAGTGCATACAGTGATGTGAGTCAAGATGTGCTGTAGTAGCAAACAATCTCAATATATTAGTAGTTTAAAACAATGCTGCTGACCAACTTGGACACTGTAATCTTCCTTTGTTCCTATAAGAAAGATTTTTCCATTAAATATGAAAAATACTTCCTTCTCCCACTCATCTATAACAAAATATTTTAACATGACTAGAGGCCTGGCACACAAAATTTGTGCATGGGGTGGGGGGGTCTCCTCAGCCCAGCCTGCACCCTCTCCAATCCGGGACCCCTTGGGGGATGTCCAACTGCCTGCTTAGGGCCCGACTACTGGTTTAGAGATCGGGCCTAAACCGGCAGTCGGATATCTCCCTCACAATCTGGGACTGCTGGCTCCTAATTACTCACCTGCCTGCTTGCCTGATCACCCCCAACTCCCCTCCCCTGCCGGCCTGATCTTGCCCCCAACTGCCCTCCTCTGCTGGCTAATTTGGTTCTGATTGGTTGGTTTCAATGCCAGTCAGCATCAAAAGCTCTGCCTGCTAGGCAGCCATTGGCTCCCCACAGCACCCAGATTTGGTTCTGATTGGGCGGTTTCTATGCCAGTCAGAGTCAAAAGCTCCACCTCCTAGGCAGCCATTGGCTCCCCATAGCACCCAGATTTGTTCAGTCATTTGGTCATCCCTCACTAACCTCCTGCCGGCCTTATCATCCCTACAGTCTACTGTTTGGACGTTACTGTTACTGTGATGGTATCCTGGACAATTTGCATATTCCTCTATTATTAGTATAGATATTATATATCAGATAATTATTGAATGATTAGGGGTGGGGAAATTGTATAATAATACAGGATAAAGAAAAACCCTAAATTTCATACTAGACCACTTTTCCTAAAAATACTTCAGAAATCTTTATACACAGAGTGGAGCAAAAGTAGGTTTACAATTGTGAGTATGAATAAAACAGTTTATTCTTATATTATTATTTATTAATTATTGTGTTATTTTCCACACAAAGAACTGCAAACCTACTCTTGCCCAACCCTATATTTACTCCCCAGGCCTAATTTCTTACCATATTATTAGATTCTCTATATCATGTTCCTTCCAGGTATTAGTTGAAGACCTATATATCCCTGTTAACCTATTAAGTAGAACAATTCTCTATCTCTAGCTAAGACCATTATTTATATATCTTGAAATTCATTGACATGCTTTACTAAATAAGAAAGTAATTTATTTAGGTTCAGAATACTTAGACATATAAAGAAACAACCAGCAGGAACATATAAATAAGAATGCATCTTTATTTAATATATTCTGGACTGTGGGCAGAGCAATCTCCAGGGGTCATGGATATCAGGTGAGGTTTGTCCTGTTACATTTGTGATGTGAGCTGTATACAATGGGTTCTACAAGATCTCACAATTGTCCTTGGATTTTTCATCTAATATTGGCCACAAACCTTGTTCTTTACTCACCGGGTAAATTTCAAAGGCCCAAAAGTTGCATGTGAATTAAGAAAGCTCCATGGAGTTCAGACAAACTTTGAACTCCATGTGGCAGTGAACAGAATTGAAAATTTCATAAAAAGGAACAACACCTTTCTTATCAGGGTCAGCTTAGCAGGGGCCAGGCAGCACAGAATAGGTGGGAATGAAAGCTAATAAAAAATGGAAACCCTTTCAAACCATGACATCAGAAAAGCCATGACTCACAATCAGGGTATTAGTCAGGTCAGTTCTTATTTTAACCAAAGCATCCCTTTTGGTTTTCCTTGATGCTCATATCCAGTTCAGAGGAATGTTCCACAACAGGCTTCTTTCTTATGTCTCATAAATAAAAGAGCAAAATAAAAACAGCTGCTTCTCTTATAGTTAAAGCAAAATAAAAGTTAAGGATTCAGCAATCTCCCTCCATTCTTTCCTTTTCTGTTTTCTGCTAATAATATCTAGATAACTTTAAGAGCAAGATGTGTTCAAGGATAAGTATAGGCTGGTTTTGAAAGAAAACACTTATAATGTTGACTATTATTTAAAATCTGAGACTTCTGGTAAGATAGCAGAGCAGGTAATTGCTGTGCTCACCTCCATCCATGACCACATAAACATTACAACTAAATTATAGAACAACCTGAAGAACCACCTGAAGACCACCAAACTCATGCACAGGCATGAAATTTTTTCAGCTGCTGTTCCTCATAAGTGGCTGGTCTATGACCAGGCTGCAGACTTCCCTAAAACCTGCTAAAGGTCCCAACTCCCCAAAAGCAGTGGCTGGCCTCAGCATAACCTCTAGCTCTTGCTAAGAGGCCCACTGCCTGATACTAGTGGCAACTGGCCTTGTATTGCAGCATATACTCACACATACAGCTACCAACCATAGATTGCTTTGTAGATCCGACCAAGTGGACTCTGGCAAGGCACAGCTGATCTGGGCCTTCACTGGAGATTTTTCTAAGAGGCCAGAACAAATAAACCTGGTGGCCAGATCAACCACACCACAACACCACCCAGTTAACTCCACAGATGACATTTCATAAGGGTGGGGTAAGCAGGCACAAGAGATCTGCTACAGCAAATCCAACTCTGTGGGATGAGCCCCCAATCAAGAGCTTGTCTACCCTATTCATAGCCAGTCCTTACAGCCAGTCAGCTGAGAGTAATTTTATTTAGTAATGTGCCAACAGTAATCATGGCTCAACTGTATCAGGAGGACACACACAAACACATTCAAGGAACACGTCTGGAGGACCTGGCTTAGGTGACAAAAGAAACTGTGCCACTGGGCTACACAGGATACCTACCATGTAAGGCCACTCTGACAAGACGGGGAGATGTAGCAGATCTACATAATATGTAGAAACAAGAGGGAGGCAACCAAAATGAAGAAACAACAACAACAACAAATGACCCAAATGAAAGTATAGAACAAAACTCCATAAAGAGGACTAAACAAAACAGAGGCAAGCAATATACCAGATATAGAGCTCAAACCACTGGTTATAAGAATAGATAAACTCAGTGAGAACTTACACAATGCGATAGAAATCAAAGAAAAGCAGTCAGAAATAAAGAATACAGAAACTAAAATAAAGAATACATTAGATGTACTCAACAACCCATTAATGAAGCAATTAATCAGATCAGTGATTTGGAATACAAACTAGTAAAAAACACTCAACTGGAATAGCAGAAAGGAAAAGAGAATTAAAAAAAAAATGAGGACAGTTTAAGAGACCTCTGGGACAAAAAAAAAATAATTAATAATAATAACAAAATTAACATAATAGGCATGCCATATGTAGAGGAGAAAAAGAAAGGGATTAAAATAGTATTTGAGCCTGGCTGGTGTGGCTCAGTGGTTGAGCATCAACTATGAACCAGGAAGTCAGGGTTCGACTCCCGGTCAGGATACATTGTGGGCTTGATCCCCAGTGTGGGGCATGCAGGAGGCAGCCAATCAATGATTATATCTCATCATTGATATTTCTATCTCTCTCCCTCCCTCTCCCTTTCTCTCTGAAATCAATAAAAATATATATTTTAAAAGTATTTGAAAAATGACTGAATTTTTTTTACCTGGTAAAGGGAACAGAAACACAAGTCTAGGAAGTTCAGAATCCCAAACAAGGGGAAACCTGAGGGGAGCACACCAACACACATCTTAATCAAAATGGCAAAGTTAAAGACAGAGATCTTAAAAGCAGCTAGAGAAAAGCTGTTAGTTACCTAAAAGGGAGCTCACATAAGATGTCAGCTGATTATCTCAATAAAAAAAATTGCAGGCCAGAGGGATTCGGCAATTCAAAGTGATGAAAAACAAAAAACTACAACCAAAATTACCAAGCGAGGCTATCAATTAGAATCAAAGGAGAGAAAAAGAGGTTCCCAGACAAGAAAAAGCTACAGGAGATTATCACCACCAAACCAGAAATGTTAAAAGGACTTCTTTAAGAAGAAGAAGAAAAAATAAAATATTGAGTAATAAAATGGCAATAACTACATACCTATCAGTAACTAACCTATCAGTTTAAAGATAAATGGACTAAATGCTCCAATCAAAAGACATTTTACACACCAACAATAAACTATCGGAAAGAGAAATTTTAAAAATCATATTTAAAAATGTATAATAAATAAATAAAATATCTAGAAATAAATTTAACCAAAGAGGTAAAGACCTGTACTCAGAAAATTCTAAGAAATAAAAGAAAGAAATTGAAGAAGATACAAATAAATGAAAGCATGTACCGTGCTCATAGATAGAAAGAATTAACATCATTAAAATATCCATGCTACCCAAAGCAATCTATAGGTTCAATGGCATGCCTATTAAAACCAAAATGGCATTTTTCATAAAACTAGAAATAATTCTAACAATTATATGAATGCAGAAAAGACCACTAATAGCCAAAACAGTCTTGTAGAAAGAAGAACAAAGTTGGAGGTATTATGCTATCTGATATCGAACCATACTATAAAGGCATATCAATCAAATCAGCATGGTACTGACATAAAAACAATCATATATCAATGGAACATAATAGAGAACCTAGAAATAAACCTGCACCTGAGTGGTCAATTGATCTATGACAAAAGAAGGCAAAAATATACAATTGGGTAAAGATAGTCTCTTTAATAAATGGTATTGAGAAAGCTGGACAGATACATAAAAAAATTTTTTTGAACTAGTTTCCTTTCTCACACCATATACAAGAATCATCTCAAAGTAGAATAGAGTCTTAAATGTAAGACCTGAAACCATAAGACAAGGATAAAACAATGTCTCTTTGACATTTTTGTATATGTCTTTTCAGGCAAGGGAAACAATAACAACAAAAATAGACACATGGAATTACATCAGACTAAAACGTTTGTGCACAGCAAAGGAAACCATCATCAACCAAAAAGACAATCTACTGAATGGGGAAGATATTCACCAATGATACATCCTACAAGGGATTAATATCCAAAAAATATAAGGAACTCATATAACTTAACATTAAAAAGACAAAACAATTTGTTTAAAAAATTGGCATTGGACCATGTTTATGTCTCCAAAGAGGACATACAGATGGCTGATAGACATATGAAAATGTGTTTAACATCAGTCATCATCAGAAAGGGCAAATTAAAACCACAATGAGATATCCCCTCACACCTGTCAAAATGGTTATCATCAATAAATCAACAAAAAAGTGTTGGCAAGGATGTGGAAAAAGGGGAGACTCATGAACTGTTAATGGAATTGCAAGTTGGTGTGATCGCTATGGAAAGCAGTATGGAGATTCCTCAAAAAGTTAAAAACCAATCTTACTAATCCCACTGCTGGTATTTACCTGAAGAAATCCAAAATACTAATTGAAGAAATATATGTACCCATATGTTTATTGCGGCATTTTTTACAATAAAAAAGATATGGAAGCAACCTAAGTGCCCTTCAATAGATGATTGAATAAAGAAAGCTAGAATTATAGTTGCCCATAAGGAAGAATGAAATCTTACCATTTGTGACAACATGGGTAAACTAGAGGGTATTATGCTAATTGAAATAAGTCATACAAACAAAGACCAATACCATATAACTTCACTTATGTGTGAATCTAAAAAACAAATGTAGAAACAAAACAGAAAACAATTCATTCATAGAGAGAAAATATATGGTTACCAGATGGGAGGTGAGTTGTGAGACTGGGTGAAAAAGGTGAAGAGATTAAGGAGCATAAATTAGCAGTTACAGAATAGTCATGGGGATGTAAAGTATAGCATGGGGAGTATAGTCAATAATCTACACTAATAAAAGAGAAACATGGTAATTAGCGTACGACCGCTACCCTTCCCATTGGCTAATCAGGGAGATATGCAAATTAACTG
>NW_005371455.1:607445-614448 GCF_000412655.1 Myotis brandtii | reverse complement strand
GACCCCCCCCCTTCCCCCCCGAGTGCACAAATTTTTGTGCACCGGGCCCCTAGTATTGTAATAAATATGTATGATTCCAGGTGGGTACTAGGCTTATACATATTTTATTTATTTCAGGAACTTAGGTAGCACCTACAGGCAGCTTATTCTTCTAATAGCTGTGAGCATCTCCTTGATCTCTCCTTCCCTGTTCTTCAGAAAGTTATGGAGCAGCTTTAAGTACCATCCATAGCATAAGTTTTCTCTCTGAGGCTTAGAGCTTTGATATATTGAGCATTCATTTAATACAGATGGATTAATGTGGTTAGTCTGGAATAAACTAAAACACTCTATTCCATATTCATTAAACTTTACATAACATTTCAGAGTCTAAGGGCTGAATTATCTTGATCCTCATATTTACTTACTGAGTAAGTCCAAATTTTGGCTAGAATATATCTTGATATCTTAAAGCAGCAAATGCCATTGCACAATTTACTTTAGAATGTCACTGTAACTTTCAACTCTGAGGGTCCAAAAAATTGGAAAAACCATCACTCCCACCCTTACAACAATAACAAAGAAACTGGGTAATCTACAAAACTACAACTTTCTTGAACACATCAGAGAGCTAAACTCACAGGGAAATTGAGTAACCCAAAATATAAGAAAGATACTCTTCCAAAAAGAGTAAATATGTGTGCTTGCTTTTCTTATCTAAGGAAGAAATAAATCATTATACACTCTATTAAAAAGAATTATTAATAAATGTAAATCAATATTTAAAGGCTGAAACTGTAAACACAAGAAAAAAAAATCACACCAACTTATAGATTCTTCTCCTCTGACATCACTAAGTACTCATTAGAAACAATGGAAGCAAGCCTGGCCGAAGTGACTCCGTGGATAGAGCGTCAGCCTGTGGACTAAAGGGTCCCGGGTTTGAATCCTGTTCAAGGGCACATGCCCGAGTTGTGGGCTCCATCTCCAGTAGGTGGCATCCAGGAGGCAGCCGGAAAAAAAGAAAAAAGAAAAACACTGGAAGCAAGACAAGAGACTAGAAGATTAGAAAGAGCATCTTTCATAGTGAAGACCTAGGTAAGGGGCATAGCCGCTGCTGTGGGAAAGGCTTGAAGCTTTGCTTGGATACCTTCCTACCTCCCAATAAGAGAAAAGTTGTAAACAGCTGGAAGAATGGCAATAAACTCTGTCACATTTATGGTACAGATAAATACCTATCAACATTGGTGGGGGCGGGGGGGGGGAGAAATCCCTCTTTGCTTGGGGAACAGGCAGGAAAACATCCTAGGGCCAGACCATTAAAGATCCTTACCACTGGGGCCAGGACAGAATCCCTGAGAAAGACCTAACCCAGAGACTCAAGGACATATCATCTGCCTAAAACTGAAGCTGAACCAGAACAACAGAGAAGTCCCTCTCCCTCATGCCACACCCTCTCCACCACCCTCTCACAAAGATAGGAAGTGCGAAAGAATAATCCAAAATACTGCTTTGGAAGGAGCAGAGGCATAAAATAATACCCTCTTTGTGATGCAGGCACAAAGAAAACATTTAAATGGAAAATTGAGAAGACATAATAAACAATCCTCTAGGTAATGAAAGAAGATATAGAAAAACTAGTGATGCACTGAGTAAAACCATAGTAACAAAAATTCCCATACTCAGCTCAACTCTTGACTAAATTTATTCAATCCTTCCTGTAAAGGACTAGAAGAAAAGAAAAGCCAATTTCCTAAAACAAATAAGGGTTAACTCAGTCTCCATTTGCCTTACAAAAGGTGTTATCTCTTTCAACCAAAAATCATGAAGTTCACAAATAAATAAATAAATAAATAAATAAATCAAAATACTGTCAAGGTACAATTCAACAGAATAAGATTCAAACAAATAGTATGCTGACAGTAAAAGAATAAGGCAGAAATTATAAATAAGTAAGATTAAGATGTTAAGGGCTCTAATTTAAAAGGTGTATAATATAAATGAACAGATGGGAATTTCAATAGAAGGATAGAAACCATAATAAAGAATAAGAAATGAATGAAGAACATAAAATCACAATCACAGAGATGAAAAATGTTTTCAATAGCTCATCAATAGACTTTGTGGCTAAGTAAACAATCAGTGAATATGATTCTAGGTCACATAAGGACAGAAAGACAAATGAAGAAATATAGAGCAGTATTTCCAAAAGATGTGGAATGGTTTCTGTTATGCCCAGATTTCAGGATCCCCAAGAACCCACATCAGGGAGCCAGTCTGATGCAATAGCATAAGAGTCTTTATTCGAGCTAGCTCGGCTCCCCCACCTTGTCGACGCAGCGACAGGAAGCAGAGAGAGAGAGAACTCTGTGTGGAGAGGGGTTTTATAGGGGGTTGGAGTAAGGGGAGGAGAAAGGGCTGTGGCCTTGCCGATTGGCCAGGCGCAAGTCAGTGTCTTGTTCCTGGGTGTGGCTAGCAGAGGCTTAGACTTCCGGGAAGAAGCTCCTTGCCAAGCACATGGCCAAGGTAAGATGGAGCACTTACCCTGGGGCAAGAAGGAGGGCGTAGCCCTTACCCTGGGGCAAGATGGAGGGCCTAGCCCTTACCCTGGGGCAAGATGGAGGGTGTAACCCTCGCCCTTTCAGTTTCATTTGTTCTAACATATGTGTAATTGGAATCCCAGAGAGAATAGCATGACAGAGAAAAGAAGAAAGATGTTTGAACAGATAAGAGCAGATGTTATAAAATTAATGAAAGATAGCAAACAATAGATCCTAGAAACTTACATAAGACTAAACAAGATAATTTTTTACCCTGCTCATTTAAACACACACACACACACACACACACACACACACACACACACCCCACATCTGATATATCATAATAATATTCTTAAAAACTAAAAATAATAAAAATATCTGGAAGGTAGAGTTAATAGACTGACAGTTGTCATGGGGGAGAGACTTGGAGGGGGTGTGGATGAATGAAGGTAAAGTGATTAGCCAAAAGTCATATATGCATAACCCATAGACATATACAGTGTGGTGATGGCCAGAGAGTTGATGGCCAGAGAGAAGTGGGGGCAAGCCTGGGTGGAGGTGGGCAAAGGGTGAAAAAATGGGGACATCTGTAATAATATAAACCAGTGGTTCTCAACCTTCTGGCCCTTTAAATACAATTCCTCATGTTGTGACCCCAACCATAAAATTATTTTTGTTGCCAAATCATAACTGTAATTTTTTACTGTTATGAATCATAATGTAAATATCTGATATGCAGGATGGTCTTAGGCGACCCCTGTGAAAGGGTTGTTCGACTGCCAAAGGGGTCGCGACCCACAGATTGAGAACCGCTGATATAAACAATAAAAAAGTCACAGTACATATAGAGGAACAAAGATAAGAATTACAGTAGGTTTTTTTGTTAAAAATTATTATGCAAATCAGAAGACAATTCAGTAATGATGTCTTCAAAGTGCAAGAAAGGAAGGGCAGCCCTAGCTGGTTTGGCTCAGCAGATAGAGCATCGGCCTGTGGACTCAAGGGTCTGAGGTTCGATTCCGGCCAAGGGCATGTACCTGGGTTGCGGGCACATCCCCACTAGGGGGCGTGCAGGAGGCAGCTGAATCGTGTTTCTAACTCTCTATTCTTCTCCCTCTCTCTTCCTCTCTGTAAAAAATCAATAAAATATATTTTAAAAAAAAAAAAGAAAGAAAGGAAGGGCAAAGAAAGTCTCCTCAGCAAAAAGTATCTTCAAAATATAAAGGAAAGATAAACATTTCAAACAACAGGGAGGTGGGTCCAGAGGGGACAGAGGTATCTTTGGCCTGAGCAATATCAAAAGCAGCCCTGACCTGAGCAGCTGGGAGAGCCACAAGGGTAAATAAAACATCTCTGGCCAGGACAACTGAGAGAGTCTTAAGGGAGATCAAAAGCAACTCCAACCAGCAAGGTAAGGAGGAGAGAACGTGGGCTTTAGACTTTGAAATTAATACTATGTAGCAGAATGACCAATGAGGAAAGCAGGGGGTCCTAAATTAAGAAAAGGGTCAGGTTCAGACAAAGAACTAAAGCATATATAAACCGGAGACAAAGAGACACGAGACAGATTTCCAGATTTTCGATTTTTTTAATTTTTTTCAAGAGAGAGAGAGAGATAGATAGATATCTGGCTTTTCCTATTTGGGGTCCCCTCCCCAGGGGGTCCCCTGTGGGGACACCCCTGCCCAGATGGAGTTTGTATATGCTTCCAATAAACTTCCACATTTTTATTAAAGAAGCCTTAAGTCTGCGAGTTTATTCTTCAAACTTCGTGAGGACAAGGACCCACAAAAGAATCTGCACCCCGAACCTCATGTTTCAGTAATGGGCACAGATTATAAAGGAAAGGGGGAAAAAAAGAACAACCAAAGTCAAGAACAAGGAACATGTCAGCCTGGCAAGAGTGAAAACCTTAGACAGAATTTCTGTACCCCGGTCAAACTCACAGAAAAAAACTGTGCTCCTACCTGCATTCATGAAAACAAAGGTCAAGGGGGAAGCCTAGGACTATGCACTTGGAAGACTGTAATAAAGTACCTGGTATATCCAAGCTGCTTTGGGTTGTATCAGGAAAAGATGAAGAAGAAGCCAGGACCTTTATTTCTGCTGGACACTGACAATCTCTCACACACTCAAGTGCCAGTAGACCCACTGTAGTAACAAGGTCCACAGTCCTTCCCATGTCATAAATACTATATGGTTAAGTTGTGTTAATATGGCCAAATATTGTTATAAATACCAAGAAACGAATACAGTGAAAAATATTCAGACTTTTTTTCTTGCAGGGTTTTGGTATTGTCTTTGGTTTCACTAAATGGATATTAAGATACAGTATTTAAACTATTTTTATAAAAAGAATCAATTATATTTTTGTGGTCTTTTTGTTGTTTTTAAGTATATATTTTTATTCTAGCATTACAGATTGAATTATATTTTTGAATAGTAGAAGCCAAAAGCTCATTTTTAAAAAATAAAGGTGGTTATAGAATCAGAGATTAAAATAGCACAGAGCCAAGTCTGGGGTTGTTATAATAATACATCTTAAAATGTACCATTATAAGCCTAACAAAAGCAAAACTAAAACAAATAAGCCACAGCACAACTACTCCCCACTATAAACTCATTTATATGGAAGACATTTCAGGATTAATGATCTTAAGGCAAGGGCACTGAAGGATGCTATTAGAGTAGGGTTGTGCATTTTGGGGTTGGTGGTATGCCATTAGAGAGACCAGAGCACTTAAACTGTCATGAACTCTAGTCATTTAGTGTGAGACTAAGGAAAAAAAAGCTAATCACAGGTGATGGAGGTAGAGGTTGAGATAAAGCATTCAGTGCATAGGTTGGCCAACAACAACAAAAAACAGAAAATGAATGAGCAAGCTGGGAGATCAATGTAAAGACCTTCGCTGGGCAATTAGCAGAAAAGGATAAAAAATTGAAATGAGGGCAATGAAGTTGAGTGTCAACATCATTATAATAAAAGTGCCAGGATCACTAATATTTGCACAGTAGAGAGGAAATATCTGAATAAATAGGAATGAATGTTTTCCTGAGATTGAAGAAAAATAATTAATACTTTAATTTGTAAACGTTTACTTAATGCCAGATAGGATAACGTGTATTGTGAGGTGCTGATACCATTGAAATTTAACCTAGTTATTAATAAAGGGAAAGGAGCAAAGGGCAGGAAAATAGTATAGGCATGCCATTTGTGCAGCTTTACTAGAAAGTTTCAGTTTGACACCCTCCAGGGACTGGACAGGAGGGAACAGATGCATGCCCAGTAAAGTCTGGGTGACATAGGGAAGGTCCCTGACTGTCAGTCATACCTGCGACCAGGTCATTGGCCAGAGTAGGTGTGGCCATTGTAAGCTCCGGAAGATTTAAGATATTTAATCTTGTAAACAAACAGTTCCCTCTCTTGCCTCTTGGTTCCAGTTCTTGCTGCACTTGACTCCTGGCCTGGAGGACTCTCACACTCCTGCATTAGCCCACATGGCCCACAGTTATGGAACCCCACACACTATGAACTAATGGACTAATGCTGAACGGTACCTAACTCCACCATGGAGAAGAAACTTTGGATGCTGCCTTTGCTTCTAGCTCTGCTGAATTCCTAGCTGCACATTGTCCAGGACTGGATTAAAGGAAATGGAATTTGTATACTGAGAGATGTAATTCCACACATCCTCCCATGCAAGTCTCAGAAAATTCTTTTTCTTGAGATATTGTAAGGACCCAATTTCCACTAGTAATGGGGAAAGACCAACCACACATTTCTCTGATAGCAGTACCATACATACAAAGTATAGAAAACTTTAAGTCATCAAAGACGAAAAGAAGCAGATCTACTGAGGAATAAGATTCAGCAACTCTGACTTCTGCCTCAGAGAGGGATAAATATGAAGTCAAAAAAATCACATTTGTTAATGCTCCATGTACACATTCCTCTTCTGTTTGATTGATTTCTGTTTTACTAAAAGATCAAAATTTTTCATTTGAGAAAACCACTAGCATAGTAGTTAGTTAATAAACAACAAATTTTATTTGATACTAACTCTAGTATCAGCTGTGTATAATATTAAGTTTCATGGTAGAGTAAAACCCATTAGAACTTATGACCTCAGAGATATTTAAACTGGGAACAGTGATAAACAAAGGTATGGGAGGATAAGTATTGGATTCAGTAAGGGAGGGTAAGGTGTTGGCTTCAGTATAAATATTTACAATATGTAAGAATAGTTGAGTTTGAATTTGGGATTCACAACAACAAAATGTCTAATTAAATTTTGTAATAAAAATAAATATGATATAATGTGTGTATATATATATCCTATATAATAAAGAGGTAATATGCAAATTAATCCTCACACCCTCACAAGATGGCGGTCTATGACCAGGCCAGCAGGGGGGTTAGTGAGGGACTACCAAACGACTAAACAAGCAGGCTGAGTGGGGCTACCAGGCCAGCGGGGGCA
>NW_005371455.1:589920-607220 GCF_000412655.1 Myotis brandtii | reverse complement strand
GGGGGGGGCGCAGTTAGGGGTGACCAGGCAAGCAGGCAGCCAGGGGAGCAATTAGGAGCCAGAGGTCCAGGATCGGGCCTAAACCAGCAGTCGGACATCCCCCGAGGGGTCTCGGATTGAAGAGGGTTCAGGTTGGGCTGAGGAGACACCGTTCCCCCACCATGCATGAATTTCGTGTACCGGACCTCTAGTATATATATAAAATGTGGATAATTATATAACAGTAGTAGTTTCAAACATAATAGAATCACCTTAATTCTTTTTACTTCTGTTTTAAACAAGATGAAACAATAGAACATTATCTGAAACTCATGCTATAAACATCTGAAAACATTTGTTTAAAACAATTTCTTCAAATGTACCAAGGACCAGATGGTTTTGTAATGAATACTTCATGGTCAAAGCAAAGGTGGCTAAAGAATGAGGGAATTCAGACAAGTAAATAGGGCCCCTGAAACAATTTTCCCCTTGAGGGCATTTGCTGAGGATCACAGAGCTTCGATTTTAGTAGCGTCAGATTATACAGAGAAGAAAGAGGAGGCAAGCCTATGACTTCGTCAAGTAGAACAACCCCTGAAGAAGCAAGCCTACTTTCGGCACAAAGCTGACCCTGAAATATAGGACTTTCCATGTACAGATGGATTAGAAATAACCCTGCATGCCTTTGTTACTCCCAGAGTATAATTCATGTCAGAGCAGGGCCCTAAATGAAGGTGGAAACCTTTCTTACAAACAAGCCAGAGTTCACTTGCATGTGAAACCCCAGTGTTATTAGGGATCTTTTGTAGGGGGAGGGGAATGGAGAATGTTTTTTGGGGGGGGGGGGTGGAGAATGTTACTTTTCTCTCTCTCTCTCTCTCTCTCTTTTAGAGAATGTTACATTATTAGTGTTTTCATGTTCCTTGGCAAAGCAAATAAAGCTTATCTGAAGGAAATACTTTTCACTCAGGCAGTAAAGCTTCCTCACAGACTAATTCAAAGAGCTATGACTTTTTCAGTCCAAAATCATGGGAATTGAACCATGACCTCCTGGTTCATGGGTCAACATTCTACCACTGAGCACACCAGCTGGGTGCCCATAAAAATGATAGATAGCAAAATCAAATCCCCAAATCTTCTGATATCATGATTATCAAATGGAGAAAATAACATGAATTGTAATACACACAAATTAAAAAAAAATGAAATAGCAAATAAGAAAAGATCAGAAAATTTTAAATAAAGGTAAATTATATTCACAAAAATAATGAAATATAACCTCCAGAACTGAAAATAAAAATAACTAAAATAAAAACTGTAAATAACCACATTAGACAGGATTAATGACTAAATAATTATTGACTTGGAAGATAGAGTTTGGGGGAAAATATCTAGAGAATAGCAGGGTGAAACAAATGAAAAGTATAATATAAAATTATAGAAAAAAGGGTGAATAAAATTTGAAGAAATAATAATTTAAAATAATCTTGGTCATCTTGGGCAGCTATTACAAAATGCCATTGATTGGGTAGCTGAAACAACACAGAATTACATCTCAATTCTGAAGCTGGGAAGTCTAAACTTTAAGGTGTTGGCAAATATGATTTCTGGTGGGCGCTTTCTGGCTTTCACACAGCTGCTTCCTTGCTGTGTCCTCACATGGCAGAGAGACAGAAAGGGAGAGAAAGAAACCTCCTGGTGGCTTTTGTTATAAAGGCACTAATCCCATCCTGAGGGCCCTACCCTCATGACCTCATCTGAACTGAATTACCTCTCCAAGGTCCCATCTCAAATACCATCACATTGGGGATTAGGATACCTCATCTGAACTGAATTACCTCTCCAAGGTCCCATCACACTGGGGATTAGGACTTCCACATAAGAATCTAGAGAAGTGTAATTCAGTCCATAACAAACATTTGCAAGAATTTATAGAAGACATCAACCTCATGGATTCAGAAGGCCAAACATCTCAATCAAGCCAAATAAAAATAAATCCCCAGTAAGACACACCACAATGAATTAAATCTAACACACACACAAAAAAATATCTTAAAGCAGCCAGAGAAAACAGATAATCTAAGAAGAGGTAATATTGGACTGATGATAGCTGTCTTCTCAACAAAAACAATGAAAACAGATGACCAAAATGATACTGTTAATATACTAATATTCTTGTTGATATATTTATATTCTTGTATAATGCTATATCTGACAAAACAATCACTTGGCAACAACATCAAAATAATGATTTGTTCAGACAAACAAAAACACAATTTTAAAGCCCCATTCCCACCAAAGGAGTGGTTCTAAGATATAGTCTAATCCTATATGATTTAGCCTCTGCCCAAGGCACCTGGTCCCACTCCTGCCATGGCCAACACAGTGTACCCTTCACTGGTTAGTGAACTCACTGGCCAAGCTTTAATCACAGAAATAAAACTCATCCACCTGTACTCTAGCCCCTCGATGGCCTCAGCAGTCCCGGATCTGTCTTTTGCTTCAACAGTGTTTGGACGGAACAGACCCAGGGACGCCCCTTCTTCCAGCCTCTGATCACTCTCCAGACTCTAATCCAGTCACCACCTTCGGAACCACTTCAGCCATCCTCAGCCTCTGAGACCAGCCAACACCATTTCGTTTTACCCTAACTTCTTGTTGCCGAACAACCATGAGCTCCCAAATTCGTCAGAATTATTCCACTGAGGTGCAGGCTGCCATCTATCACCTGGCCAACCTGCATCTGCCGGCCTTCCACACCTACCTCTCGCTGGGCTTCTATTTCAACCTCGATGATGTGGCTCTGGAGGGCGAGGGCCAATTCTTCCAGGAGTTCGGGAAGAAGAAGGGCGAGGGCGCTGAGCACCTCTTAAAGGTGCAAAACCAGCACAGTGGCTGCATTCTCTCCAGGACACGCTGAAGCCTTCGCAAGATGAATGGGAAAAAAACTCAGGACACCCTGGAAGCCACCTTGGCCTTGGAGAGAAACCTGAACCAGGCCCTTGTGGATCTGCATGCCCTGGGTTCTACCGCAGAGATCCTCACCTCTGTGACTTCCTGGAGAACCACTTCCTGGGTGCGGAGATGAAACTCATCAAGAAGATGGGCAACACCTGACTCACCTCCGCAGGCTGGCCAGTCCCCAGGCTGGGCCTGTATCTCTTCTAAGGCTCACCCTCAAGCACAGCTAAAAGCCTTTGGAGGCCAGAGGCCTTTGAGGGACCCTCTGACTTCGCTTGGTGTCTGGATTTTGCCTGAGCATATCCCCCAAACCATTAGCCATTCTTTCAACCACCCCGAAGCCCTCTCCCATGCGTTGTACCAAATGGAAGCAACAAAGCTTTTTGCCAAAAAAAAAAAAAAACAAACCCCAAATTTTCTACTGATCAATACTTAACAATGGAAATACTAAGGTTATAATTCAGACAATAAAACTAATTTTGGGTGAAATATCTGAGAAGCATAAATTAATGATGAACAAAGAAAATGGTGAAATATGGGTAAACCTAAACAAATGTTGACTACATAAAACGAAACTTTACTATGTCAGGGTTAAAAAGTATTAATACTTGTCCGTTCATCTTCTAAATTCTTCTAGGATGGGCTAATAAGCAAATTAACAGAGAAAGATTAACAGGAAAAAATAAAATTTTTAATACATGCACATGGGGAATTCATGTAAGTATGAAAATTTCCAAGTCAATGAGACAACATTGGGTATATAAGATATTTTGGACAAAGGACAAAAGGGGAGTGAACAGAGTCTTAGACTTTAGAAGTAAGAATGGATGATTTACAGGTAGTTGAGGAAGAGCCAAACATACATGGCAGGAAACATCTTGCTAGGCAACTCAAAAAAAATGGAACAGCCTGGCCGGGGTGGCTCAGTGGTTGAGCATGGACCTGTGAACTAGGAGGTCACGGTTTGATTCCCGGACAGGGCATATGCCTGGGTTGTGGGCTCGATCCCCAGTATGGGATGTGCAGGAGGCAGCCAATCATTAATTGTTTTCATTATTGATGTTTTCATCCCTCTCTCCCTCTCCCTTCCTCTCTGAAATCAATAAAAAAATATTTTTTTTAAAAAGAAGAAACAATGGGACACAGAGGTTGATATGTATCTAGATAAACATTTCCTGAAGCTTTTGATTTACTTAATTTGAATTAGGCTAAGGAGAACAGCCTAAGATTCCCTTTCTGAAGGTTTGTCTGTCTAAATCTCTTGGCAGGAGGGGGTGGGGGGCGGGGAGAAGTCTAAGTTTCTTTCTCAGTCTTGTTTCTTAATTCACAACTTAAAATTGCAGATGAAAAAGGGGCCACATACTATACCTGACAAGCTCAGGGAAGCCAGCACACAAGACTTACAAACTCAAATACCTAAAGTAATCACATAGATAGTCTGAAATTAAAACTTCCCAACTAAAAGCAAGTCATGGTGGGTAGTCATGTACTAGGCTGGTATCTTCATTGATAAAGATCAATCTTTTTCTTAGCTGAGCCTGTCTATTGTCTTTTTCTATCTTCAATAACATACCTTGCAATGTCGGGGTAATGCCCTTTTTCCAGACCCCTCAGGGCACAACTAGGAACCAGGGCAGAGACCGCAGAATCTCTCACTGCTATTGTTATCCTGTTCGTTGTTAACTGTTAACTTTCCTATGCACAACGGTGTAAAAGTATGTGTCCATTCATTTTACTTTTTTTAAAATTGAATTTATAGGAGTGACATTGGTTCACAAAACCATACAGGTTTCAAATATACAACTCAACAAACACCTGCACACTGCATTGTGCACCCATTGCCCAAAGCCAAATCTGTTCTGGTTCCTTTGCCCACCTCCACTTACCCTCACCCCCTTTTCCAAGCTCAGAGATTTTTCCACTTTGCTTCCTCCTGCCTCCCTAATCTACCATCAGTGGATTTCATGGAACCCCCTTACATCTCCTCTTTTGATTGTAATGTATAGAATAAGGTACAAAACTGCCATTTGCTGGAGCATTTTCTCAACCTATCAAGATTTTGTTTTCTAGCAATTGTTATCAGTTTGGCTCAAATAAACTCATAAAAATTCTCTACAGGTTTGGACGTTTCTTACATCAACAAAATCAATATCCCAAAAGGCAGTGTTAGGATAGCAAGACTTTGGTTCCCTTTAATGTGCAGTTAATATATTAATGGAGATCTGAAATGACAACAAAAACAATACTGTGTACTTTTAGTAATTGTAGTTCGAGTCGTCTATAGTCCTTGTATCATTTGAGAGAAAAGAAAATATGAAGATTAACTTGTAGCTATGATAAGTTAAATGTGCACATCAAAGTATCTAAAATAATAAACTAATAAAAATAAAGTATATAACCTTCAATGAAGAGAAAAAAATTAAAATAAACAAATTAAGGTAAGAAAAGAAATTTTAAAAGGAGTGCAAATAGCACAAAATAAAGTAAGAGAGATAACTCTAAATGTGGGAGTATTAATACCATTGTAATAACCTGGTTATTGGTGATGGGAAGGGAGCAAGGGGAAGGCAAAACATTATGGGCATGCCATGTATGCAGTTTTGCCAGGAAGCTACAGTTAAACACTCCCAATGTCTATTCCCCACAGATTGTTGGGGGAAGGGACTGAACAGGAAAAGAATAGAGGCATGAATGCCCAGTAAAATATGGGTGGGTGACACAGGAAAAGTACTTGTCTGTCAGTCACACCTGGGAACAGGTCATTGGCCAGAGTAGGTGTGGCCACTGCAAACTGGGGAACATTTGAGATATTTAACCTCCTAAACAAAGGAGGTCCCTCTGTTGGCTGCCTCTTGCTCGCTTGTGTTTTCAGGACTCTTAGGACTCTTGTTGCAGGGGGCTCTCATGCTTTTGCTCATTTTCACTCGCCCACGTGGCCCACAGCCATGTGGACCCCAGACAATGGACTGCAACTAGCCTCACGCTACACCTGACCCAGCTCGACCATGGAACAGAAACTCTGGACACTGGCCTTGCTTCTAGCTCTACTGAATCCCCAGCTGCACATCTTCCAGGACTGGATTAAGGGAAATGGGACTTTGAAAACCCAGGGATGTAATTCCATGAAAATAAAGCTTTGTACCACATCTCATCCTCTCATAGGGGCCTCTGGAAATGCTTATTCCAGTGTTACCCTAATAACCTCATTTTCACTAGTAATGTGCTGGAAACCAATTCCAGCAAGGGCTGAATCATCTGGAGTGGCAATGGCATTTCCCCAAACCTGAAAAGGATGCATTCAATTGATTGTTTGCTGCCAGAGAGCTCAGGGCATCTTAATCTACATGTTATTGCTTCCTACGGGCCAAACACCTAAACAGCCGTAGGCTAATTCTCCCCATTCTGACAATCGACTCTATATGAAACCTTACCCTTTGAAGTGTATATCTCCACCCTGCCTCAGGACAATTTGTGTTAATAAAAAGCATGGGGTCCTGAGACTAGGAGAACTTAGTTTCTTTAGCTAGGCTCCTCTGACCCCCAATGCCTTTCAAAATTATCTTTCATCACTGGACTCTTAAGTTACACACAGCTCCTTTTTCCAGATGGCTGAACCCTTCTTAATGCTGGAACAAGAACCCTGGCAGTAATGGAGAAGACCATCCACACATTTCTCCAATAACAGTATAATTTCAATAAATGTAAATGAATCCAATGTTAAGCTTAACAACAACAACAACAAAACATTGTCAGACTAGATATACAACTTTTAAGAAGATCCATATGCCTGTTACAAGAAAAACATATGACTGAATTATGCATAAAGCTGAAAGAATGGAAAAATATATGCTATGAAATTTAAAATCAAATTAAACAGGAAAACTATATAATAGATAATAATTATAAGGTTAAAAGCATTAGTAGAGGGGGAAAAACCTCTACTTGAGGATACAAATTTCAATTCTCCAAGAAGATCAACAATTATAAGCCTGTACAAGTAAAATACCCTCAAAACATACAAAGCTGTTGGGGGAAAGCCCCAAAAGTCTAAAATCAGGATTGATTCCAAAGAACTGACATGTAGCCTTATTTAAATTCATAAGAGTTTTTTTTTAAACATATTTTTATTATTGGCTTCAGAGGGGAAGGAAAGGTAGAGAGGAGATAGAAACATCAATGATGAGAGAGAATCATTGATTGGTTGTCTCCTGCACTCTCCACACTGGGGATCGAGCCCACAATCTGGGCATGTGCCCTGACTGGGAATTGAACCATGACTTCCCTGTTCATAGGTCAGGTCGACGCTAAACCCTGGAGCTACATCAGCTGGGTCATAGAAGTTTTAATAGGTGAAACATACATACAAGGGCAAAGCAGCTGCTCCCAGTGGTATGGAGCCTGGAAAAATCCACACCCCTCCTAGGCAGGATCTCTTTTTATTGGGGTTAATAATAGTAAAGTCATATGGTAGGTGTCAGGTTTGATCAAGTAATTGAATCGATACCCCTTCCCTTGGAATAGACCTTTAGGTCACTTCACAACAGACATTCCATTTCACTTAGATCACGTTCCACTTGCTAAGACCATTACCTCTCCCCTTGGGACATTCCCAGGATCCAGACCTGCCCGGAAAATTCTTCACCCAGAAAAAACCCGCCTAGAGTCTTTTAAAACACCTGACTCCTCATCTCTGGGTGTTGGCACCATTCAGGGGTTCAGCCCATCAGGTATCCAGGTGACCTAATAAATTTATAATCCCTTACCACTTTGACCTCATGCATTCCTCCTTCCTTGACCCTATCAGTGGGCAGTCAAGTAGACCACCCTAAAGAACAATGCATTCCTAAGTTAAGGGATAACATCAGGCAGTTATCACAATTTATACATCCACTAGAGGCCCGGTGCACGAATTCATGCACCAGTAGGTCCCGCAGCCTGGCCTGCAGGATCAGGCTGAAACTAGCTCTCAGACATCCCCTGAGGGGTCCTGGATTTCGAGAGGGTGCAGGCCAGGCTGAGGGACCCCCACTGGTGCACCATCGGGGCTGGGGAGGCACCACAGGAGGGCTCCAGGGTGTGTCTGGCCCATCTTGCTCAATCCCCATCGGCCAGACCCCAGCAGCAAGCTAACCTACTGGTTGAAGTGTCTTCCCCCTGGTGGTCAGTGCATGGCATAGTGACTGTCTGCCCCCTTATGGTCAGTGCACATCATAGTGAGTGGTTGAGTGGCCTTAGCATATCATTAGCATACTACACTTTGATTGGCTGAACAGACATCCGGAAGACCGGACACTTAGTATATTAGGCTTTTATTATATAGGATTAGCCTCCTTCCTGGGTCTGACCTTTATCTTTGGGCAGCATTCCAATTTTCTGGGTAGTCACCCAAGCCTGAGGCTACAGAGTTAAACAGTCACAGAGAGTTATACAGAATCCAACATTTCCCAGATGCCTTTGCTGCTGGAGCCATATTGCATCTAAGGTGAGTCCCCTACAAAGCAAAAATCAACAAAACTAGAAAAGAGAGACCAATCTCCCATCATAGTGAGAGATTCAACACACTTCTATCATTAACTGACAGATGAAAAAGAGGAATAATTTGCATTGCCAAGTAAACAAGGATAACAGGGATATGGGTTTACCTCTGCCCTTCTGAAAGGAGTTTTTAGGGGTAAAATAGGCAGGTTTAGGGAATTTTTGAAACAAAGAGGGTCCATGGGGGAGGACTGCAAAGTTGGGGGGTGGGAGCTGCCAAAAGGCACAAATTCAGAGAGAGAAAAGAGATGCCACAGGATAAAGGGGAGACGAAGATACCCATTTATAGAAGACGGGGGAAGCCACGGGGAGTAGAAAAACAAAAGGGAGAAAGAGGAAAACAGATTTTCACAGGGGATACAGAATTCTGTCACAGAAGGAGGAGAAAGCGAAGGGGGGCTTCACTTGGGGTTTGAGCTTTGAAGCTGCTATAATGACCAATATGAAGGGAGTATCAAAAGACAAAGAACTGCAGCCTTTACAAACCTTAGGAAAAGGGGGCTTTGTGGGTCACTCCCTCGGGAGCCCCCTCCCTACCTGGGAGTCTGTGCTTGTTTTCCAATAAATTTCCATCTTTCCATATACCACCTTTGTCCATGGCTTCATTCTTCAAATCCACCTGGACAAGAATCCAGGAAAAGAAATCACCTTTGCATCCTGCCCAGAAGAAAACCACGCGTTTCAGTGTTTCACTTCTAAGTCTTACTGGCTGTTCTCATAATCAAATTGACATGAAGCAAATTAACAGGGGGAAAAAAACCAAGTTTTATAACATGTATACCTCCAGAATATATTGGAGAGCCCCAGGAACACTGAGTAACTTGCCAAAATAGTAGAAGCCATCATCTTAAATACCACCTTCAGCTAAAAACAAAAGAAGATGTTGAGGGGTAGGGGAAGGTAGTCAGTTAGGAGAGGGTATCAGGAAAAGCACAGTAAACAAAAACAAGGGTAAGCTTCATCTGGTACAGAGAGGCATGCTTCCAATTGGAGATTTCCCTTTAAAGTGTAAATATCTCTTACCAAAGGATCTATTTATTTCCAGAGATTTTCCCATGTCTGCTATTTCTTGAAAATTAAGCAGCTTAAATAATTATGATGCCAAAGAGACATTTTGGGGTTGTCAAATTATGCTCCCCCTACAAAACAAAGCCACAGAGTAAACAGAAAATTGTCTATTCTTGGGAAACTACTGAACCTAGGCCACATTTTAATTTAAGACTATTATCTCCTCCCACTTCAGTGCTATGGTTACCAAAAGCTGGCAGTATTGTGGACAAAAGAGATCTGACCATTTTGGAGCTCTGTTAAAAGCAGTAACTCTAGGGCTTCGTCAATATTTGTTTTGAGTTTGTAGTTTTCTGTAAATTTCTATTCTCAAAACCTATGGAGCCTATTTGCTTTGATTCAGAGCTCAACTAGGAAAGGAGTTGCAGCCCACCCCCAGGGCATTTCCAGAACAATAACAAACTGCTGGCAACTTCTCAGTTGCCTAAGGTTGTATTTTCAGCTGGGGCAAACAAGAAGTTGTCTGGGAATTGAAAAGGAAATCCTCAAAAACCTATGTGGTCCTTTTGCTCAGCTTATTTCACTTAGAATCATGTTTGTATAGTTCTTTAAATCACTTTGGTATGTTTAGCATGTTTGTTAAATTTATTGAAGCATTCTCTTCTTTTTTTCCTGTACCTCTGAATGTGGGGGTGGGGGCTGAGGGGAGGGAGAATGGTGGAGGTGGAGAGGAAGAAAAGGAGAAGGAAGGAGAAGCAGTAGACAGCAAGAAGACTTTGGTGAGAATCCACCTTTAAAGAAAAGATGAGAATATGATGCCAGTAAAAGAGAAGAGAGGAGTGACTCAGTGGAAAGGGGAATAACCACAGAGTTAATTGTAGCTACTATATTATACTTGTCACTAACTATTAGGCATTCTACTAAGCATTTGATATATAACATTTTATTTACTTAATGCTCACAGCAACCTGATAAGGCAATTTTATTATATTAATTTCATAAATGAGAAAGTGCATGTTTAGAGATATGAAGGTCCCACAGAAATTGGTTGAAGATTTATTCTGAAGCCTCTATTCTTTTTTTTTTTTTTAATATATTTTATTGATTTTAGAGAGGAAAGGAGAGGGGGAGAGAGAAACATCAATGATGAGAGAGAATCATTGATTGGCTGCCTCCTGCACGCCCCCAACTGGGGATCGAGCCCACAACCCAGGCAGGTGCCCTTGGCTGGAATCGAACCCAGGACCCCTCAGTCCGCAGGCTGACACTCTATCCATTGAGCCAAACCAGCCAGGGCTGAAGCCTCTATTCTTATTTCTCTCTGATTAATAAAGAAGCATGTAACAACAGGGCAGAGTTGTAGAACTGCTCATGAGAGTGAGGATGAGAAAGTTTCACCAAGTACAACATACCTGTTGTAGGCAGTTAGACAGACATGAGCAGAGCAAAGATGATGGGCCAGGTACAGAAGGTCATCAGCGTGGAAAGCCCCAAGTGCGTCCCAATGGACAATCAACTGTAGGGTGGGATCTGCCCCCAGGGTGACTTTTCCTCCTCTAGCATATCACTGGTCACTCTGTTTGGACCCTCTGACCTTTTCTCCCTAGAGATAACATCTAGGCCTCAGTTGTATTTCAGCTCCAGGCCCAGATAAGCAACAAAACCAGCCACAGCTGACATCAGGACCAGCTGCGTGGAATAATGGCCCCCTGCCCTGGTACTGGCCAATCAATCAGTGGAGACGACAATCCTGAAAGGACACACCTGGGAAACTGCTGACTATGCTATTAAGATCTTCCCAAGGGATCTCCCCTAAAATCTCTACCCTTAAAACCCTTAGAACCCAGGCCCCGTGCCTGAACCTTCCCTCTACTCCCACCTCCCCACCGCCCCACCCCAGGCACCTTACCATTAGCTTCCTCACTCCCAGCCTCCAAGGGTCCTTCCTTTACTTCTAGAACTTATTTGCTAAGTCCATTTCTTCTAGGAATTACTTTTCTACCACTGTAACTTACCCAATAAATGCTCTCTTACAGTCTGGGTTTTACTCTGAATTCTTTCCTAGCCAGACCCCAAGTACCGAGGTTGCTGAACCCAAGTTTGGTCTGACCCTACCAGTCAGATACCTGGTGCAGTTCCCGCACCTACAACAGACCTATGGCCTCCTTGCCAGGATAATTAAATAAATGTGTGGGCTGGGACTACTGGGAGTGTAACACTGAATGGTGTAATCTAGCGTATTCGTTTTCTATTTCAGTATTTTAACCATAATTACCTTAGGCAAGACACGGTGAGAGTAGACACCGATCAAGAGAGAGAAACAGGAAAGAGTTGTACAGTTTTATTGTCTGCGGAGAACACAACACCCACCCAGGGCCTTTCAAGGGATGTGCTGGGGTCACTCAGGAAGAGGGGAATATGTGACCAGCACATTTGATGTGGTTTCCATAGGAAGGAATAGGTGAGGCAAGCAGGTTTCTGATTGGCTCACTGAATAATTTCAGCAGGATCTGGAGCATTGGAGTACCTCTGGTTGTCTGGTGATTGAGGATGTGGATTTAGCTGCTTAAAGGGAAACTGGCCTGCCTCCTGTTAGGGCCTCAAAACTAGATCAAGACAGCATTAGGGAGAGAAAGAGAGGGAGAGAGAGAGAGAGAGAGAGAGGAGAGATTGTATGCTACTGTACCAAATTACCACAAATCTAGCATTTTAAAGCAAATTTATATCTCACAATTCTACAGGGTAGAAGCTCAGTGGGTTCCGCTGACTTCTCTGCTTAGAAATCAAGGTGTTGGCCTGCCATTCCTACTGCAGGCCCTGGGGAAATCTTGTTTCCATGTTCACACAGGCAGTTGTCAGAATTCAGTTCTATGTGATCAGAGGACTGAGGACCTCATCTCCTCGCTGGCTGTCGGTGGTGCTGGAAGTCTGCATTCTTTGGCTAGTGGACCCCTTCTTCCATCTTCAAATGTAACAATGGCACAGATACTCCTTTTTATGTTGTTTGTTTATTTGATTCCTTTGGCTTTGACAAACACTTGTGTTCAGGGCTGATAGATCATAGCCAGGAGCTGCTCTGCTGTGTAGGAAACCCCGACCCAGAAGCAGGTCGCCTATGAATGGTTTAGCACCAGGTTCCCCACAATGAAGATACTTCTTATGCTTCAAATCCCTCTGACCTCCCCTTCTGCTTCATCCCTCCACCATTTCCATCAGAGAAAGCTCTCTGCTATTAGTGATTTTTATAATTAAACTAGAGGCCTGGTGCATGGAATTCTTGCACAGGTGGGGTCCCTAGGCCTGGCTGGCAATCAGGGCCAGGCCAATCAGGGCCGGGCCGGAAAGGAGGCGATGGTCACCAGGCCGGGTATGGAAGGAATGAACACTGGATGCCGACGCCACCATCGCCATCATTGTCGGCGTCCCACCACCACGCAGTTCCTCGCCTCCCCCCGTCCTCCTTTCCTTGCTGCAGTGCTGCCACTGCAGCAGGCAGATGGTATGTTGATCGGGGCCTGCCAGCCAGGGCGAGGGACAGGGCATAGGACATTGGCCGCCAACCCTGAGGAGGGAGCTGGCCCTCACCCCCCTGGGAAAGGGGCCGAGTCCGCCACCACCCATCCCTGGTTCCCCGTCTCAGCCTGGGGGCCTGCTGGCCGGGGGGAGAGACCACAGGAGGTTGGAGGGCCAGGGGAGGTTGGCTGTGGGAGCACACTGACCACCAGGGGGCAGCTTTTTCGCTAAGTGTCTGCCCCCTGGTGGTCAGTGTGCATCATAGCAACTGGTTGCTCTGGTTGTTCTGGTCACTTTTGCTTTTATATATAGATTGATCCCACCTGAATAATCCAGGGTTATCTCCCCAACTCAGTGATCACTTTAAACATTTCTGCAAGATTCCTTTGCCATGTAAGGTAACATTCATAGATGCTGTGGATTAGGGTTTGGGCATCTTTGAGAGATCATTATTCTCCTAGTGCCCTTAGAAAAGGTAATTTCATTATCATCAAGTTCTGCAGCTTGCACAGTGAATCAGCCTGCCACACCTTCACTGATTCATGCCTATCCAGCAACCCAGGTGCTTGGCAACCTGTATCACTCCAAAAAGCAACACAGCACACATTGGGACAGTTGAGGCAGAGAGCTTGAACGATTTGGGGATTTTGATTATAGGACCTTTTATACCTTTTTAAGCTTGCTGAGCCACTTGGTAAGAGAATAAATGCTTGAGTATGTAAATGCTTAAATAAAAGATCTGTGTGGTTTCTGTATTCTGCCTCTGCATTATTACAAATAATCCATGTATTTTTTTTTTGCTGCAATCCGAATAAAATTGAAGTGTAAAAGACTATTACAAATTCAAATGCAATAATTAGTGATGAAGATGGTATGTTATATGTGGAAAGCATTTGGAGAACTTAAAAAAGTTTATTGGCAAATTGAGAGCAGCATTAGCTAACTGGACTTGGGTATTGTTTTTCTGGGTGAAATCCTGACTTGCTGCTATTGCTTGTCTCTATTTGTGTCATTTTTTATTTATTATTATACTATATGAGAAGTTCATGGTTGAAAAGGCCAGATAGGTCCTGATCATATTGGAACATAAAGTCATCAAGGCTCAGAGATGAGCTTTTTTGGGGGGGATATGATGTTGTATAAAAAGCCCTGGAGAGGGAGATTGGAGATCTTATTTGAAACTCAATTCTGCTACCAGTCATTGACCTTGAAAATCATCACTTCTTTGGGCCTCAGTGTGTGTATTTTACCACTTTTAGTCCTGCCATTGAATAATATTTTTTGAGGATTCAAAAATGGGACAGCACTTTGAAGTTAATATACATCATTCTTTATCTGTACTAGTTCTTTAATTTAATACAACTCTATAGAGATAAAAATACTATTCCTGATTTAAAAAAAATAAATTCAGAAAACTAAGAACCACATAAGTTAATTAACATAACCAATATCATGCATTTGGAGTCCAACCCAGGTCAGTTTGAATCCAAAGCAGTTAATATTGTCTCTATGTTTTGTTATAAATTAATTGATTAGGTTATTGTCACTGTACATATCTGAAAATGACAACAGAATGCAAGATAATTAATACTATATTAGGTAGTTTCCTTGTCTACACAGCACATGACAAAGAAATATTTCCTGTTTCAGATCAAATTTCTTTCTAACTAGATGGAGGTTGATCTAGCGCAGTGGTCGGCAAACCGTGGCTCGCGAGCCACATGCGGCTCTTTGGCCCCTTGAGTGTGGCTCTTCCACAAAATACCATGTGCGGGTGCACACATACAGTGTGATTGAAACGTTGTGGCCCATACGCAGAAGTCGGTTTTCGGCCTGGGCGAGTCTATTTTGAAGAAGTGGCGTTAGAAGAAGTGGGGGTATGTTCGCTGAGGTCAACCCCTCAGATTGAGGACGTTTTTAGCAAAGGCCAGCTTAGGAGTACCCTAATTAAGTTAATAACAATGTACGTACCTATATAGTTTAAGTTTAAAAAATTTGGCTCTCAAAAGAAATTTCAATCGTTGTACTGTTGATATTTGGCTCTGTTGACTAATGAGTTTGCCGACCACTGATCTAGCATGAGGAAGTCCTTCTCTTCAGATGAGCAAGAACATCAGCTTTTCTCTCACTGGGTCCTTTGCTTACTTTCTTTTGATGTGACATTCTCCAGAGATCTTATTTGCATATGGCTCACATTGCTTTTCTCTATGTCTATGTGCTATTTGTAAGATCTCAAGTGTCTCAGTCTCCTTCACATCTCCTCACCTTCAGATTCCCTATGTGAAATGGTGTTCTCCCAGAAAGCTATACATAACATTTGAGCATATTTATCAATTCAAAGATCATAAATTGGGGGGATGAAAATGTTCAGCTCTAAGTCATAAATACTTTTTAACCATTTTTTTTCTCATTCCAAGTGAGGTCTATTGTACTATGATAAACATCTTCCCCAAACAAGGTCATCACCTCATTTATTGTATTCAGCAGCCCTGTGTGATTTTCACGCCAAATACACTCTTAATGTCAAGCAGTATTTGCAGAAAAATAGCAATTTGGCTTTCCCTAATCGGACTCTCAAACAACCAAAGTGAGAGCATGCTTAAGACAACTGAATGATTATTTTTTTAATGGCAGGAATCGTGGTGTTTAAAAGTCATTGCCAAGAGATTTGGAATTTTTATTGAGAATTCCTGGAAGCTAGAGATTTCTGGGTAATATGTTAATCACTGAGAAGAAATCATATCCTTTGAGGCCAAAATGTGACTTCTAATTCCATAAAATATGTCAATAAGTCATGAGTTTCATTTTCTTATTTATATGACCTCCTTTCTTGATGCAGCATCTGGAGTTTCAAACTTAAAGTCTGAGGTCTTTTTATTGGCATTCAGGATATTACACAATCTTGAGGCAATGTAAGTTTCTTTTATTTCTCATAGGGTGCAGATGCATGATTCCTACCCATGCCTCTGATTAGTCACAGCAATGAAACCAGATTTTTGGAGAGTTTTAATTCGGAATTCAGAGGCCATTTAGGCCTAATTTCTAAGGTTCCATCTCCTTACTATTCTGTTTCTGCCTACCCTGGCCAGGTGGCTCAGTTGGTTGGAGTGTCTTCCCTCACACCAAAGGGTTATGCGTTTGATCCCCGGTCCAGGTTTAAATGGGAGGCAACCAATCAATGTTTCTCTCTCTGTCTCTCTCTCTCTCTCTCTCTCTCTATTTCTTTCTAAAATCAATAAAAACATATCCTCAGGTGAGGATGTTAAAAAATCTGTTTCTGTCTTTATATTTGCCAATTATAACAATACCAAAATCTGTCTATTATTATTTCATTGGCTTTTGGTGTGTGAAACCACCAAGAAAGGCAATCACACTGTGCCTAAGAGAATTCATTATGTAAATTTTGCTTTATTTTAAAATATACTACCTGGGGTTTCAGAAATCTTCAAAGGTACCTATAAAATATTATCCTATTGGTTCTCCCAAAATGCACCACATATTTGGGCTCAAACTTCTTTCAAAACTGAGCTATTATATTTTAACATATTTGGGTTTTTTTACATGGAACACATGCTACTCATAGACTATGTTAGGATATGTAACATATGTAATTAGCAAGAGGCATCAAAAGGACCGAAAGCTATTAGGACAGTTATTTTAATCTGGAACAGTTGTTGAATGTCCCCGCATTAGGTATGGGGTATTTTAAAGTGTATTTTCATAAGTCAGCTACAAAACAATCACTGTGTGAATCCCATAGGAATGTCCTTTGGCCTCAAAGTTCTGTTTTACTCCAGTTCCTTCTTAGGTCTTTTGGCGAGGGGAAGGTAGAGCAAATATAGACATATTTTATTTTAAATAAAACTAGGAATACTAGCCATTCATATGTTTATCTGTCCCTCTTCCTCCTACCACCCCCCTCAACTACTTTGGTAGTTATTGAGACTGGAACACAGCTAGCTAAAGCTAGGCTTTATTATAATTGAGTAAATATACATTATCATTAATTTTCAACCTTTTGTGACTACCCACCCAAAGAAAATTACCATTCTTTCCTGCCAGCAGAAAGTGTTATGGAATTGGCACGGAAGAGACAGTTGGACACTCTGTGGTTTCAGGAAAGCCTTTATTCAAGGCAGCGCTGCTGGCTCAGGGGACACTAAGATCCAGATCCTGAACAACTTAGACAATGAGATTTTCTCTTTATAGATTTCTGAGTTTCTTTGTTTCCTAACTACCAAGCTTCAGTAGTGAACTCTCACAGCCTGCGCCCCCCCCCAGCCCCCGCCCCCCCTCCCAAGAAC
>NW_005371455.1:535035-589901 GCF_000412655.1 Myotis brandtii | reverse complement strand
CCGAGAATCAGTTGGAATGGTTAACTTAGATTGTAGCTAATGTCCATCCTGCATGGCTCCAGTGACCTCCCTCTAGTTAAGCTGTTACATCCTTGGTTTATGGCCCTTGTGAATTGGAAGTGTATTTAGGTAAATAGCTCTCCAAGACCAGATAATTAGGAAGGGGCAGTGACTTCAGGAATGTGCCTTCGGGACATTGATTAACTAGGTACAGAGTCCAGCTGCTAGTCTCCTACATTCTTTCACAAATGGAGTTAATTATCGACTAGCAAGAGTGTGCAGTAGAAAGCAGGTTACTGGAATAAATTCAGATTGCTAGCCCCCCAAATGTCTTATGCTCCCCATCAAAAGAGTTCACTGTGGTAGTGAATCTTGATTTTGTCCTGAAGGAATTAGTCTAGTAGGGAGAGCTGATGAGCAGTGGAGATGGGGTAAAGTGTGAAAATTTTGCAAGAGTCCAAAAGTTCCCTGCGGATTTCTGATGATTCTCTAGTCTGTTCCAAACTCTGAAAAATCATGATATTTATTTCAAATGAATTGATCAAAGATTTTTAATGCTGTAAACAATTGGATACTAAGAAAATGGTGTGTTTTTGGCCTAGAATATCCCTCCTGATGTGAAGAATTCTGATTTCCAGAATTCAGTGCATACATCTCTTTGATACCATTGTCATCATCTGGTTCTTAATAACAGGAAAGGAGCACAGGGAAAGCTAGATTATACAGGCGTGCCATTTGTACAGCTTTGCCAGGAAGGTTCAGTTTAACACCCCCCAGGTCTGTTCCCCGCAAATCAATGAGGGAAGGAACAGGGCAGAGGCACTTTATTTTTATTTTTTTAAAATATATTTTATTGATTTTTTACAGAGAGGAGGGAGAGGGATAGAGAGTTAGAAACATCGATCAGCTGTCTCCTGCACACTCCCCACTGGGGATGTGCCCGCAACCAAGGTACATGCCCTTGACCGGAATCGAACCTGGGACCCTTCAGTCCGCAGGCCAACGCTCTATCCACTGAGCCAAACCAGTTAGGGCAGGGCAGAGGCACTTTAGATGCATGCCCAGTGAGGTCTGGGTGACATGGGAAGGTCTTTGCCTATCAGTCACACCTAGGAGCTAATCATTGGCCAGAATAGGCATTGCCACTGGGAAATCTGAGATACATAAGCTCCTGAACAAAGGGAGTTCTCTCCCTTGGCCCTCTTGCTCTCTTGGGACTCTTGTTGCAAGGAGTGTGCTCTTGCCCCTGTGGCCCACAGCCATGTGGACCATGCACAATGGACTGATGAGCTAAAGTTGACTTGATGATGTGTGGTCTCAGCTCCACCATGGAAGGAAAACTTTGGACACTGCTTTGCTTTCAGCTTTGCTGAAGCTCCAGCTGCACCTTTTCCAGGATTGGTTTAAGGGAAACAGGACTTTGGTAACCAAGGGATATAACTTTACACAAATGAAAATTACTCATTCTCCTTTGAGAATCTTAAGAAATTTCTTTTTCTCAAGATTTCATAAGAACCTGAACCCCAGCACCCAATGGGGAAAGGGATCCCCCACTTCCATTAGCAATGGAGAAATTTCACCCACACAGTTCTCTGATATCTTTTTCAACTACTGTAGAAAGAATCATTCATTCCTCTTCCTTTCTTTTCTCTTTTCTTCTCTTTTCTTCCTTTTTCTTTTCTTTTTTCTTTTCTTTCTTTTTCCTCTTTCATTTTTTTCTTTTTTATTTTCTTCTTGTTTTCTTTCTTTCTTTCTTTCTTTCTTTCTTTCTTTCTTTCTTTCTTTCTTTCTTTCTTTCTTTCTTTCCTTCTTTCTTTCTTCCTTTTTTCCTTCCTTCCTTCCTTCCTTCCTTCCTTCCTTCCTTCCTTTCTTCCTTCCTTTCTTTTCTTCCTGTTGACTTCTCTTTCTTGATTTTACAATAGCACTATGCCACTAGAAAGCAAATTATATTTACTGTTTTTCTCTCCCTTAGCTTTTGTTCCCTTTAAAGAAGAGATTATAGCATCATCATCATCTCTTCATCTCCAATATTTATTAAAAATCAGTTATGTACTCTGTGGCTGATAAATGTTGAGAGAAGGGAAAGAGAGGAAATTTTGATAATGGAAACAGGAAAGAAAAATACTCAATGAGAGCATTATTGGCTAAGGTCAGGGTCCTGAAGAAAACCACAGAAGGGGTATGGGGCAAGGTGGAAACTAGAAACTTAAGAAGGTAAAAAATTAGTATAGCAAAGGAAAATTTTGCCAACTTAGAGTTTTTCTCGGGTATTATCTCTGAGTAGGAACAGTTTTATGGGTATGAACCTGTATAGTTGCTAAGAATTTTTAATATTTTGGTTTAATGTTTTGTTGTTGGTGTTATAAATATTTTTTAATACTAGAAACTTGAGAAGGAAAAAAAAAATAGTATAGCAAAGGAAAATTTTGCCAACTTAGAGTTTTTCTCAGGTATTATCTCTGAGTAGGAACAATTTTATGGGTATGAACCTGTATAGTTGCTAAGTCCATATACTTAGAAGTAATATTTTGGTTTAATGTTTTGTTGGTGGTGTTATAAATATTTTTTAATAATTATTGAAGAAGAGGTCTCTCATTTTAATTTTACAGTGAATCCTGCAAATTATATATCATTACTTATTTTAGTCTCCTACAGCCTTTCACATAATCATGGCTCCTTAAGGGTTCAAATTTTAGCCATGCCCTTCATTAAAGTGTTGTGGAAAGAGATTAACTAAAGAACTTGTATGCATATATATTTAGCCCATGGACACAGATAATAGTCAGGTGAAGCCTAGGGTGGGATGGGGCCTGGTTGGAGGGGGGCAAGGATGGGGAGGAATGGGGAACATCTGTAATACTGTCAACAATAAAAATAAATTTTAATTTATTAATTAATTAATAATAAAATCCTGTTCAGCCAAAACAAGAAAAAGAAAAAAGACACTTTGAGAGAATTACTTAAGTATCCTTCATTATAATTATGGAATTCAAATCCAAAGTAAATAAAAAACAATTTAATCAAGCAGGTCAAGCAATAGGATCAGAAGTGGCTCCATCAAGCTGTAAGGACAATTATTTGCATTTAGATTTTGTGGTATCGCCATTGGGTGTCTGTTCGTGTCCCCTTCTCTCCTCAACCTAAAGTCTTGAGAAAGAACTGAAGTTTATCAGTTCAACAATTCATTTGAATACTTTTAAGTGCTTATCTCTAATTCTGTGACAGATATTATTAATTAGCTCATTCAATTAAAAAAAAAAGTGCTGTGGAAAACCATGCATGCTACTCTACCCATATTACCCACCAGCTTCTTTCATATAGCTTGGTAGCATCTGAAGCTGAAATAAGAGTGCAGGGGTGGGGAGGGGAGTGTGTGTGGGGGTTAAATTTTACTCCCTATGGAAAGGATTTAAAAATGCAGATTTATTTATTTCTTTTGCATTTGATATAAAACTCATTCTGGAAGATTTTTTGAAAGGAATAAAAAGTGGAGGGGGCAAAGGTGGAGAGGAATGGGGGACATCTATAATACTGAATTAAACTTGTTAAGAAAATATTACCCAGATATTCTAGATATTCTGCTTCTCAGTGTCCTGCTCTGCGATGGCTGAATTGTTACTTATCTTCATGCTGCAGTGAGAGATGATCTATTAAGCAATGTGAACAACCAGTGTTCAAATCCCACTTCTCTCATTTGCCAGGTATGTAACTTTAGGCACAATCCATTATCTCTAACGAATTAACACCAATTTTCTCATGTGTCAATGGGGGATAACCTGGGTTGGACTCTTGGGTTGCTTTGCAGATTACATGAGGATGAAATGAGCAAAGACATGGAAAGTACTAATAGCAGTGTACTATTTTGGGATAGGGTTCAGAATGCATTTGTAATAAATAAGGAGAAGGAAGAGGAAAACAAAATAAATATCTTGGCATGTAGAGGTCTAGGCCTAAGTGTGTGTGTGTGTGTGTATATATATATATATTCATGAAATGCCTACTTGTGACTGACACTCTGCTAAGTTCTGAGAATATAGTAAGCAGGTAAGTCAGATAATGTCTCTGCCTCCCTGTGGTCAGGGGAAATATACAGTATTAAGTACCCTTTTAAGGTACACTAGGTTATTAATAAATCTGACAGTTCTCCGATAAACATTTACAGGGTGATGATATTATAAAGAGTAAGGGGAAATCGGGGGTGTTTTTCTAAGGGGATGTGATATTTGAACTGATCTAAAGGATGAAAATGAGCCCACTGTGCAAAAAAAAAAAAAAAAGGAAAGAATGCATACTGAGAAGAAGGAACAGTGATTTCAATTATCCAGAGGCAGGAAAGGGAACTGATATTTTTAAGAATCAAAACAGAAGTGAATGCTCCTGGATTATGACAGAGTCAGGACAAATAGAGAGTTGGAGGGTGTGGACATGATGAACATTCTGGGCCATAGAGAAAGGGCTGGCTTTAAATTTAAGAGAAATTTTAAGTGGCACCTATTGAGAACCTTTGATTAGAGGAGTAAAATATATTGATTTACATTTTTAAAAAACCACTCATTTATGTGAAAGTGACAATAATGGAAACAAAGAGATCAGCAGTCATCCATGCTATTGCTGATAATAATCCTTTGCGTGAGTGGTGATGAGGAAATAAAGATAAACAAATTTAAGAAGTATTTGGAAAGTAAAACTCAAAACCAGTTCTCAGAAAAGTATGGAATTAAATTGCTTTCAGGTAATGAAATGTGTTTTGTTGTACTTGTTGCCGAAGGCATTTAACAATTCATTCCTAAAATCACATCTTTCTTGAGAAAACTCAAAATAGGCCTTGCAGCTAGTCTGTCCATCAGTTCATAGGAATTAGCACAAACATTGTACAATATTCCTTTTTGTGTTTAGGTACTTATGACAATTTTTGAAGGAAATGCTATCCAGAAATCAAGAACTTCATTAAAATATCTCTGTACCCTGAGTTGCATGGAAATGTTAATAGTCCCCACCCAAAAGGTAACTGGAGTGAAAGCTTCTCAGGCTGGCTTGAAAGAATGACACTGCCTCTCCCATAGCCTCAGATTTTACCAGGGAGAATGAGGGCCTAGCCTTGAAAGAATGACACTGCCTCTCCCATAGCCTCAGATGTTACCAGAGAGAATGAGGGCCTGAGTGTAGTTGGATCATTCCTTTCCACTTGCACTGATGATTGATTCATTTACCAAAAATAACATTTCTGTTTAATTTACATATTTGAAACTTGCATCAGTGAAAACTCATCCTTACTAAATCATTATAAATATTAACAGATGTTTAATAATATTGCTATTAATTTTAAAAATACTATTGAGGTTAATAACTAACATGGCTGATTTCATATTTTGGAATTTGGAATATGAGTGTACTAACTTACTCTTTGATTCTCAGAAAGTGGGAAAGAGAGTTCCTCTTCACTTACTGTTGCTGGCTTCTCTGTTTTGAATTTTCTGGTCCAATGCTAATGCTTCATTTGATTCATGGTGTATTCTGAGGATGGTTCGGGGAAAGGCAGCAAGGGCCATTAATATCTTGTCTTGGGCAGTGAGAACAGTTCTGCAACACCGCAATTTCTCGTGAAGGGTGGGTGTTAAATATGTATAGAGTGAGCAGACTGTTTGATGGATCACAGCAATGGCTCTTTCAATGAGGGAACAAGCCTGTCCCAAAGCCAGACTTTCCCCTGCAGATGACACTCCAGAACTCTGCTGTCAATACACTTTTACTTAAAATAAAACTTGACTGATGACCAGAACACTCGAGTGTGAAAAATGGAGTTATGCCCGCTGCTAAACTGTGATGTTGGTGGAGATTCACCTTATGAAAATCCTGCCCAATCCTGGCTGATGGAAGAAACTAAATTTGCACTACATTTTAAATGACCGAGGCTATTGAAATGTATTGCTCTATGTCATCACACACACACACACACACACACACACACACACACACACACACACGCTAAACTTGACTGAGGAAAGGTAGGAGTATCTTAACAAAAAGAATGTATCAGTTTCTAGTGCAGAAATATACAGTGGGGTCTTGACTTATGAGTTTAATTCGTTCTGAGACCGAGCTCTTTAAGGAGCTTGTTAAGGAGCTCGTTAACTCAAATTACTCTGTCAACTCAATGCAAAAAATCAGCCCAGAGACAGCTGGTATCTCAAAAAACTCTTTAGTCGGGACACTCGTAAGTCAAGGCCCCACTGTACTTAGGTGAGAGACTTGAGAATGCTTTTTTCTTGTTTTATCTTCTCAGTAGTAATGTGGGACAGTTGTTTTTGTTTTTGTTTTGTTTTGTTTTGTTTTTGCTACGGATTAAATTTTTTTTTTTTTACATAGAGAAGATAGAAGAGAAGGATGTGGAGGGAATTTCTGTAACCTCCTTAGGGGCCAATATTTTACTATCCTAGGTCTTAAGACTCCTTCTAAAAATTACTTTGAGTCATGTGATGGGTTGAATTGCAACCCATCACAAGACACACCAGTATTGAAGTCTTAACCCCCAGCACCTCAGAATGTGAGCTTATTTGGAATTAGGGTCATTGCCAATGTAATTGGTTAAGATAAGGTCATACTGGAGTAGAGTGGGCACTTAATTCCTTAGGACTGCTGTCCTTACAAGAAGAGAGAGCTGCAGAGAGAAGATGGCCATGTAGAGAGGCAAGGATTGGAATTATACTGCCACAAGCCTACCGGAAGCGAAAAATGCAAGGGGGGTATCATCCCTTAGAAGCTTTGGGGAGAGCATGGTCCAGCCAACACCATGATTTCAGAATCTTAGCTTCCAGAACTGTAAGCGAACACATTTCTATTGTTTTAAGCCACCCAGTTTATAGTACTTTGGAAAATTATGGCAGCCCAAGGGAACTAATAGAAGCCCCAGTGTACAGACTTATCCAATTTCTCTGCCTCTCAAGAAACATCACACTTTCACCAGTGCACTCTTGGTGTCCACCAATTTGCCAACTGCTTCTAGATGAGTTCTCCTAAGTTCCTCTTCTTTCTTTTAAAGTCTTTATTAAAGTCATTCCATCTTCTCAGCCATTTCTGGTTTGATTCTTTTACCTGATTTTCCTTTTGGATATAGATTACATTTCCTCCTTTTATTTTTATTTATTTATTTATTTATTAAATATATTTTTTTATTTTTTACAGAGAGGAAGGGAGAGGGATAGAGAGTTAGAAACATCGATGAGAGAGAAACACTGATCAGCTTCCTCTTGCACATCTTCTACTGGGAATGTGCCCACAACCAAGGTACATGCCCTTGACCGGAATCGAACCTGGGACCCTTCGGTCCGCAGGCCGACGCTCTATCCACTGAGCCAAACCGGTCAGGGCACATTTCTTCCTTTTAGAGGTTTTGTTTTTTTATATGTTTGTTTTTGTCAGAGAGAAAGGGAGAGGGAGAGAGAGAGAGAAACATCAACGATGAGGGAAAATAATTGATCAGCTGCCTCCTGCATGCAGCTTACTGGGGATTGAGCCTGCAACCCGGGCATGTGCCCTTGACCAAAATCCAACCTGAGACCCTTCAGTCTGCAGGCCGACACTCTATCCACTGAGTCAAACCAGCTAGGGCCCTTTTAGAATTTTTAAAAATTGAATATTAGGTATTATGAATCTTATGTTTTTTAAATATGAGATTTTGCTGCTTTTATTTAAGAGTGTTGTGGAAGGCTATAAAGTTTCTTGTCAATCAACTTCATCATTTTAAGACTTTAAGTTTTGTTAGGATCTAACTAGAGTAGCCTTTGGATGTAGGGCAATGTTTCTCAACCACAGCACCATAGACATTTGAATCCAGACAATTCTTTTTTGCAGGGGCCTCTCCTGAGAACTATAGGATATTTTAACTGCATCCCAGGCCCCTGTTCACCAGATAAGAGTAGCACCTCTCATCCTATATAGTTGAGACAACCCAAAATGTCTAAACATTGCTAAAAGTCTACTGTGGATACAATTGCCCTTTGTTGAGAATCACTGATCTAAGACAAGTTTAGCCCTGCCACCATGGTGTAATGATTCTAGGTTCTCTACTGAAGGCCCTTTTTCAAATAGGGCTCTTCACTATGCTGGTTGTAACTTCAATATCTTCATTGTTGTGAGCTATAAGAATGTTCAGCTCTAGCTCCTGGTTAATCTCAGCATATTCTCTTGAGTTTTATCTTTTGCATGGACAGTGATAATTTAAGAAGTGGAGGGTTTCTATGAAAATCATGGTGAATGATTTCTCTATCTCAATGCAGAAAAAATTAGGATGATATTTAAATTAGGCAAATATTTTTTTAAAGAATACTAAAATACTTGTATAACATGTAAAGAATCACAAGTTTTAGATTTATTTATGTTTTCACTCATTCAGCAAGTAATTACTTAAAAAATGTACACATGCACAGTTATTCTATATTCATTACATGTTCTAAGAAAATAATAAACAAGATATACTCCTCAAGATGTTTATATCTCTTACAGTAAACTGTAAAAAAAATCAATTATCCCAATAGTGTGAGTGGTGCTGTAATAAAAAGAACTTTTTTAATGGGATGATACAGAATAAGCACAGAAAAGCAATATTTAACTAGGTCTGGCACTATTAGCAAATATTTCCAAGATAAAAAGACCATTGAACTGAATTTTAAATTAGACAAATGTGAAAGATACACAATTTGGAAAGAGCAACAGGAGAAAAATACAGGGTAAACAACTAAGCTAGGGAAATGCAAACGAACTAATACAACTAAAAAATAAGGAACTATAACAGGGAAGTCATGAGGCTGCATATGTAATCAGGGATCTAGTTTGTATATTATTCTGTCATTCTTAAATTTTCTTCTGAAGGTAATGGTTAACCCCTGAAAAGCTTAGAAGAGGAGAACAGTGTGATAGATTTATATTTTAGTAAAAATTATTTCAGACGAAATGTAGAATAAATAAGAAGGAAGGCTTTGTTGTATCCTTATGTTCTGACTGAAAATACGTAGGTCTTTTAGCTTTAATCAGCCCAAATGATCTCTAGGCCTACGGTACAGTTGTCATACTGGACCTCACTCTCTTGCTTTTATGGTTTGGATTTACTATCTTGTGGATCACAAATTCCTTTTGTTCAAGATTGTATCCATTACATTCTGGTATTTCAGGAGGCTGAGTAGAGGTCTAAATTATTCTTATTTTTATTATTAAATGAAAGATAACTTTTTCTTTTAATTTTTTATTATTGTCAGATTTAATTTTATAGTATATCAATTAATTTTCAGTATGTGTCCTTCTATGTGCTTTTTCCTTATTATTTTATTATTCTATTAAACTTCCTAATCTATGAATTCATATCTTTCTTTGGACAATTTATTTCTTCGAATTCAAATTTATGCATTACTTCAAATTCTTTTATTTTCTTAGTTTCTAAAACCAAGTCCTAAAATATTGTTATTTTTGTTTTTCTGATGACTTATGTACTCTCTCAGTATTGCTTTTTATTATGGTAAAAAACACAAAACGTAAATTTGTCCTTCTTAAGCTTTTAAGAGTACAGTGCAAAATTGTTAGCTATATGTCATTGTTTTATAATAGATCTATGGAGCTTTTATCTTTCAAGACTTGAATTCTATGTACACAAACAAAAAACAAAAACCTAGCAACTCTCCATTTCCCCTTTCTTCAACCCTTGTCAACCACCATTCAATGTTTTGCTTCTATAAGTTTGACTATTGTAGATATGAAATATAAATAATATAAATATTATTGTCCTTCTGTGACAGGCTTATTTCACTTAGTATAATGTCCAAAGGAGTCATTAATGTTGTAGCATATGACAGGCCATCCTTCTTTGTTTAGGCTGAATAACATGTGGTTGCATGCACAGTTGACCTTGATCAGCATGGAGGTTAGGGGCACAAACCCTGCATAATCAAAAATCCATAAATAATTTTTGACACCCTCAAATGTAAGTTGTTCCTTGTTATCTAGAGGAGATTGGTTTGAGGACCTCCCAAACCCTACTGATACCAAAATTCATGTATAGGCAATTCTTCTATGAAAAAGAGATCAATGCATATTTGTCAGTTCTCTGCATCCACAGACTCTCACCTTCAGACCAAAACAGGCATTTGGTGGGGAAAAAATCCATTATAAGTGGATTGATGCAATTCAAACCCATGTTGTTCAAGGGTCAACTGTATATGCCACATTTTCTTTATCCATTCATCTGTTGTTGGACACTTTGGTTGTTTTCACTTCTTGGCTGCTGTGAATAATGCTGCAATGAACATGAGAGTGCAAATAGCTCTTTGAGATTGCTTCATTTTTTTTTTGTATAAATACCCAAAGTGAGATTCATGATTATATGGTACTTCTATTTTTAATTTTTTGAGGAACCTCCATACAGTTCACTTTACATTTCCATCAACAGTGTCCAATGGTTTCAATCTCTTTGCATCCTCACCAACACTTGTTATTTCCTTTTTTTGACAATGGCCATCCTAACAAATGTGGGGTAGTATCTCATTGTGGTTTAGATTTGCATTGACATGATGTCATAGACTGTTTGGGGTGGCTTATAAGCCACAGTTCTAGATGGTAGAAGTCAGCACGCCAGTGTAATTGGGTTCTGGTGAAGGTCCTCTTTCTAGTTTGTAGACTGTTGACTTTTTTCTGTGTCCTTACATGGTGAAAGGGGGCGTTAGCTCTCTGGGGCCTCTTTTACAAGGGCACTAATCCTATTGTTGAAGGCCCCACTTTGTGACCTAATTATCTACCAAAACCTTACCTCTTTTGTTGTTCTGTTTTGTTTTGTTGTTGTTGTTGTTAATCTTCACCCAAGGATATTTTTCCATTTATTTTGTTAGGGAGTGTGGAAGCAGAAGGAAAGACAGAGAGAAACATCGATGTGAGAGAAAGCCATGGATTGGTTGCTTCTCACACACACCCCAACTAAGGCCTGAGACCAGGGCCTGGGCCAGTGAGGAGCCAGCAACCAAGGTACATGCCCTTCACCAGAATCAAACCTGGGACCCTTGGATCTGCAGGCTGACGTTCTATCCACTGAACCAAAACCAGGGAGGGCCAAAACCTTACCTCTTAATACTGTTGCACTGAGAGTTGCAACATCTGAATTTTGGGGGGACACAAACTTACTGGCCATGGCACATGATAATTTGTGATGTTGAACATTTTTTATATGCTTGTTGGTCTTTTGTATATTTTCTTTGGGGGAAATGTCTACTCATATCTTTTGTACAATTTTCAATCAAGTTATTTGTTGTTTTGCCATTGAGTGGAAGAATTTTCTTATATACTTTGGATATTAACCCCTTATCAGATATAAGGTTTTCAAATATTTACCCTTATTCTGTAAGTTTCCTTTTCATTTTGTTTATTACTTCTTTTGATGTAGTCCTATTTGTCTATTTCTGCTGTGATGCCTATGCTTTGGAGATCTATCCAAAAAATCATTGTAAGGTTCAATGTCATAAAACTTTCCACCTATATTATCTTTTAGGAATTTTAAACTTCAGGTTTTGTATTTAAGTATTTAATGCATTTTGAGTTAATTTTTTGTATATGGTGTTAGGTGAGAATCCCATTTTTTTCATCTGCATATGAATATCTAGTTATCCCAATGACATTTGTTGAAGAGACTGTCTTTTCCCCATCACATATATTGGGCTCCCGTACCAAAGAATAGTTGACTATATATGCATGGGCTTATTTTTGGCTCTATATTCTGTTCCACTGGTGTATTTGTCTATCTTTTTTTTTTTAAATCCTCATCTGAGGATATTTTTCAATTGATTTTTAGAGAGAGTAGAAGAGAGAGGGAAAGACAGAGAAAAATATCAATGTGAGAGAAACACATTGATTGGTTGCCTCCTGTCAGAGCTCTGACTAGGGCCCAGACTGGGGATGAGCCTGCAATCCAGGTACATGTCTTGACCAGAATTGAACCTGCAGGCTGAAGCTCTACCCACTGAGGAAAACCAGCAAGGGCTGTTTGTCTTTATAGAAGTACCATATTGTTTTGATTTCTGCAGCTTTGTAATATGTCAGGAGTGTGAGGCATCATACTTTTTTTTACATCTCAAGATTGTTTGGGCTATTCAGGACCCTTTATGATTTCATACACATTTTAGGACTTTTCTTACCTCTCCAAAAAAATATCATTGACATTTTGATAGGGATTGCTTTTAATCTGTAGATTGCTTTGAGTAGTATGGATATTTTAACAATATCAAATCTTCCAGGCTCTGAACCCAAGATGTCTTTCCATTTATTTGTGTCTTTAATTTTTTTCAGTCAGGTTTTGTAATTCTAAGCCAGCAGGTCTTTTACCTCTTTGGTTTTGTTTATTTCTAAGTATTTTATTCTTTTTGATGCTATTACAAATGCGATTGCATTTTTTAATATTTTTGTCAGAAAATATAGAAATGCAACTGATTTTGTATGCGTTTGTGTTCTACAATTTTGCAATTCTGCAATTTTAACCAATTTTTGGTGGGGGTGATCTTTAGGGTTTGCTACATATAAGTTTGTGTCATATTCAAACAGATAATTTCCCTTCTTTCTTTCTTATTTAGATGCCTTTATTTTTTCTTCCCTAAATGCTCTAGCTATGACTTCCAACACTGGGTTGATAGAAGTGGCCACAGTGGCTATTCCTGCCTTGTTCCTAATATTACAGAAAAAAGTGCTTAATTTTTCACCATTGAGTATATTAAATGTGGGCTTTCCATATGGCTTTTAAAATGTTGATGTAATTTCTTTCTATTCTTAATGTTTTTATCATGAAAATATGTTGATTTGTCAAATGCTTTTCTGCATAAATTGAGATAATTTTTTATTTTATATTTTGTTTTATTAATGTTATGTATCACATTAATTTTCATACATTGTAACATCCTTGAATCTTAGGGATAAATCCTAGTTGGTCATGGTGTACGATCCTACTAATGTGCTGTTGAAATAAGTTTGCTAATATTTTGTTGAGGACTTTGTAGGTTATCCTGTTTGTTATATAATTTTTCATAGTAGTTTTTTCTAATCCTTTTTAGTTTTGGCATCAATTGTAATGTCTTCTCTATTAATTTCTCATTTTACTTGTGTCCTTTTTTTCTTAATTTAGTTAAAGTTTGTTAATTTTGATAATATTTTAAAAAACAACTTTTTCTTTTTTTTCTTCTTTGTTTTATTTATTTCTGATCTTTTCTTTCTTCTGCTGTTGGCTTAGTTTGCTCTTCTTTTTTCTTTCTAGTAATTTAGGGAGTAAAACTAAATTGCCTTTTTTAAAAATGTAAGCAATTATTTTTCTAAAGTTTCCTGTTATTACAGCTATTACAGTATCCCATTAGTTTTGGTATGTTGTGTTTTCATTTGCATTTGAGAAGGTATTTTCTAATTTTCCCTTGATTTCTTTTTTGACCCATTGTTCAGTAGTTTTGTTTTTGTTTTTTTAATTTCCACATATTTGTCAATTTTCCGATTTTTCTTCTGATTTCTAGTTTTATTATACTGTGGTATACTTAATATTGTGTTAATCTTCAATTTGTAAAGCCCTTTTGGTGACTTAATATGTGATCTATCCTGGAGAACGTGTTTGAGAAGAATGTGTAATCTTCTGCTGTTGGTGAAATGTTCAGGCACGTTGATTAGGTCCCTTTGCTATATAGTGTTCAAGTCCTCTAATTCTGTATTGATCTATCTGGATAATCTACCCATTATTAAAAGTGGAGCACTAAAATCTTCTACTATAATTGTGCTACTGTTTATTTCTCTCTTCAGTTCTAATAAAGCTTGCTTCATTATTTGAGTGTTCCAATGGTTTGTATTACATATTTATGAATTTAATATCTTCTTAGTGAATTGACACTTTATTTTATATAATATCTTACATTGTCTCTTTTGACAGTTTTTGATTTAAAGTGTCTAATATTAGTAATCACTCTTGTTCCTTTTGGTTATTATTGACATGGAATATCTTTTCCAAAGAGAGTCTTTGTTATTCTTTTATTTTTGAGAGACTGTTTTGGTGGTTACAGTTTTCTTGGTTGCATTTTATGGTTTGTTTGCTTGCTTTTTAGCACTTTGATTTTATTATCCACCTCCCTTCTGACCTGCCAGGATTCTTCTGACAAATCCACTGATGTTTTACTGGGAGCTTTTTTGTATAATTCTTTTCTCTTTCTGCTTTCAAAATAATTTCTTTCTTTTTGACAATTTGATTGTAATGTGTCTCAGTTTGAATTTCTTTGATTTCTTCCTACTCCACTGGGCTTCTTGAATCTGAATGTACATTTTCTTCCCCCTAAGAATGTTTTTGGCAATTATTTCTTCAAAAACGCTTTCTGCCCCTCTCTCGCTTCTTCTGGGATTCTTGATGTTGGGCTCTTTGATGCTATCCCTTTGGCTTTCTTAATGCTTTATCTTTCTTTGCTGTTCTGACTCAATATTTTCAAATGATCTTTTTTTCAAGTTTTCTGATTCTTTTTTTTTTTTTGCTTAATCAAGTCTATCATCGAGCCCCTCTGGTGAATTTTTCAATGCAGTTATTTTATTCCCAGCTCCAAAATCTGTTTCATTGTATTTTATAATTTTAATTTCTTTGTTGAAATTCTCATTTTGTTCGTAGTTTTTTTGGGCATGTTGATAATATGTGATGGTTGTTTTGAATTCTTTTCTGGTTGTTCATTTGCCTCATTTTCTCAGGACTGGTTTCTGGAGAAATATTGTGTTCCTTTAACTGTGCAATATTTCTCTGCTTCTTTTTGTTCCTTGCAACTTTCTGTTAGGATCCACACATATGAAAAAACAACAGCTAGCTTTCCCAATCTTTAGAGACTGACCTCGTACAGAAAAAGTCCTTCACCAATCAAATCAGCTAGAGAGTCTGGGGGCCTCACAAACATTCTCAGTGAGTGAATCTTTCCCAGACGTGTGCATGTAAATTCACAATTAAAGAGGCTTGATTGTTTCTTTTTTCAGGATCTTGTTATTTCCCTTCTTTTATGTCTGTGCATAGTACTGTATGTTCTCTGGCTGCTGCGAGCTACCCAACGCCCTTTTGTTTCCAGCATCTTTTATGCTCCTAGAATTTACTGGGTCCTATCACTGCTCTGATTTGGACAAGACAGAAAGTGGTTCCTCAGACAGGCCAACCAAAAAGACTCAGTTTTGAACACATGCACCAAATCTCTTTTTTGCAAGGGAGTACCCAGAAGTTGATGGTTTTTCTCCCACTTGTTCCTTGCTGAGCTGAGAGGGGGACTATAGCAAGTGAGTGCGTGCTGGTGTAAACCATCACTTTTGTTCTCAATAGCCCCCACTCTAGCACCCTTTACTGTCAGCATGAGATTCAGACAAGACAGAAACCAGTCCTTTGGGCAACCCTTCAAAATGTCTGGACATTGGACAAATGTTCCAGTCTTCTCTTTCCCTCTCCAGAGTGAAGCCAGAAGCTAAGCATTTTCTCCCAATCACACTACATTGAGCTGGGAAAAGAAACTATGACTAGTGAGTACCACAGGGTTTTCGACTATTTTAATGTGGCTGGTTTTGCCTTTGACTGAGGTGCAAGAGACTCAGCTGGTTTCTGGATTTCTCAGAACGAGCAATGGTCCAGGTATTGTTGTTTAGTTGCTGTCTCCATGGAGATAAGAAGGCTCTGGGACTTCGTGTTTTGCCATTTGCTGACATCCCCTCAGCATTTCTTTTTGATATTTTCTCAAATTTATCCACAAATAATTATTAAATATTACTTGTTTTTGTTTGTCTTTTATTGTTTCTAATGTTAGTATTAATTTTGAAACATTATTTCTTTTAAAATATATATTTTATTGATTTTTATAGAGAGAAAGGGAGAGAGATAGAGAGTTAGAAACATCAATGAGAGAGAAACATCGATTAGCTGCCTCCTGCACAACCCCCACTGGGAATCGAGCCCGCAACCAAGGTATATGCCCTTTCGGGAATCGAACCCGGGACCCTTCAGTCCATGGGCCAATGCTCTATCCATTAAGTCAAACCAGCAAGGGTGAAACATTATTTCTTAACATCTTATCTTTCTTATCTCATCCTACTTATTTGTTTTTCTTGTTCACCAATAAATTGTTAAGTACCCCCCCCCCACACACACACACACAACACACAGTTTTATTGATGTGCAGTAAACTAGATAAGATGATGGACATAACCATCACCCCCAAACTTTCCTAATGTCCCTTTCTACACTCATACTCTTCTTATACTCCTTCCTTTCCTTCAACCTTAGGCAATTACTGATCTATTTTTTTCTCATTATAGCTTAGCTTGCTTTTTCTACAATTTTATATAAATGATTTATACAACATGTACACTCTTCTGAGTTTTTTGTAATTTTTGCTTCCCCCCCTCAACATACTCATTCATTTGTGTTTCTGCATGAGTTGACCTCTCATTCCTTTTTATTACTGAGTAGTATTGTTTTGTATTGTATAGATATACAATGATTTATTTATCCAGTTACTCCTTGAAGTGTACTTGAATTGGATCTTGTATTTGACTACTGTAAATAAAGCTGTTATAGATAGTCATGTAAAAGATTGTGTGAACATATATTTTCTCTTGAGCAAATACCTAGGAATGAACTTCATGGGTATATAGTCGGTGTTTGTTTAACTTTTTCATAAATTGCCAATTATTCTCTAGTGTAGTGGCATCATTTTACATTCTTACCAGCAGTGTGTGAAACCTCAAGTTGTTACAATTGACAATATTTGCTATAATTTTAAACATTAAATTTTAAACATTCTGATAAATGTGTATTTTGATTTGTTTTCCTCTGTCTCCCTTACTTGCTTGTTTTCTATTTTATTTCCCATGTGATCTTTATTATTTTCTTAAGTTTTTTTTGTTTTCCTTTGTTTTCAGTCTCTAATTTCATAATTTGTTTTTCTAGTTTCTTAAGATGAAAGCTATAGTTTTTTTTATTTTGACCATGTCTTCTAATATATAATTTAGTTCTATGACTTTTTCACTAACTATTGCTTTAGCTGCCTCCTAAAAATTTTTTTGCTGTACTTCCATTTTCATCTAGTTTTAAAGTCTTTTAAAATGTTGCTTTTGACTTCACCTTTGACCCATAGATTATTTAGAATTGTGTTTATTTTCCAAATATTTGGGGATTGTCAATATTGTTTATTTTCCTGTTATTGATATCAACTTTAATTGCATTATAACAAGAGAACATACTTTGTATGGCTGGATTTCTTTTAAATCTATTGAACAAGCTTTTATAATGAAGTATGTGGTCTATCTTCATAAATACCCCAAATGCACTTGTAAAGGATGTATATTTTGCTTCTGTTCTTGTATGGAATATTTAATTGATATAAGTTAGGCAAAATTGATTGATAATGTTGTTCAAGTATCTATGTGTTTTTAATTTTTTATCTCTACTTGTACTGTTCATTATGAAATGAAATCATTGAAACCTCTAACTGTATTTGAGAATTTGTCTACAATAGGATTTCTCCTTGCAGTCCTACCAGTTTTGCTTCAGTCACTTTAACACTCTTCTATGAGGTACATACACAGGATGGCTATATCTATGAATTGACCCCCTTTATCATTATGAAATGATCCTCTTTCTCTTTGATTAGAGACTGTTTTGAAGTCTCTTTCATGTGATATTAATATATCTACTCCAGCTCTTTTTGATCAGTGTTAGTATGATCTCTTTTTCTTGCCTTATACCTTTATTTGTGTTTTTATACTTAACTGACACTTTTTGGCAGTATATGGGTCTTTATTTTAAACCAATCTGATAATTTCATAGAGAATTCAATTATGTACTGATCAGTGCACTCATCTGAATAAATACCCAAGGTGGTTCCAAGAGGGAGTGAGGGGGGACAGGGATCAAAAGGATTAGCAGGAACAGTGCCCAGAACTCAGACAATGCCAAGATCAGCAGCTGTAATCACCTCCATGATTCCCAGATTCCCAGATTCCCAGATTCCCAGATTGAAACTATTATATATCAGGGATCACCATGTAGAGTAGAAAGGCCTTACCTTACCGGAAGAAAAGAAAAACTAGATTAATATAGTTCTGGTTTCATCCAGAAAACCTAGAAGACTTGAGAGTGTCAAATGGTTTTCACCTAACTTATTGTGTCAAAAAAGAGTTCAAATATATTCGTAGGAATATAAAAATATCTAGCATCCAACAAGGTAAAATTCATTTATGACATAAAATCAGAAATTACCAGAAAAGTAAAGAATCAGGAAAAGACAATTCATAATAATGATAAAAATAATCAATATAGAGTAACTGGCCCATTAGTGATAACATTGGGAGCATTAATAGGAAAGAACATTAAGAGCTATATCTATATTCCATATTCCAGGAAGCTTCAAGAGCTATGTTGATATTTGGAATTCCTCCCTTGTGCAGCTCTCTGCTTTTTGTTTGTTTTGTTTTTCTGCTGTTCTGTCCTGTGTGCTCTATCATCCTTGGCTTCCCAGACTCCAAGCTCCGTCTCCTCAACCAAGGGAGACTGCATAGGTTTCCCATCTTGAACTCCTCCTTGAAACTTTCTTCACATAATGTAAGTTGGGGTCAATGTAAGGCTCAATTCATGTTTCCCTATCTCAGAAAACATGGTTCTTCATTGACTGAGGTCCAATGACTTTAGTGTCATTATTTTACGTAGTTTGCTTAGTGTTTTAGTTATTTTTGTGTCTCATTTACAAATATATGTTTTACTTCAAAGAATCTATTTGGATTATATGGAAACTTAAAGTATAATTCTTAAATTATCTTCTGATTCATATCATAATTTATTTTTAAATTATGCTTCAGCTTAGCATTTTGAATTGATGTTCTGTCTTTCCAACTGAAAAGTATTTTTGTAAGTCAGTTTTTTTCTGTTTTACTCTCCCTTAAAAAAAAGCCTAATAAATACTGGTATCGGTTCATATATGTAGTCAGTTTATTTCCTTTTTTCTCATGGTATACATGAAACTCTTTCATCAAGGCAAACTGTATGTATTGGTCTTTATATTTAAACCACCTTTGTGCGAGGGATATCCTATGAATACATCTTGTCTACTTAGTGCCATTGTCTATTACTTCAAGGAGTAGTCTATACTTCCCTAACAGGTTTCGATGTTATTGAGGTAGAGCAGCCAAATAGAGTTCAATGAAGATTCTCTACATATCTCCATGAGTGCCTTATCCTACTGATTTTAGGAGGTACTGTGCATTGAGAGGATATTGTATAATGGTAAGGAAGAGTATATAGTCTCTTCAGCTTTGTATCTAGAAGAGATCTACATTGCACCTTTCACAGACTTCAGAGCTGATACAGGAATTTCTAAATCATTGAGATTTAAAACTGACTTTTAATGTGTGGGTTGGATATACAAGAACACATCCCCACCTTTCCTCACAACTTTTTAAAAATTTTAATGACTAATTATATGAAACTTAAAATTTCATAGGAAAACATGTACAGAACTTTTTATTTCTTATTATATAAGCTAAGGAAAGAAAATTACATATAGAAATCAAAATACATGTACCATAACTAAACATCAAGTTTCAATAATAAAAAGCTAAAGTTATGGGAAAAACCAATGATATTTTGAGAGAGTGTAATAATCAGTTAAAGAATATTAACTTCCAGGCAAATCAGAACTAAGAAGTCATTCTATTTTTATTTACACACAACAAAAGCTCTTTTTGGCAGAAGTGAGGTTATTGAGGCGACATGAACCAAGAGTACACTTGCTTGATCCAGAGAGGTAGGTAAAAGATATTGAACAAAACATGACTCTTTCGCCAATGGATGGCTATTTCAATGGTATCATAAATAATGAATACTTTGTCCATTAATCTAAACCACCTCACATGATGATCTTCACAAACTATAGGATGGAAATAATTTTTTTGTCCAAATACAGAATCTCTTGTGAGTGAAAGTAACACTATTAAAAGTTTCACCAGACAGAAGTAAAAACCGGATCTTTTGTAAGCAAATCAGTGTATGATCACTACACTAAAATTCTACTTTAACTTGGATTTTTTCCTACTCAATTTATCAGATAAATTGCAAACTCTCCTGCATTCTTTTCAGAGCTCTCCATAATCTGGCTCCACTTCACTTATCTATTACTCTACTGCTGTCAGACACTCATGGAAAAGAAGGATTAACCTGAGCTTTGCAGTGTGGCTAGCTTAGTAATGAATCATGGCAGTCTTCTATTTCAGCCAAGATCCCAGTAACTGTGTCAGGCTATTATCTTCAATGTGAGGATAATGATAGATCACTTTCTGGGCTCCCATCAGCTTGTGATTTAGGATACTTCTTTTTCTACCAAGCCAGAGGAGAAGAAAGGTGAGATCTTCCCTTCCTGGGTTGAGACAGTTGATGTAATCTGGACATGATCTTGAGCAATGACTGAGAGGAATATTCTATATAGGAAGTAGAGTTTAGCTCACTGTAATAGAGGCAGTGACATCCATATATAAACATTGTAGTGGAGTAGGTGAGTGTGCGTTATACGGGAAAACTAGCTAGGACAAAACAGATGCCTTAAGAACACTCATTATTCACAAACAGGTTTACAATCAGAGGAGTAGATTCTATTGATGAGCGCAGTGAGACAATTGGCAAACATATCGTTATCTTTGGCTCTGACTCTTAAACTAGAATAGGTTTGGAAAATGCAAATTGCTTGGGGATAAGGAAAGCAGATCTGAGCAACTAGTGAAAAGGAAACAAAATAGGAACTAACAGCAGCACCATTTTGAACTGATGGTAGGTACTCAAAATCTACTTATTGATGCATTAATAAAATAATTTAGGAAGTTATTTGGGCTTTTGAGTGAATATTTCCAAGTTGTGTTGATAACAGATATTTTCTGCCCAACCGACATGGCTCAGTGGTTGAGCATTGAGCTGTGAACCAGAAGGTCATGGTTCCCAGTCAGGGGACATGCCTGGGTTGCGGGCTTGATCCCCAGTGTGGGGCGTGCAGGAGGCAGTGATCAATGATTCTCTCTCATCATTGATGTTTCTGTCTCTCTCCCTCTCCCTTCTTCTCTGAAATCAATATTTTTTTAGAAAGACAACAGACATTTTAAACCTAGCTGCTGATTCACTGACTTGCTGTTATTAGTGAGGGTAGCACTGATTTGTGATGAAAACTGTATAGATTTAGTAAGACTCCTATCATCTTGTCAGAAACTTTAATTTTGGATCCTCTTAACTCACAGTTGGACTGTGAATATTGATTATTCTCACGTCCTGCACATATTTGGGAAATCGACTTGAATTTTTATTGACTGTGTGAAATAGGGAGTTATGCTAATTAACATGACAAAAACTTGTACTTTGTAGTTTCCCTTTTCTCTGTGTTATAGATCATCTAAATCGATACCTCTGCAGTTTTCCAATATTGCAATTGTGTTTTACTGAATTTACTTACAGATCCACTAATGTAAGAGCAAATGCACCTGATTTATGAGGATAGTTCGGTTATTCTCAATGTACAGCCTTTAAACATTTTTAGTATAAGTTTAACATTGAATGTGGTTTCCAGTTTTGTTTTGCTTTCCTTTGTCCTCTCTGATGACTATTTCTAGATATTGCTTTAAAATTGAAGAACCCTTGCCATCATTGCCTTAGGCTACTCAAACATTTATTCAATTTGGATACTTGTCACAATCATTTTAATTCAGGAAACTGAGGCAGAGTTGGTGGAGTATTCAGTGCAGTAATAAAAGTAGAATACTTAACCATTTTTGGGGGGAGGGAGGTGTTAGATACAGTGGAATATTGGGCATCTAAAAATAGGAGCTGAGGGCAGAAGAGTTGGAGATGGTGAGATTTATTTTTTCTCTCTGGCCATTTGAATTTGTCTTTAAAATACTCTTTGTCTGAAACTAATGTTTTACTTTATTATAGCCCAACATTACCAAATAAGTTTCCAAATACTTCCTTTTTGGATGTTCTATATTGTGTTTATGAACTACCTCCTGAACATTGCATATGTCAAATACTTCTAAAATAATGATGCTATCTATCTATCTATCTATCTATCTATCTATCTATCTATCATCTATCTATCTATCTATCATCTATCTATCTATCTATCTATCTCTTAAAATTGTCTTCTATCCAGTAGTTAGTTTACAAGCCAAAGCAATATTGAAAGATTGGCAGGAAAGTTATTTTATCTCTGTTATATAGATAAGGAAACAGACACACACAAAAGATAAATGACCTATTCATGTTAACATAGATAGTATAAGATGGAGTCAGAACACACACTCAGGGAACAAGAGAGTCTCATAAGTTAATTAATGAAATGTGATTATATGTGTGTCATATTTGCAAATGACACCAAGTAAGTTGAACATAGCAAATAAAGAACAGTGTAGTGGCCAGAACATGCAGTTGCAGTTAGAAAGGTAGAACTAAACATGAGTCCTTTCTATGATACCAGCTCAGTTACTGAGCCACTTTAAACATCACATGCCTTTAAAATGAGCCAAAAAATCATTCCAACTTTTAAAAATTATCATGAGATTAAATAAAAAACTTCATATGAGGCTAACATTAGTGAACACAATAAATTTCAGCTTTTTAATCTAATATAAAGGGACATATTGTTATAATTAGTAATTGGCTGTGGGTAGACTAAGATCTGTTTTTAGTTTTCTATGCTGAAATCTCCCTAGCTTGGAGAACTAACTAGCTACCTTGCTCAGCAAATTTTCCAACACACTCTATTGATAATCATTCATTTGGTACTTGCTGTGAATTGTGTATTATCATTTTCATATATGACTGTCCTATGTTCTCATTAAACTTTTGCTCTTTGGACCATGTCTAATTCTGTTTTATTTCCTTTTACTGATTTAGTATAGGGAGGGGCCTTGGCTCACTGCTATTATCCCATCTTACGGTACATTTTATGAGAAAAATCTTATAGATGATGCATAAACAACCAGACCTTGGGCATCAACCAGTACATTCCAAGTTATATATGTTTCCACGACTTCACTCCACATAGCCCTAGTCATTTTTCTCTGCTGAGCATATAAATGCTAATTTGGCACAGTTTAAATCTCTAATGACTAAGAAAATCTGAAAGTGACTAAATTTTCTTGCAATTGATTGGTTAAGTTCCCCCCCCACCCCACACACACACTAGTCATATTTTCTGCTCTAAAGGCTATTCCTGTGTTCTCTAGATCAAAGAGTAACATCACCATACCTTAATTGATTCCCTCTATTTAACTTCCTCCATATTTAATCAGTCTCCAAGCCATATTTTCGTTTTTTTGTCTTATAGTTGTTAAATCAACCTCTAACTTTTATTTCTTCACTTATGTTTAAGGATAGACTTATGTCTTGCCATTAATATTGACCAGGGCCCTGGCTAGTGAAGATCCTGCAACCAAGGTACATGGCCTTAATCAGAATCAAACCCAGGACCCTTGGGTTCACAGGACAACACTCTATCCACTGAGCCAAACCAGCTAGGGCCCAAGTTCCTTTTATCAGTGAAGAGGGTAGTACTTTTAGGTAGAAAGTCAACAATTTCTGTCATGTGGTGTTTTATGTTTTCAAGTCAATATAAAGGACAACATAGCAAATAAACAGAAAGAAATTATTACTTAGGATTTTTCTAATTCTGGTTTACTTATAGAGCTTTAGAAAAGGTTCAATATTAATTTCTAATGTCTTTAAACTTTTATAATTTAAACTGATTTTCTAAAGATGTTTACTCCTAATTAGTAATCTAACAATCTGTTTTTCCCCCACAGTAACCTTGTCAACATAAATTTTTCCCATTTTTAATCACTTCATAGAAATTTTAGAAAAAAAAAATACCATAGAAAAATGATGTATTTCCCAGAGTTGCCTACATTGTAGGAATCCCAATAAGTAAAATATGTGGTTATATTAAAATATGTGATTAAATACAAGACTTAACTTTCCACAGATAAAGCATAATATTTGTATTCAAAAGATAAGTTTTCCATCAAAACTAACATGTGCAATTTACAGTCTATCATGATGATATGTAAATCTCTTCCAGAATTTTCATGTAGAGCTTATCTTTAGATGCTGTCACTTTTTTTTCCTCTTCATTTTTTCGGGGAGTAGGAGAACAAATGAAAAAATATTCTTGGGACTATGATATAATTGATTCCCCCAAGTAATTTCTACACCCAGTAGTTATTTATGGACTAATCTTTTTATTAAGATACTAGAGGCCCAGTGCACAAAAATTTGTGCACTGCGGGGGGGCGGGGGTCCCTCAGCCTGGCCTGTGCCCTCTCACAGTCTGGGACCCCTCAGGGGATGACCATCTGTTGGCTGAGGCTTGCTCCCCAGGGGATTGGGCCTAAGCTGGCAATCAGACATTCCTCTGGCACTGGCTTGTGGCTGAGCAGAGCTCCTCCATGTGGGAGCTCACTGACCACCAGAGGGCAGCTCCTGCATTGAGTGTCTGCCCCCTGGTGGTCAGTGTGTGTCATAGTGACCAGTCATTCCCAGTCTTTCTGCTGTTAGGGTCAGTTTGCATATTACCCTTTTACTATATAGGATAGAGGCCTGGTGCACGGGTGGGGGCCGGCTGGTTTGCCCTGAATGGGGTCCCGGATCAGGGTGGGGGTCCTGCTTGGGTGCCTGACCAGCCTGGGTGAGGGGCTGATGGCTGTTTTCAGGCAGTCCAAGCCTGCAACTGAAGCTCCCAGTCTCTTCTTTTTTTCTTTTTTCTTTTTTTATTCTGGGATTTATTTACCTTCTGTAATTGAAACTTTGTTGTGGCTCCAGCTCCGAGGCTGGCTGGCTGAAAGCAGGTATTGGGGTTTGTTTAGCTTCTATAATTGCAACATTGTTGCATCCGAAGCTCAGAGCTGGGCGGTGACAGGTGGGGAACCTTGGCTTCCTCCATTGCCGGGGCAACCAAGCCTCATGTTCGCTTCAGCTGCGTGGCTGCCAGCTGCCATCTTGGTTGGCAGTTAATTTGCATATCACCCTGATTAGCCAATGGGAAGCGTAGTGGAGGTATGGTTAATTACCATGTTTGTCTATTATTAGATAGGATAGGGGTCAAAAATAAGGTCTGATTTTTAAAAATATGACTTCTGTGGGTTTTTTTAAACTATTCTAAATATAGTCTTATAAAAGCTCTAGTCAACTACTAAAAAATACATTTTATTGATTTTTAGAGAGAGAAAGGGAGAGGGATAGAGAGATGGAAACATCGATGAGGGAGAAACATTGTTTGGCTGCTTCCTGCATGCCGCCCACTGGGGACTGAGCCCACAGCTCAGGCATGTACCCTGACTGGGAATTGAACCATGACTTCCTCCTGATTCATAGGTCAACACTCAATTACTAAGTCATACTGGCTGGGCTCCAATAAACTTTTGAACAGCAGTATCATTACTGGAACAATTTTATAGGTTCACAGATTATAAAGTGAAAATATTTACTTAGATCTATTTCCTTTATTCTCACTGTTATTTGTTAACCTTTCTATTTTCTTTTATACATCTAACTCTGTATACATATTTTAATATCTCAAGTTTTCTTGCATCAATAGTTCAGTAATTTGAATTCAAGGATAAGTGATCTCTTATTTACTGATCTCTTACACTACTATAGTTTGCCTGACAATTGGAATCAATTCAGTATTGTCTTTCTGATGAGCTTGGCAATCTTAAGATATGAAGTATATGATGGACAATTTCTCTGAATATCCTTGCTGGCTTCATAAAATACGCATCTTGGAATGCGCTGAGCTTGTGAAACAGGTATCCAAAATAGAAAATGGATACGATTTCTAACTTAAATTGGCTATTATATGAAATGAACAAAAGTAGCTTCCATTTCCTGAATAAGGACTGATTTCTTCCTTTCTGTGAATTGGATGGCAATCAATATGAGAGGTGAAAAAAAAAAGAAACTAATAATAATCTTTTGCCTATGAATAGCAGCACTTCCAAGATTGGTGTGAGATGTTGCAACTATGAGTTGGGAAAAGAAATAAGTTCCTTTTCTCACATTATTGAAAATCTACCTCCATATAATTAAGCCTATATCCCCTTATTTTTAGGAACTACCTTGTACATATAAGGTGAGGTCTACAGTGTATGAATCAAAATGGAATAAGCAATGAAATAGAGAACTGGGAAAAGGTGGGCAACTATATAGATTTCCTATTGCCTACTTGCTATTATGTGCATTAGGCATATTATGTCTAATATGTTCTTAGTTGCAAAAGGTAACATGCACACATATGCAGATATATGCACACATAGGCATGCCTGGTTTCTAATTTGGAGTCTCCCCAACATGGTTTACCTGGTCAAATTGAATTCATTTTCTTTCTATTTTTGTCAATCATCCCATTACCTTTTCTGCTTTAATAACATCTTTTCCTCTGAATTCTGTATTTGTCTTTCTGTACTTCTGCTTTCATTACCCACAATTCAAATCTTAATTGCATCTTGTCGTACTCAGTCTGCTAGTTTGCTTCTAAAGGTTATGCTTCCCTTTTGTATTATACTATAACCTTGCTGTGGATAAAGAACACATTTTTTTCCTATTTCTTAGAATTTTCCACACTGCTTGGCATACAGTAGGCATTTAAGGATATTTTTGTGCCGGAGGAGTAAAAGTACATCCCTCAGTGCTGAGCACATTAAAAATGTATAAATGACTGCATTTTGATTATCATAATAAACCAACCATTTTTCTCTAACAGTGACCAAAACTATATAATAAAAAATATATATACAATTATGCACACAGTGAAAGTGAAGGCACGATTTAAGAGGTTGGTTATAAAGTGAATTCAAAGCTTTAAGTTACATATAAAAAATATTTTTCTCATGAGTCTTTAAAACCACTTCAAATGTACAAAATATTATTTTTTATAATAAAAAATATATGTACAATTATGCACACAGTGAAAGTGAAGGCACGATTTAAGAGGTTGGTTATAAAGTGAATTCAAAGCTTTAAGTTACATATAAAAATATTTTTCTCATGAGTCTTTAAAACCACTTCAAATGTACAAAAATATTATTTTTATTATATCTCACTAAACAAAAAGTTCTTATTCTCTCTTAATATACACCTCACACACACACACACACACACACACACACACACGCACATGCACACACACTCATACATGTGCCTTAGTACTTTAACCATTTTGCATTTAGGATAACTAAACATGCCTAGAGAGAATGGGATTAGGATTATTGTTGGCTATTTTAAACCATTTAAAATCTTTTTGCTTATTTTCTGTGCTTACTTGTGTCTTCACATTAAGAATCAAATTCTTAATATGCATAATGATGGATTTTTTTCTTCAGAGGGATTCGATGAGACACTGTGGTTATAGCTCATCTGTGGATTTGGTGTATTAATTTATAGATTCATTCACATGTTGAGTAGATAATGGCACAGTGCCTGCTGTCTGTGAGTGGTACTCTCGATAATTAAAACAAGAAGGTAGAACAGATCATGGCAGACAAGATCACTCCTCCCCGAAAGCTTCAATGGACTTAAAACACAAAACAATAAACATACATAGCAAGCAAATATTAGTGTTATCACTAAGGATAACACTCAACTGAGTTGTTTAGACTCTTAGTACTGCAGTGACTAAAAGCCCTGAGGCAGAGAACAGCTTGGGTTGCTGTCTGAGGGGAAGAAAGCTATAAATTGGCTCTTGGGGGGTAAAGTTGATAAGAGGCAGGCAGCATCGGATCATGAGAGGCAGGAGAGGCCAAAGTAAAAAGTTTGAATGTTACTTAAAATTTGAACAGAAGCCATTGGGTTACATGATCAGATTGACATTTTAGCAAAGATCACTCAGGCTCCATTACAGGGAGATAAATAGGGAATCGGGGCAACTACTTAGAAAGTTCTTGCAGAATTTCAGTCAAGAAATAATCTGGAAAAGAAGCACATATACTTGCAAAACACTGCGATTTTAAGATGTTTAGAATGCAGTTTTACTGCAGCCAAAATTAACTTAATACATAAGCTTTTCTTTTTTTCTTTTAAATCATGCCAATATTTAAAGTGTATCTGAATAATTTTTTCTTGAGACTTTAAGAATTCTCAGTGTAGCTCTCTAGGACTGTGAATGAATAGGAGGCTGTGTAATAAACCGGGCAAGCTCAAGGGGACCACATGGCAGGCCGACACAGGAAGGTCTGACCATAAATCCCTACCTATAGCTTTCTTAGCAAAAGTCAATTCTTAACTGTTAGGTCTGCACCGATAGGAGCCAGGCCAGGAGACATTGTGAGAGTTTAAGAAATTTTATTGCATTCTCTCACAGCGGGCTGAGACCTGTGTGTCGGTGTGAGCAAGCAAGAGTAGGGAGGGCGGGATATTTATATGTCTCTTGTGTGGGTCGGATGGAGGTACAGACGGTTGCAGGAAGCTGGGTCTAGAGCTGCTTTTCTCGGACGCTTAGCTGTTTCCTGGGACACCCGAAATGAGAATAACAAAAAAATGGCCGAAAGGGCAAGAGTGCTGAGCGCAGGGCAGAAACTGAATGCAGGGGAAAGGTGCAGAATATGCCTAACAATAACCTTAAATGAGCTTATGCATCTAGGATAATACACCTTTGAAATGTTAGAGTAATTTCTTTCCCAGACCCCTTGAAATCACAACCTCAGGTACCAGAGCACAAGATCATTAGAGCAGTGGTTCTCAACCTTCCTAATGCCGCGACCCTTTAATACAGTTCCCCATGTTGTGGTGACCCCCACCCATAAAATTATTTTCGTTGCTACTTCATAACTGTAATTTTGCTACTGTTATGAATGGTAATGTAAATATCTGATATGCAGGATGTATTTTCATTGTTACAAATTGAACATAATTAAAGCATAGTGATTAATCACAAAACAATATGTAATTATATATGTGTTTTCCGATGGTCTTAGGCGACCCCTGTGAGAGGGTCGCTCGACCCCCAAAGGGGTCGCCAAACACAGGTTGGTGACCCACAGGTTGAGAACCGCTGCATTAGAGCATGAGACCACAGAACCCTCATGGCTATCTTGCTCCCCACATACTATCTCTATGTACTGGAAATGTTAACTGTCCTGTACCCACCAATGTAAAAAAGGATGGGTTTCTTCATTTTGCTTATCTAATCCTAGAGTTGTCCTCACTTTGCCTTCTCCCAACTCCTCAAACAAGCACCAATAGATCCCATGTCCTTTCCTTATACTTTTCCTTTGATTCTAAGTGCATGCATGGAAATGCAAAATTGCCATTCTCGGGAGCATTTTCTCAGTCCACTGAGATTTTCTTCTGGGCATGCCATCAAAATTTTGGCTCAATTAAACATTTATAAAACTTTTCTGAGGGTTGAACATTTATTTTGTCAACAGTACATTGAACTGTAGATCATATTAATTATCAGTAAACAAGGATTTTTTAATAATAGCCCTGTGACTAGCATTGTGGTAGATTCTCTTGGAGGAAAAAATATATATATATACACATGAAGCTTGATTAAATTTAGGATGTCTCACTGGAAATATACTGTGAGAAATATACTGGAAATATACTGAGGTCATATAAGTAGGCATGCCCCCAAACTCTGAAATGGAGGAACTGGATGAAGGAAAAGTTTCAGAAAAAATGCTGGTGTTGAGTTGGACATGAATTCTGAAGCAATTCAGCCCTACAGATACCCCTATGAAAAGCATAGGAATCATTCATTATTCACTCCCTGCCTTTTTTCCCGCCCTGAGGCCTAAAGAAAGACAGCCTTCTCTCCCAACCCTAGGCCCAGAGTCTCCTGCCTGCATACTCATCTTCCTGCCTAATGGGACCTGCTTCTCTCTGAGGCTATTGGCAAGACCTTCGGGAGTTCGATCAAATTCATCTTCTGACTATTGTTCTTGTCTTTAATGAGCCAAAGTGACACTTTACATTGAAAGTTAACAGGGGAACAGATAGAGGAAGTCCATTGGTATACTTTTTATTAGATTTCTGATTGGAAAAAGAGATGAGCTGTGGCCTTACATGTAAAATTGCCCATCTTTCAATTCTGAAGGATTCAGATGTGAACTTGGTGAGTTATTTATTGCAACTCTGTCAGGCTCTGTAATTGGAGAGACAGCTTTCAGAGGGAGATGGGAGGCAATTGCTAAAGGAGGAATTCTGTGTTGATGCAATCAAGGTAGGATCTTACCCAACCTTGTAACTATACCTCAACAGTGAAAATGAGAAAGAAGAAATAAAGAGGAATGAAGGGAGAGAGAGAGAAAGGAAGGAAGGAAGGAGGAGAAAAGAAAAGAGGAACAGTCATCTCTTGAGCGATTAGTATCAGCCAAGCAGGAATTAGAGACTTCATAATACATGACGTTCATGTGTTTATATACTCAGTTGCTTGTCCATGTTGTCCCTGAAAGCTATATATTAATAAATGCATTTTACACATGAGGAGTTTAAATGCATTGCTTAATATCCTAGAGCTAATAAAAGCCTATACTTAAATGTGAATGACATAATTAAATAACACAATGATTTCAAAAGTAATAATCATCTCCTTTAACCTTTATAACAGCTCTCTGAAGATGTTTTATTATTATTCAGATTTAGAGGAAGCAGGCTAAGGAAGGTTTGACAACACGCAAAAAGTCATACAGCTTACAAATGGCAGAGCCAGGCTCACACTGGAGTTGCCTAACTACAAAGCTCCTGCTTTCCTACTCCTAATTAATGACTGTATTTATCTATAATGAGCTTATGAAGACAAAGCTCACTTGTTTTTCAAATATGCTTTGGAAGAGAAGTGCGGCTGATGATTAGGATAGACCTTGAGCAGTGCAGTGTCTGTGCTGTTTCCTGCATCCTGTCTCATTTAAATAATTCCCAAGTCTTCCCCCCCCTCCAGCAGTTGTTATAAAGTAAAATCTCTCTTTCTCACCTCACAACCAGCTACTAATTGCATTTCTCCTGTTTAGCAGATATACGCTCTGTCAACTAAACTGGCTTCCCCTTCTGCTAAAAAAAGCAAGATTTCCCTGGCAATTAGGAATAATTGTTGTGATGTCTCCACCTACCTAACTCTGGTTTCCAACAGAGCAACACATCCCATGAGCCCAAAGACAAGACTGTTGAAAGCAAAATGTATCTTTTGAAAAGCAAACACCACTAATTTCAGGAACCTGTAATCTTTATTAAGTTCTTCTCTGGGCAAAACAAAATAGATGGTATGCAAAAACACAGAAAAAGTAGAATACAATGTTGTTTTCTTCAGACAACATCAATAGAGGAATTAGGTGAGGAGGGCAAGATAGCATCTATATTTATTAGGTGAGAAGTGATCCCAAAGAATTGTTCAAGTTTTACCTTATTTAAAATTTTAAATGTGACTGGCTAGGGTGAGTGTTGACCCAGGAACCAAGAGGGCACGGGCTCAGGTTGTGGGCTCCATCCCCAGTGGGGGCATGCAGGAGGCAGCTGATCCCTGATGTTCCTCCCTCATCGATGTTTCTATCTCTTTATCCCTCTCCCTTCCTCTCTCTCTAAAAATCAATTTTAAAATATTGAAAAAAAATTCAAATTTGATCATTTGAGTTACCAATTCTAAAGAGTCCTTGTTTAAAATGAAAATTCCCTTTGAAGTGATTGAGAGGGACAGACCAAAGTTTCGCCGCCCCAAAATATGCTTTTGGGGTTTTGATTTTAAGCTAGTTACTAAGAAACAAAAAGACTCAGAAGGAACCTTTGCCTCTCCCCCTGCCTGCCTAGAGGAATTTAGGTTAAAAAATATGCTTAAAGGAAGGGAGCATCACCTGAGCTCATCATATAAACTAAATGTGGCAGATAAAGGGAAATGAAGCAAAACTTGTTTGTTAGATTCCGCTGTGTCCCATTGCTTCTGCGTGATACAGAAAGAATTTGTTAACCACATGTCTGCCCTATAAATTACTTGTTTCCCCTTTAAAATCCCTGACCTCTGCCTCCTTCTTTATTGTCCAAAATGACATGTAAACCTTAACTGTCCAATGAGGCTCCTGGTCTCATATTTTTATGGCACCCCATGCACATATGTAATGAATATTGGCCATTTTCTCCTGTTAATCTGTCTTATGTTGATTTGATTATTAGCCCAGCGCAAAGACCTCAGAAGGTGAGAGGAAAGTTATATTTTCACCCCCACGTGATGAAGTGTGGAACTGTGTGTGTGTGTGTGTGTGTGTGTGTGTGTAGCGGGTAGTGAATCTATATGTATTTGTGCCAAAGAGATGGTGGGAATCTTATTAAGATATTTAGGCCCTATCTGGTTTGGCTCAGTGGATAGAGCATTTGGCCAGTGGACCAAAGGGTACCGGGTTCCATTATGGTCAAGGGCACATACCCAGGGTTGTGGGCTTGATCCCCAGTAGGGGCATGCAGGAGGCAGCCAATCAAGGATTCTGTCTCATCATTGATGTTTCTGTCTCTCTCTTCCTCTCCCTTCCACTCTGAAATCAATAAAAATATATTAAAAAATAAATAAAATGCCATTAAAAAAAGACATTTAGTGTGTTTGCACCCTTAGTACTTATCTATCTGGAAGACACAGAGCAAGGTTTTCAGAAGATGATGCAAAGTACCGAGATGTTTTTATTAATTATGTTCTAGGCACCCTGCCCCCCTGAATGACTTTCTCTTCAGTGCTTACCTAGTTGTAGAGATCTTCACTAGTTGGCTTTGGATTTATCTAAATTTGTTTACATCTAAATTTCAATGGACTTATAATGTAGTAGCTCAATGGATAGAGCATTTTTTTTTTTTTTACCTAAAACTCAGGTTTATAAGAACTGGTCCAGAACATAGGAAAAAAATACTTCAGTTATTCCATCAAAATAATATACTGATACTGTTTCAATAGTCATCCATAAATGTAGATTACTACATGTTTTGCTCCTCTTTACAATCCTCACTTGAAGATATGTTTTTATTTATTTGTTTTTTTTGTTTGTTTTAGAGAGAAAAGGAGAGAGAAACATCGATTGGTTGCCTCCCACACGTGCCACAACTGAGGATCAAACCCTAAATCTAGGAATGTGTCCTGACTGGGAATCGAACCCACAACCTTTTGGTGTACAGGACGACGCTCTAACCATGAGGACAGTTGATGCTGAGAGCAGCTTCCTGCAGCCGGAGGGGAAAACTGCTCATCTGAGGTCAGGAAGGCCGCACTGTTTTCACTCCGCCTGGGGCTGTTCTCTTGGATTACTCTCCAGCAGTGAAATTTATTGAATAATATTGTTTACAACCTGAGATCTGGAGCGGTTGGACTTTAACATAAGAGAGAGTAGGGAATAGAATCAAAATGAGTTTTCATTCAGGTGAATGCTTCATTTTTTCCCCTCGCAATTACCTCAAAAACAAGATTTTACCAATGGGTCCCCAAGTGCCTCCTCAGAGAACATAGCGGCACGGAAAGCAAGCACAGATATTATGTGCTCAGGTGAAGAATCAACTTCCCAAGGCCGTCCCTCTTGCTCTAATTAAGAGAAAATGTTAGAACAGAGCAGGAAGCGCACAATTTCACAGCTGGATCTGGCTCCAGTGATCAAAGGCTTCCTCTTGGGAGAAGCCCTCATCATTTTTCAACCAATGGGTGTTGGCTGAGATAACTAAAGTACGATTTTGCTGCCGGAGGAGTTTGAATGGGGTAAACAGAAGCTGATGCCAGGATAAAAGGGAAACAGGTTGCTTTGTCAAGGAGTGTGCTGGGATAGAGAACTGGAGGATGACTTCCGAGCGCAAGGGCCAGCCCGGATTCCTTTCTGTACTATTCGAGAGACTAGTGCAGGGGTGGGCAAACTTTTTGACTCGAGGGCCACAATGGGTTCTTAAACTGGACCGGAGGGCCGGAACAAAAGCATGGATGGAGTGTTTGTGTGAACTAATATAAATTCAAAGTAAACATCATTACATAAAAGGGTACGGTCTTTTTTTTTTTTTAGTTTTATTCATTTCAAATGGGCCGGATCCGGCCCGCGGGCCGTAGTTTGCCCACGGCTGGACTAGTGTCTACCTACCATATCTGATAAATATCTCGCGTATTTGATAGCTAAGGTATTACACTTTTGTCAATCCCTCCTCATGGGGTGGTGCTTTGTGTCTAAAATTCCTTTTCAAAAGCTGCAGATTTGTATTAAGGTCTTGGTTACCAATATTCTTTTTTTAAAATCTTTATTGTTGAAAGTATTATATATGTCCCCCCCCCCCACATTGACCCCTTCTAGTCCGCCCTACTGCCCGCCTCAGGCCTTCACCACCCTATTTTCTGTGTTCATGGGTGATGCATATGAGTTCTTTGGTTGAACACTTCCCACCCACCCATCCTCCCTGCTTCCCTCTGAGATGTTCTTATTAGATTGGGTTGGAGTAAAGTTTCACACTTCCCTTGGAAAAGATTTTAGACATGCCATGCTGGCTATTCTCATGTCTCACTGCTTCTAGCAAGTTCCGCCTGCTATATTCCCTAGGAGGCTTGGATTGCATCACCCGTGTCCTCTGGTTCGAATTAGGCTACCCCACTGGGAAGCAATGGCAGCAGACTTTAAGCCAGGATGAAAGAGTTTGGAGTACTTATTTCCTCACTTGTTTCCTGCCTCAGCACTATGGTTCTGCCAGTAGCCTGCTTTGACTCCTGTCAGGTGTCCCTTCTTCTCTGGCTCCAAACTCTCTCGAGGCAGCAGGCCTGTAGGTGGTAAGCTTTCCCACTCCTCTGTCAACCTGAAGCCCTCCTTGCTTCAGCCCTTCTGAGTGTGAATTTCTTTTCAGCTGGAACCTTTGCTGTTGTTCCCTTTGGGATTGTGAGACCTGATGGTTACGTGGGTTTCCCAGGGGACAAGGCAGAGGGGCCTGTTAGCCTCCACGTAGGCTGTGCACACATCAATCCTCATAGTGTGCAACCCCCCACTCCGCCAGCCCTACATGATGCCTTCACCATTGATATGCTGTCTTTGGGGTTAATCTAAAGGCCTCTGCTACACTACAACTCAGAAAAATGAAACAAATTAAGGACTTTGGCTTGGCTGAATTTGTCAATGTGGTTTCTGTAAATTATGAGGGATCAGGGATTGTTCATTGATTCATTCATTCATCCATGTTTTTCCTTATAAATTCTTTCCCTGAGCTCTCAGTATAGGCCCTTGTGCCAATCTCCTGATGGGTGGGAAACAAAAGGCACACTCCACTGGCTCAGTGAAGAGAGTTTGATGGAAGATGTTATCACCACGAGGCCTGACATACAAGAAGAAGAAACATTATAACCAGAGCTCAGGGAGTGCTGGCGCTATGGATTATTCTATCAAGGAGGAGCTGAAGTTGTAGAAGAATGTAGTCATTGCCAGAAGAATGGTACCCATGTACAGAGAGAGTGGGAGGAACTCCTTCTGCTTTTCTCTATTTCCTCACTCAAATATCTAGAGAGTGTCTCCCTCCTTTGATTAAATCCAGTATTAAGCCATAAGGCAAGATAGTCTGAGTGACTCAGTTAATAGGGGTCAGCCCACTGAAAGAAAAAATTGAGAAAGACTAGTAGCTCTGGGTGTGTGACAAATGAAAAAGAACTTACATAGCCTTCAAATGATGTAGAAGGTGACTATATAAATCCTGATGAAGAAGTAATGGTTCTTGCTCACAAGGAGCTCAAAATATACGGGTATAGATTCCAGGGGCAAGACTAGTAGTGACATGTAGTGATATTGACCCCACTAGGCAGAATTATGTCTTTGGGAAAGTGTGATTCTTCAAAGTAGCAATTAATTCTTGTTTAGACTCAATCAAAAGAGACATTGATAGCAAAACCTTTTCTTCCATGCTTAGTTTGCATAGGTAAGAAGTTAAGTGTGGCCCAGCCAGTGTTTTTCAGTGGTTGAGTGTCAACCTGTGCACCAGGAGGTCACTGGTTCAATTCCTGGTGAGGGCACAGGCCCGAATTGTGGGCTCGAACCCCAGTAGGGGGCCTGCAGAAAGCAGCTGATCAATGTTTCTCTCTCATCAATGTTTCTATCTCTCTCCCTCTCCCTTCCTCTCTCTGAAATCAATAAAAACAAATTGCGTGGATATTCAATAGGCCACTTCAGTTTTATCAGCACAGTGCATGTATATTCCTTGTCATCTGTTAGAGAGAGGCTTCTTGTCACTTCCTGGAAACTGTATTACATGAGGAATACAGAGTGGACATTCCATGATTGGTTAGAATGACCAATAGTTGGATTTCTAGTGGGCTTTTGCATTGGAGGTCTCCAAGACCACCCTCAGGCTCCATGATTCACTGGAAGGACTCGCAGAAGTCAGCTTGATATGCTCATCATAATGGCTTATTATAGCAAAGGATACTGAGTAAGTTCAATAAATGGAAAAGACACAGTGGGTAAAGCCTAGAAGAAAACATTAGCAAGCTTCCTTCCAGTCAGGTCACACAGAATGTACTTTATTCCCCCTAATAATGGCGTGTGGCAGGTGGAAAGGGTCACCTATCATGGACGCTTTTCTGAGCCTGGTTGTCCAGGGTGTCTATTGGACATTAGTCACATAAGCATATAGCGCCTATGTGACTGACCTCAGTCTCAAGCTCTGAGCCCCTAGAGGGGAAGCAGGTGTTCAGCAGAGACCCATGGTCAGCATAAACTACCTGGACAACTGATACACTGTGGTTCAAGGCCTCGGCTTGCAAAAGTACTCTTATCAGACAGAACATTCCAAGAGCCAGTCATGAAAACAGCCTTTGTTGGGACTGTGCAGGGTTTGAGCAGTCCAGGCGTGCTGAGCCAACCTTTCCTCACATGCATGTAAAAGTGCTGGATTTGGTTTTCTGATTCCTCTCTCAATGCGAGCAACATGTCTAGAAAAATAGCATGAGTAGCCCATGTCTGTACCTTCTCTAATTTGAGGCCAGCCGTCAGAAACATTGTGAGACTAAAGATGTTGACTCTTATGTCCCCAGCTTCTCCTTTATATCTTTTCTCCACCTTCATGGCTCATTCAGTCTCTTATTACAAGTTCTCACCATCGGCAAGTTCTCTCCTCTTCCCTTATCAAACCCCATTTTCAGAAAGGCTTGTAGATTGCCACTTACTGCTAATAGTGAGGCTAAGTCTCTACTTAGGGAGTTTACACCTCAAAGTCTTCCTCTTTCTGGAAAAGGACAGAATTGGGCCCCTGATAAATGAAGAAGGAAACCCCTTGGAAATTATCACATTGGGCTGTCACTAATCAAAGCCCTTTGTCTTAGCTGTCAGAGATTTCACCTTTGGTACCTTATTTTACACTGTCAAGACATTTGTAATTTTGATTCCAAAAGACTTTGACCTGCCCTGGCTGGTTTGGCTCAGTGGATAGAGCATCAGCCTATGGACTGAAGGGTCCCGGGTTCAGTTCTGGTCAAGGGCACATGCCTGGGTTGCGAGCTCGATCCCCAGTTGGGGGCATGCAGGAGGCAGCCAATCAATGATTCTCTGTCACCATTGATGTTTTTATCTCTCTCTCCCTCTCCTTCCCTCTCTGAAATCAATACAAATATATATTTTTTAAAAAGAAACTTTGACCAGTAGTTATCAGCTCACTACTATTCACATGATAAACGAAGCAAGAACAGTTCACAATGACATCCCTGATCTATTTTTGGGGTGCAGCATAGCCCTCCCTTTCACCATTAGAAAATATAACTTCTCAAATAATAACTGGAACAAAGTGTGGTGAGGCTTTATATGTTTCCATAAATAGCACAGGGCATTTTCTCATGTTGTGAATCCGTGTTTCTCAGATATTCACCTTTAACTGGCAAATTGTTTTTTTGAAATAAAGGCATCACCAAGGGAATAGATTTCATATGTTTCACGTTTTGCTCTTTCCTTAGCCTTGGCTAAATTTCAAGGAAAAAACCAAGTTGCTGAGACCGCAGAGTGACATGATTGGAAGCAGGATGGAAAACTCCCCGTGACATTTCCAGAGTGGGCTTCGTATTATGTCTTTGCTTTCTCCCTACAAAATCTCTGCGAAAAACACAAAACCATTTGTTATTTCGAGATAAGCAGCTGTGTTTGGGACAATGTAATCATAAATAGCACTTTATACTCTGGGCAAAGAAATGTGCCTGCGAATATTTGTATCACTGCATGTGTTTGTTGGAATAGCTGCTTGCTGCAGTGCGTGCGTGTTTGCTTATGGGTGTAAGGCCATTCAGCACACAGTGTGTCAAGATCAGCGGTCTCCTGTTTCCCAAAGTGATTTATAGAAAACCTACACGGATAAGGGATATAAATCTAGTATCCAAAAGCCCAGAAGGCTGTGAGAGTACAGCCCTCGTGGGAGCATATGTTTTTTTCTGTGATGACATAAGAAAGGCAAGCAGGGCCCCTTAAGACATTCCCAGCCCTGGATACTTCATGGACAGAGAAAGAGACACAGCAGAAGGTGTTTGCTTTGCTGAAACCAGAGCCCTTCCTAAGAGCCCTCATTTATATTTCAAATTAGCACCGGGATTGCTTTCCTGAAATTTATTATAATTTTTAATTGCACACAAATATGCATATAGTATACAGGGGTGAGCAAAAGTAGGTTTACAGTTGTGAGTATGCCAAAGTTTATTCTTTAATTTTTTTAAATTTATTGATTTATAGATAGAAAGGAAGAGAGAGAGAGAGCGAAACATCAATTTGTTGTTCCACTTTTTATGCCTTCTTTGATTCCTATATGTGCCCTGACTGAGACTGAACTAGAAACCTTGGAGAATCAGGATGACACTCTAACCAATATTTTTGTGTTATTAATCAATGTTTTATTTCTTTGTATAATTTGTTTCCTTATTATTATTGTTATTATTTCCTATCCTTACTTACGATTTATCATTTAGGTAATGATGGCTGGTAATTTAACCTACCTTTGCCCACCCCTGTATATACCTGGTGCTCACTGACATCCCTGCTCTGTCCCCTTCTATTGCATATTTTGTCAGAAGCCCACTGGTTCATTCACCGACTGATTTAATCCCATGTTACAGTCACTGTCCTTGTCCTGGGCAAAGTAATGAGAAGCAACATTTTGTCTTCCAGTAGCAACTGAGTTGCAGTTTTCTGGGTTTAGAAAATGAATTAATATACTCACACTCCTCACTGAATTGAATATGCATTAAACACTGTCCTTGGGACACATTTTGAAGCAAAACAGACTCATTCTTGCTTTTGCGGAGGGCTTATTCCCAAAGAAGAAAAACAGACAATCACTTAAATTACAAAGCAGTTTCCATTTTGATAAGTGCTTCAAAAAGTTCAGGATCCTAGGGTTGCATATAAACTCACCCCCATGAAATAGCTACAGGAGAGGGAGAAAGAGTTCTGGAATGGATCGCAAGAAATCTCTGAAACAGGGAGATACAGTGTGTATTTAGGGTTTAATGAAGAGGGTAGTGGGGCTAAAGCGTAAAGAGCAAGGGGAAGAATTGTACAAAATAAGCTACAAATAAATCAAGGAGTAGACACTGCAATCCTGAGGAGGCTACACACAAAGAATTGGGGTGCCCAAGAAGAATAAGAGTAGGTCATAAAAGGGAGTGACTGGGGGGGTTTATTTTTGTATTAGAGTTGATCAAGTGAGGATAAAAACATCTCAGTATTTCTCACCTTGTTCAGTGCTTGACACATGACAGGCACACAAAGTGTATTTGTTAATAACTGACTAAACAATGCAAGGAGAAAACATGTTTGCCGTTAAGACTGTAAGATTCTTGCCTGGTCAGCTTGGTTCAGAGGTTGAGTGTTGACCTATGAACTAGGAGGTCACGGGTTTGATTCCCAATCAGGGCACATGCCTGGGTTGCCGGCTAGATCCCCAGTATGGGGTGTGCAGGAGACAGCCGAGCAATGAATCTCTCTCATCATTGATGTTTCTCTCTTTCTCCATCTTCCTTTCTCTTTGAAATCAATAGAAAGTTATATTTTTAAAAAAGGCTGCAATATTCTTGAGGACAGAACATGTGTTTTTGGTATATTTAACTTTCAACAAGCTATATGAGACATAGGAGGTGTTTACTGTTTATTGCTAGATTGTTTTGACCTTTACTCTCTTTCCATCTCCCTGTTGTGCCAATAGCTCTCCGAACCATTAGGACACAAAAGTGGCTCCCACTCTATGTGTTGCCTCCTATTCTTGCTGCTCCTGGAATTTGAATAGTACCTTCTAAAAGATGTCAAAAACTTAAAAAAACCCTTCACCTCCCATAGCCACACAAATGCCCGGGCACACACTCTCAGGTCTTTAGGTTCCTGCACAAAGCAGAAAAGGGAAGAGCGAGAGTGTTTTAGCAAATCTGTCCCATGCCTCTTGCTTGGTGTTGATGATCCCTGTCTTCATTGGCTGTAATCACTGGAATTGCACATTTGCTGAAGTGTGTGTGCTATGGCATATGACGAGTGAATGAAAATTGGCAGTCTGGTCATTTCCACTCCAATCGACATTTCCTTCCACTCAATTAGCATGTGTTCTATGGCTTTAAGGCTTACTTATTGGTTCTGCCATTTTGCTCTAAAATTTAAGTATTGCACTCTCAAGCTGCAGCATAATTGCGTTATTAGTGGTTGAAATAATTTGTAAAATGTTGAGGGAACTCTTGCCAAAAGCCTTGGCGTGAGACTGATGTAATGAAACCTTCTAACCATCTAAAAGACCATGAAGCCTTTTGTTTCACGTGGTAAAATCTTCTTTAACCAGAAACAATGAACTGAATGCCTTGAAAAGTAAAAAAAAAAAAATTGGTCTCCTATATTCAGTTGTGCTCCTTATGTTACTGTGAATGTCATTTGGTTATTTTTTTCCTCCCTGTCCTCTTTTCCCAGTTCTTTTTTTTTTTCATTTTATAAATAAAACTACATCTCAGGATGTGTACTTTTTTTATTAAAGAAAGCACAACCTACTATTTCCAAAGTGCTTCAACTAACTGGCTTTGTGGTGATGGTGTCATCCTAGTGTCTAGGGGAGAAAAAAGAAATTATTTTGAGCTTTGAAGTCCTACCAGAAAAACTCAGCTGTAAATCTTTACTTACTGAGATTTCCTTGGGTTGGCACAAAATCTTCCTCTTAATCTCCTGATGTTAATCTCCACTCAGAGGTCAGATGGTTTAGCTGTGTGACCCACATCTTGGATCTGGATGGGTTTTCCTGTCAACTCGGGTTTTGAATTAGTCACCATCCTTCTGCCTTGAGAACCTGGTCATTCTTGTTGCCACCAATGCTGATCTGGAGAGAGGTTCCTGCCTTAATCGTGTTGCAAACTCTTAAGGAAAGATGGCCTATTTCATGATTTTCCTTACAGTCTTCTTTTTTTAAGGAAATCGGTGCCATCTCTGCCCTAGATTAGGACAAAACAAATGATACCACATATTTATACACCCAAACCTTTTTTTTTTTGGTCTACCAAGAATCTATTTGTTTGCAAGATAGAAGGTGAATAAATTTCCCACACCTACTTGAAGCATTCTGTGCTATTCTCGTGGCATTCACTTGGTACTTTTACAGGCCCCGTTGGAGTTCTTCTACTACTATTTCTGCAAGAGGACCTGCTGCTCATCTTGAAAACAAAACCTCCAGAGACCTTTCCTGTTGTGCCAGAGGTAAATAGACCACATATAGAAAAGAGCTTAGACTCCTAGCCTGTGTGGCTCAGTGGTTGAGCATCGACCTATGAGCCAGGAGGTCATGGTTTGATTCCTGGTCAGGGCACATGCCCGGGTCACAAGCTCAATCCCCAGTAGGAGGTGTGCAGGGGGCAGCCATCAATGATCCTCTCTCATCATTGATGTTTCTGCCTCCCTCTCCTTCTCCCTTCCTCTCTGAAATCAATAAAAATATATTTTTTAAAAAGGAAGAAAATAGCTGATCTAAAAAAATATGTAAGTTTAACTGATTAAATCTTTAATTCCAAAACAAAAGTCACATGAATTATTATTTTTTTAGTTATATTTATTTTGTTTGATGTTAAATAAGGTTTGCATCATTGGACCAGACAACCTTAAGAAAATACCATAGATTACCCCATAGATTATCCTCTGGTAGTCCAAGTGCTTGGTGAAAAGCAATCATACAAAAAGCTAAATCAGAAAAGAAGAGCTGTATCCATAACTAAAATAAAATTGTACATTTTTTTCTAAACAGAATGCCTTTACTAGTTTTTTAGAACATTGTGTTCTTTGTTTTAAAAGGACATAATGAGACCAAAGCACAGGCAATTATGTCTGTATATTTGTGTTTGATTTTTGTCCACATATCCATTTTCATTCAGCTTTTAATCTGCTAGCCTCACAGTCATACCTTTTAATTTTAGATAGCATGGCCAAACAGAAGGGAGGCCCCAAGGACCACTTTGGAAAACTTGCTGATTAGAGATATTAAAATAAGACAATATAAGCAAGTAGAAGTATTTACAGTAAAATAGCTTTGTTCAAATTTATGGACTCCTTTACATCTACTCTGTCTCTTTTTACAAAGTAATAACACAGGACATAAACTAGAGGAAGAAGGAAAAAGCAAACAAAATATGGGGAATATATCTTGGTTTCATTTGTGTCAAAACAGCAATAAACTGGAGAAATATATTCAGCTAAGGTGCTACTTGGATTTTATTTATAAAGACTACCATCTCTGGCCTAATGCTCATTAGCTTCGTCCTTGTTGCTTAGTTACAGATTTATAAATTTTGTCTCTCTTGTTATTGATGACTCTAATGGAGAGAGCAGCAACTGAGGGCCTGATGAAAACACTTTAAATCTCTGTTCAGAGATGTTGTTAACATTTTTTTTAATGTGCCTGGTGCTGTTGATTATAATAATCGGGGGAAGGAATAGTCTTTAAAAAATCAGTGAGAAGTAGCTCAGAGGTGGTCTGAGATAACCTCTGTTTGTTCTATTAGTTAAGTGCATTGTTAAGCAGTATTTACTTTATAAACAGGATTTGCTTGTAAAAATGGTATTGAACTAGGTTAGTAATTCAACCCTGAATGTGCCACAGATATTTGAGGTGTGATGGTTATATTATTAAAGAGTTCCTTACCCACAGACATACCAAGAATCACCTGCAGACCAAATCAATGTTATACTTGGGTGAGTGAAGTATTTAAAATAAAAAAAAATATAGCCCTACAGTTTTATACTGATACTTTCCATAAAGATGGATAGATACTCAGATCCTGAAATGCCGAATTTTTGAGTTTTAGAGGTGCACTGGTCTTGGGTGTTTGCAAGTTCTCAGGAGTATTCCATGCTATATTAAAATTTCCATCTCGTGATGATCCTTATTTCTAGTAAAGTAGAAACAGAGCCATTAGATGAAAAATGAGAGACAACCTCTAGATCAACGGTTCTCAAAATATAGCCCCTAGACCAGCAGTATCAACCTCACCAAAATTTGTTAGAAATGCAGATTTGCTCCCATTCTGGACTTCCTAAATCAACAATCTCTGGTGGGAGTGTGGGGCCAATAATCTGTGTTTTCATAAACAATCCAGGGATATTTTCACTCTTTAAGCTTTCAGAACCACTGCTCTAAAACAAGGTTTCCTGACCTCACAGTATGGACATGTTGGACTGAATAATTATTATAAGGGGCTTTCTCCACACTGGCATGCTAGGAGGTTTAGAGATATCCTGAACTCTACGCACTAGATACCAGTAACACCTGTCCCAGATGTGACAGCTCAAAATGGTTCCAGACATTGATAAGGACTCTTTAGGGCAGCAATTTTAAAGCCTTTGCATCTCATGGAACACATAAATTAATTACTAAAATTCTGTGGCACACCCAAAAATATGTTTTGCTGATCGAACAAAAGAAAACTAGTATAATTTTGATTCATTCAGTCAGAATGGCTATAGTTGTGTTGGCTGTTGTAATTTCTTTTATTTGACAATCTGAGGGAAAGGAGGTCAGTGCCCCTGACTGAATAGTCAGGTATTGTGATTTTTAAAAATTCTTGGGGCACACCTTAGAGGCGGGAAACCATCCCTGGGTCCAGAACCACTGCTCCAAACTTTATTAGGAACTTGTGAAAATGAAGATTTCTGTGCCCAGACTCTGAAATCTGATTTCGTAAGTATAAAAAAGGACTCTACAATCTGAATCTCCAATAGGGATAACCAGGTTAGTGGCCCATGAGCTGTCCTTTGAGAAACGGAACCTCTGTATCAATAGTTCTCAAACTTGGCCGTATTTCTTTTTAAGTCTCTATGTGTGGGTGATTCCCAAAGCACCCATTTTTGAGCAACTGCTCTCACGCAGTTGTTTCTGTCTTGGATATCCATTAGAATTGCACGGGAAACTTGGAAAACTCATCAACACCCATGTTCATCTTTAGAACAGTGACATCAGAACCTCTGAGCATGAGGCTCTGGCCTTCGAAAAGTGATTCTCAGATTTTACTGAACATTGGGATTTTCTGGGGATTTATAGAAAGTACTGAGAGCCATCTCCCATCCCCATCATGACATAGGCAGCATGGAGTGTGAACTTCGGGTTTCAGGAGATGTTACTGTTCAACAATGTTTGCCGAACCAGCAGTGTTTAAGATGCAAGGCATACAGTTACATACAACTAGGGATAATTACTGGGCATCAGTATTTTCTAAAGGTTCCCGAGAGGTTCCAGTGAGCAGCAAAGTTTGGGAAACTACCAACTGTTTACCATTAGTCAACAATTTCCTATAGATCACAAGTTCTTGGAGAGCAAAAACCAGACCTGTGACTTCTTTACAATTTTCAAAAAGAGCATCTTATGCCTTTTCACAGACACATTCTAAGGGGTTAATTAACTCAATTAGGCAGTAGAGAATTAATACTTCACAATTATATCATTCATTTGTACATAATTCTGGATGTTTATAAAGAATTGTGACTGATACATTCCTTCAGAAGCAAGAAATCAAGAAGTAGATTTATTTATCTACTCAGCGTTTTACACTTTAATACACATCATGTGTGTTTATATTATCTGTGTATATATATGTATATATACATTCATATATGCACACATATATAAGCATGAAATAGACTGAGATTTATATTATGAAAGTTATAAGAAGGGAACAATAGAACTCTCTGATCTAAACAAGCTTAAAATTGAAAAGGAAAGATGGAAAGCATTGTTTTTTAAAAATGAGTTCTTCCTATAACAGCATATGTTATAAATTAATAAATTAATACAAAGTATCAAATTAATAAATTAATACAAAGTATCAAAGATTCTTCTAAAGTTTGAGGGGGAAAAAGATATTTGCTAGAGCAATTACACATTTGAGATCTTCTCTTTCCTCTTGGCCATTAATCACATGAAGACTGAAAGGTTATCTTTGCATTATGTGAAAATCAAATTATGTGCTGCAAGAACTTGCAGCAAAGTAACTGTTGAAATGGAGTGCACTCTTTCTTCACTTTGGGCAAGTTTTCCAACAGAAATCCCCTATTTGGTGGCCAGCATGGGGTCCGTGGGTTTGTTGATTTTCCCCCGTGCTGTTTCTCTGAGTTTGGATCAACACTAGTAGCTCAGAGGCTCTATTGCGCCATCCTAAGTCTCTGCCTGCTCTTTCATATAAAGTGCCCCACTTGTGAGATAAATGGTTTGAACTAAGCAGTGTTTTTTTGTTGTTGTTGTTTGTTTTAAATAAATGCAAATGCAGTCTTATTTTTAACAAAATTTCACTACTAGTAGAAGTTTCCATGTCTAAAACACTTCAAAGCAGAACTGCTCTACCTGTGCAAAGTGAGCAGCCCACAGCCTTCCTTACTCAGCTCCCTGTGCCCCAGAGGTGCCTTCCAGAATTCAGGGTCTCAGGAGAGCACAGTCTGAAAAGCATCCAACTAAATTTTTCTCTAGCAACTTTCAGCTCTAACATTCTTGGTTTGGGTTATCTTTTCTTATTAATATGAGTGATTGTGGACCAAGAAAGGAGTACCAAATAGAGGATTTTTGCAGATCCAGTTAGATAGAATGCAGAGGGTGTAAATGCTGAGAAACATCCGTCTCACATAGAGCTTTCAGGGCAGATCTCATGCCGAGATAGGAATTTTTCTGTAGCTGCCAGAAACATAACAGAAACTCCTCTGTGCACTGAAAGAAATTATGCCCTTTCAAATATTAAATGTCATCCTCAGAAATGCCAGGCCCCATTAACGATGGAGAGAGAAAATTGAACAAGATTGCAGAGTTTTATTCCCCTCTTTTTTGCAAGTCACTTGTACACACGTCTTATTTAAAAGTGAACCCTAGACCTCTATGCAAGTGTTATTCCCTCTATAGGGATATGACAGGCCAGAACACAGTGTTGACTGAAGAGTGGGATTGTAGCGCAGTGAGATTTGTTTGTGCTTTGATCTGCAAGCTTTGTGACTTTACGGAAGGATGTGCTATTTCTCTGAGCATTGTCCAGCAAGCTGTAGCACAATGGATCTTTACGAGCTGTGTTTGGTGGAGGAATGAATAGCACACTGGACTTTCATTAGGGCCCGATGCAAAAACATTTTGTGATGAGATGCCCCATCACAGCCTCTCAGAACATGCCTATAAACAAGCAGATGACGTTCTAAAAGTACCCTGTGGAATGTGTTCTCCGCCTCCAGTGGGATAGGCAGGAGAACTGTGGCCAGGCTCTTATTGTTTACTGCTGATAGTAAGAATTAATAATAGATACTCTGAGCATATATTATTCATCAGACCTGATCCTGGACCACACAAGCCTACCGAGGTCACCAGAGCTATCTTTTATTAAAACCCAGAGCCCAGCAACCAGAAAACCAAGAGGAACACATTAAGCTAACTGACTACTCGATAGAAAAGATAACTATAAAACCCTCTTTACTGGGCTAGAGATCTTCCCAGCCAGAAGTATTAGAGTTTTCTTCCAGGGGGGCAGCAGAAGAAGATAAAAACTTGGCCTCTGGTTTAGGAAGATGGCCATTTTAGATCAATACGTGACTAAATGCTCAATATGTAGTGTCATCAGAAGATGATATAACTTTCTAAGTGGATTATTTCCTACCTTTTAGGACTTCTTTTCATAAAATATAAATAAGTGATTTTATTTCAAAGAGAAAAAAGGCTCCCTTGTTACTCAAAACGCCTAGTTCATGTGGGAGATTTATTAGCATGAGAGCAGGGTTCTCATTAATTCCTTTCCTACCTCCTTTCCCTTTTTTTTTCCTCAGTTTTCTTTTGCATTTCATTTATGTCCCTTTTACCATATCACTAGATTGATGCCAATGGGAAGGCAGATTCATATCTTTTATTTCTCTGTGTATCCAACAAATCCTCAATCATACAGTCTTTTATATAATAAATTCATGTTGGATACATTAAAAATAATAAATAAATAAAGGTATGAACAAAAGTGTTTGTCAAGTTTGAGTAGATATAGAACATTCTTGTAAAAACAAATGTGAATCTCTAACGAAATCTATTTTGAAGTAGAGTCCTCATTTTCATATATCATAAATATCTCAGAATTTGAACAACATCTGGGAGAAACAACTCATTATGTATACACAGATTTTTTTAGGGCACTGGGTGTGATTTGGGTAATGCATATTTTAGGCTTTTGCATTTGTGTGCATTGCTTATATAGATCAAGAAAATAACTTTGTGAATGTTGTAAACCTGTGAACATTTGTAGAGGGACTATCATTTTGATTGTCAAGGAAGATATTGGGGCTTACAGATTTTGTCTTCTAGATAGTAGATGTTATAGCCAGAATCAGAACTCGAGTCTCCTAATCTCTAAAGATCTTTTTATCATAAAAATAAGCCCTCCCATCTGCCTACCATGGTTGTAAGTTGGTGGTTAGTACACCTATGTCATGAGAAGAGGCAATTGATAGAGAAAAAGACCAAGGAGTTGAATAATTACACAAAATAATAAAGTCTAAAAATATATTAGCTTATGTGTGTGTGTTTTTTTTTAATTTGTTACAGCTTGTCTTATACTTTCTTGGCATCATTTAATAATTACCCAAAGGTAAGAATCAATAACAAAACAAAATATCAATAAATATAACTCCTCTTTCCACCTCACATACCTGTCAATAGCTAATTAATGTTAGACATTAGTTTGCAAGTACAATATTCAATATGCTTAGATTACAGTTTCTTAAAAGTTATGTATTTCCCTCTCTTAGATGCTCCAGTAGATAAATGACATACATTTTGGAAGTTCTCTCTCCTATCACCTTCATTGTACGTTAGACTATAATTACTGTTCTAATTGTCTGTTGTTCACCTCTTAGGTGAAGCTTTGCCTGGGTAGTGGTGATACCTATTTTAAACTACGATGGAATATTTAACACACTTCAACACAAACATATTTATTTAGCTCTGAGTCTGTTTATTTATGAAAATCAAACAGTATTCTAATGATGGTTTTCTTACCCACTGTTCCCAAGGGGATGCTTGAAATAAGTGATTTTTTTTCTTAGTTGCAACTAGCAAAACACTTACATTTTGGAAAGAATTGGGCCAAATAAATTGTACCTGTCATTTATATCATTTGATATATAGCCACACTTGTAATGGTATATACATTACCCACAGAGCTCTGAGAATAAAAGCAGAGAAAGAGCCAGGAGAGAAATACTGGGCAACTATAACATAGTCTTCCCTCTAAACTAAAGCAAATATGTTATTTATTTGGCTTTAGTTAAGGGAGAGTTAGCTGACTCTACTTATCCACAGACACTTTCTAGTTGATCCAGTTTCTTAGTTTATTCAGGCCCAACTCTGAATAGAGACTTATGGGTTGTGTTGTTGTTATTTTTTGATTGCTTATTTGTTTTGTTTGAGGCCCTTTTCCAAATCAAATTCTCCAGATAGGTTTTTTTAAAAAATATATATTTTATTGATTTTTTACAGAGAGGAAGGGAGAGGGATAGAGAGTTAGAAACATTGATGAAAGGGAAACATCGATTAGCTGCCTCCTGCACACCCCCTACTGGGGATGTGCCCACAATCAAGGTACATCCCCTTGACTGGGATTGAACCTGGGACCCTTCAGTCCGCAGGCTGATGCTCTATCCACTGAGCCAAACCGGTCAGGGCTCCAGATAGGTATTTTAAGACCTTATTACTTACATATCCTATATAATAAAGAGCTAATATGCTAATTAGACCGGATGATGGAATGACCTTCTGGAACAACCATTGGGTGTGGCCAAGGGGCCACGAGACCTCGGGGCCACGAAGCCGCAAGGCAGCCGGGGCCGAGCCCCTTGCTCTAATTTTGTGCATCAGGCCTCTAGTATTGGTAATAAGAGAATTAGACCGGATGGTGGAACAACCTTCTGGAATGACCATTGGGCGTGGCCAAGGGACCACGAGGCCTCGGGGCAATGAGGCCGCAAGGCAGCCGGGCCGAGCCCCTTGCTCTAATTTTGTGCACCGGGCCTCTAGTATTGGTAATAAGAAAGACAGATGTCATAGTATGTATGAGTGTTTGAGTGCAAGAGACCACAGGAAAGAGGAAAAAGAGATAAAAAATGAAACTGAGGACATCGAGGACATCATGTGTCACCTTTCCAAGTTGTTATGTGTGGGGATTTGGCCTATGAGTGTTGGGCAGGGAGCAGCCTAGCAAGGTGTACACTGTATTCAGCAACATGGGCAGACAGGGATATAATTATAGGAGAACAAAGCCATGTTTTATTTTTCACAGTGATTTTGTTTCATTTGTATGTACACCCAGAGTAAAATTGCTGGATCATATGATAGTTCAATTTTTAATTGTTGAGGAACCTCCATATTGTTTTCCATGGTGGCTTTACCAATTAACATTCCTACCAACAGTGTACCAGGGTTCTGTTTTCTCTACACCCTAACCAACACTTGTTATCTCTTGTCTCTTTGATAACAGCCATCCCAACATGTGTGAGGCAATATCTCATTGTGGTTTTGGTTTGCATTTCTCTGATGATTATTGATGTGGAGCGCCTTTTCATTAATCTATTGACCATGTGTTTTGCTATTGCATTCTAAGAGTTCCTTATATATTTTAGATATTAACCCTTTGTCAAATATATAGTTTGTAAATATTTTATCCCATTATGTAGACTACCTTTTTATTTTGTTGATTGGTTCTTTGTTCTGCAGAAACAAACAAAAAAACAACAACTTTTGTTCTTATTCTTGTTCTAGCCTCTGAGCTAGGACAGTGTCTAGAACTGAATAAACGCTAAGGAAATTTTACTTTTAATAAATGAATGCTTAGAATGGATGATAATCAAAGGAACAGACCACTGTGAGCTGGAATGCTTGAGAAAAAGTTTCAATTTCTCTAAATTTGGAGGAATAATACAGAAATATGTGCTTAGATGATGAGAAACAATGAGGCAGATGGTGAGAAACTGGACTATTCTTATTTTTGGTGGAATAATTTAATAGATTGACACTTACAGCAATCAATTTATTACTTTCCATGAATCAGGCATAATTACTGATACCACACATATGCCTTAATTTATGGTGGGAAACATTATATACATAAGGAAATATTGTGGAAAATAGAGCCAAAGTTTCTGTTCCTGGAGATAAAAAGCAATGTGAAAACAAATACAATTATTAGTACACACTAAACACCATGAAGGAAATAAACAGGGACATATGATAGGCTTTTAACTGAGGTTAAAAGAAGAAAGAAGACATATTCTGCTCAGAGTAGTTCATGATTTTTTAATTGGAGAAGCAAAGTAGACAAAAGTAAGAAAAAGATAGTGAAATAAGGGCTATGCTAGAAGTCTATATAAAGTGTAGTCTTAGAGGGCAGTACAGTCAAGATCTAGGGTCTGAGGGCAGAGCACTAGCTGTGAGGTCTGGGCCAGGTACTTCAACTCTATAAATCTGACACTTCGTTTGTGAAATGGTTATGTAATTGTCGTTGAATTTTCATGAGGATGAAATAAAACAAACCAAGTAAAACCCTTTCTTTTTAGCATATAGTAAGTTCTCAAAAACAGTTACTTCTTATGATTATTGTAGATTTGTTTACTTTGTTATTTTAGTCCAATTACTGTGGTCAGTGTCAATTCACTTTTATAGGTCCCTATTGATTTACTCCTCCTTGTGACATATGAAGTTGAAGTCCCAAGAGATTATGTACTTTATGCAAGGCCCTATCGCTGGATGCAGGTGGCAATTCTAGGTCCTTGTGCACTTAGCTACTATGTTATTCAGCTTGAATTTGACATTGAATGATGGCCTAAATTTTAGTAGGCAAAGTAAGGAAGAGGATCATAGATTCAGTGTTGGCAAAGACACAGGCGCTTAAAGACAATGTTAGGAAAAAAGAGACACCTCTTTATGGCTAGAGTGCATTTGTGTGGGGAAGGTGAAAAAATGTTAAAGAATGAAATTAAAAAGTTAGGATAGAGTAGCGGTTTCAACATTTTTGGTCTAAGAACCCCTGAACACTCTTCAATTAATGAAGATTCCTAAAGAACTTTGGTTGCTGATATGCTTATTGATATTTATTGTGTCAGAAAATAAAGCAAGACGTTTTTTAAAAACTTTATTCACTTAAAAGTAAGAATAATAGACCCATTTCAGGTTAATATGAAAACTATATTTTTACAAATATCTTTAAGGTAAATGATATTTTTAAATTTCACTTTTCTTTACATTAGTTTCCTGTGCAGCATAAGAGATTACCACAAATTTAGAGGATTAAAACAACAACCACTTTTAAGGAAATATTGTGGAAAATAGAGCCAAAGTTTCTGTTCCTGGAGATAAAAAGCAATGTGAAAACAAATACAATTATTAGTACACACTAAACACCATGAAGGAAATAAACAGGGACATATGATAGGCTTTTAACTGAGGTTAAAAGAAGAAAGAAGACATATTCTGCTCAGAGTAGTTCATGATTTTTTAATTGGAGAAGCAAAGTAGACAAAAGTAAGAAAAAGATAGTGAAATAAGGGCTATGCTAGAAGTCTATATAAAGTGTAGTCTTAGAGGGCAGTACAGTCAAGATCTAGGGTCTGAGGGCAGAGCACTAGCTGTGAGGTCTGGGCCAGGTACTTCAACTCTATAAATCTGACACTTCGTTTGTGAAATGGATATGTAATTGTAGTTGAATTTTCATGAGGATGAAATAAAACAAACCAAGTAAAACCCTTTCTTTTTAGCATATAGTAAGTTCTCAAAAACAGTTACTTCTTATGATTATTGTAGATTTGTTTACTTTGTTATTTTAGTCCAATTACTGTGGTCAGTGTCAATTCACTTTTATAGGTCCCTATTGATTTACTCCTCCTTGTGACATATGAAGTTGAAGTCCCAAGAGATTATGTACTTTATGCAAGGCCCTATCGCTGGATGCAGGTGGCAATTCTAGGTCCTTGTGCACTTAGCTACTATGTTATTCAGCTTGAATTTGACATTGAACGATGGCCTAAATTTCAGTAGGCAAAGTAAGGAAGAGTATCATAGATTCAGTGTTGGCAAAGACACAGGCGCTTAAAGACAATGTTAGGAAAAAAGAGACACCTCTTTATGGCTAGAGTGCATTTGTGTGGGGAAGGTGAAAAAATGTTAAAGAATGAAATTAAAAAGTTAGGATAGAGTAGCGGTTTCAACATTTTTGGTCTAAGAACCCCTGAACACTCTTCAATTAATGAAGATTCCTAAAGAACTTTGGTTGCTGATATGCTTATTGATATTTATTGTGTCAGAAAATAAAGCAAGACGTTTTTTAAAAACTTTATTCACTTAAAAATAAGAATAATAGACCCATTTCACGTTAATATGAAAGCTATATTTTTACAAATATCTTTAAGGTAAAAGATATTTTTACATTACACTTTTCTTTACATTTGTTTTCTATGCAGCATAAGAGATTACCACAAATTTAGAGGATTAAAACAACTACTTTTTTAAAATGTCACAGTTGCTGTGGGTGGAGGGTCCAGGCATCACTGAAATGGGTCCTCTGCTTAGGGTCTCATAGCACTACTATCAAGGTGTTGCTCGGTATGTTCCCAACTGGAGGCTCAACTGGGGAAGATCACTTAGGTTGTTGGTAGAATTCATTTTCTTGCAGTTGTAGGATGAAGCCCCTCTTTTCTTGTAGGCTGTTGGCTAGAGGTTATGCTCAGCTCTTAGAGCTCAATAGCAGTTCCTTGCCTTGTAGTTTGCTTATAACATGGCAGCTTACTTCTTCACACCCAACAAGGGAGTCTTTCCAGTCTGCTAAGATGAAGTCTTGTATAACAAAACATAATTATGGGAGTGATATCCATCCCCATCACCATATTCTATTGGCTGGAAGAAATTATACATTTCAATAGGTAGGGGATTATAGAAAGTCATGTATACACATTAGGGTGTGTCTGGCTCATTCGACTTAATAAGAATAGCTGAATTTTTTTTTTATCTGCTTTGTATTCAACTTATAACTGAATATTTTAACAATCTTTCAGATAGTTGTATATATTCTTCTTTACCACTACATCAAAACTCAACAAATGGTAGTTTCTTAAAGAATAGTTGTAAAATAGAAAGGGAAACACTATCGATGAGATTTCATTCTGTCACATTGAAATTCATCGGGTTTCAGCATGCATTATCTTGACCTCCCAGATCTTTGAAAGGTCTCAGATATCCATGGGTCCCCAGAGACATAGTTGAAGAATTATTGGGTAGTTTAAGTCAAGGCTACTGCCTTTTATCTCTACTTCCCTCATTCCTAAAATCGACATGGTACTTAGCAGACTCTAATCAAATGATTGGACAAGCACATTGAAATGACTTCCTCAAGATCGTGCGGTTAGATCTGAGCCTGGAATTCAAGCCTACTTATTTACAGTGTGGGCCTCTTTCCATTACCAATCAGAGAAAGTGTCATTCTTCAAAAGTAATATAGAAAATAATCAGTCATGATATTTGGGTTGCCAAGACAACAGTTCTGTATTCTAAATGTCACTTCTCTTTATCAACTGATTTCTAAAATTCTATTAGCAGCAATATAGGAGGAGTAAATATTTAAATAGCAATTTACATTTTTCCTATAGTATACACATAAAATTAGAAGATAAGGTATCAGAAGAGGACTCAAAGTACTTAAAACTTGGAAGGACAAGCAAAATGCTAGAGATGCTGCAAGTAAACTCCAGCTGCCTTATCTTTGGCTGGTACTCTTTTGATTCACATTTATTAATGTGCTTCCTCAATTGTTCTACTTGTTCCTGCTTGTTCTTTGATGTGCACACTCAAGGAAACGTACTAACACACTCAATCTTCTCCTTTAAGAACAACCATGACATTCCAAACACACTAAAGAATCATATTTAGTGTAGTAAAATATAATAGAGCTACAAAATAATTATGACAACTAAATAATTACCATAAGGTTGTGGATGGTGACTACCTTAGGAAGAAGATGATTGGGTGAAGTTGGAACACAGGAGATGCTGTGGTGGCAGCAGTGGCTGCTCTGTCCCCTTTTTCTCCTCCTCCTTTCCTTTCCTTCTTCTTCCTCTTCCTCTTCTTCATCTTAAATTGTGGAATATGTTTTTACATTGGTGTTGACCTTCACGTGTGTGTTTTGTGTACTTGCCTATATGTGTGTTTTATTTCAAAATTTAAAAAATATATGTAAAAAGGAAAAGAAGCAGAAGGAAGTTAGATATGAAAGGATAAAAGTGGAGCTGAGTGAGCCTGCGAGCTGAGTGAGCCTGGGAGCTGGAGGGTGGGCCGGGCGGGAGCTGAGTGAGCCTGCTTTTATTTTTTTACAACAGTCCCTTTAGCATTTCCTGCATTGCTG